>NC_029777.3:67548876-67613625 GCF_000817695.3 Arachis duranensis
TCCAGGATTGGGGTTGTGTGTATCTTTCCACGAGTTTTCTATGTAGTTCAATGGCTTGAAGGTAATCCTCATCTGTTAGTTTAAGAGATGAAGGTTGAGAGTAATCATAATCAAGTGATGAAGAAGTTTCAAATGAGAAACTGGGATGTGAGGGTGGATGCTCTTCCATTCCTTGGTAATACTCCCATCCACCATGAGGATAATGATATGAATCATTTTGTGGTGGTGAGAAATATCCCATATGATTATCTTGTTCATCTTGTGGCTTTGAAGTGAATCTCCATGGATTAGAGTGCTCAGAATCTGTGATTTCTTGGTGATATTCCCAACCACCATTAGAGATTGGTGACGGTGGGTAATATCCCATAAAATTTGTTTGCTCATAAGATGAGTTGAACTCCATTTAAATTTTGTAAAACACAACACCAATGAAAATTGGAATTACTCATATCAGAAATGAGTTTTGCTTAGTGAGGCAAAAACACAAACACCTTGGTTTCAACTTAGAACAGAGAACAAAAAAGAAAAAAATGCTTGATCTAGACTTCTCACCCACTTAATCATTGTCGATCTAATCAATCCCCGGCAACGGCGCCAAAAACTTGATGTGTGGAAAACGATCCAACACAAAACTCACCGGCAATTTCAAGCAGAAAAGTAGAAATGCTTGAAGAATTAAAAATAGAAAGCGATGCTTAAGTTGCAGCAAATTAAAAGTGATTGAAGATCTCAGGAGTGGAGGAGACTAGATAACAAGTCTAGATCTCAAATCCTTCCTTGATCCAACAAGATCAATTGCAGAAGAAATAAAGGAAAGCAAATTGAAGAAGAAAGAAAGATGAAAGCCGTAGAGAAAAACTTGGATCCAAAACTCAATTCACTGAATTATGCAGAAAATCAACAAAGAGCAATCTTAGATCAAGAATGAAACATAATTCCTTCAAATCTCAATCCAAGATTCAAAACAGAAATGAAAATTAAAGGAGAGAGAGCTCTCTACTACTCCTCCTAATGCTCCCTAGTGGAGCTAGCCTTCTTAATCGAGCTCCCCTCTGAAATGAGAGTGATGCCTTTATATAGGCTTTTTTACAAAATGACAATAAAATGAAATTGAAATTAAAAACAAATTCACAAAATGAAATTCCTAATCTAGCTTCTCTGTGTGCCTTTGAGTCATGTTGAGTGGGCTTTGCTTGCTTTGGATTTGAGGGAAAATGGGTCTTGGATGGCCTTGATTTAATTTGGTGAGGAATTGAATTTATATGAAAGTTGGCCCATATGTTGCTCCCAGGAGGCTGCCCTGCCCTTGTGGAGGGCAGGGCAGAAAATTGAAGCTTGGTGTGTGGATTTGGTGCGGCGTGGTCGAGGATTGGTGCGCCATTGGTGCGAGTCTGGCACGGTGTGGTGCTTGAGATGCTGCCCTGCCCGCGCCAAGGGCAGGGCGGGAAAGTGTGGTGCGCCAGGGGGCGTTGTGCGTGCGGATGGTGCTGCCAGGGGGCGTTTGGCGTGCGCTTGGTGCTGCCAGATTTGAGGAGCGCGCGCCAATGCTGCCAGGACGAGAAAATTGGTGCGCCAGGTTGAGAAATGGTGCGCCAAGGTCTTGTGTGTGGTGCGCCAGATTTGTGCACCAACCCAAATGCTGCCCTGCCCTCGCGGAGGGCAGGGCAGTGTTTTCACTTTGATGTCCCAAGTTCGAACCATGGCCGAAACACACGCTACTTAATTTCCTTGGCTTTCTTGGCACCAAAGTAAGGCCTAGTTTCTTGCTTTCTCATGGCCCTTAAAGATGCCTTTCGTTCCTGCCTCAATTGTGCGCCAAATATGGATTGCTATATATCGTTGGAAAGCTCTGAATGTCAGCTTTCCAACGCAACTGGAAGCACATCAATTGGACGTCTGTAGCTCAAGTTATAGCCCTTTGAAGTAGGCATGGTCATGCTGTGTGCGGCCAGATTTTAACTTAGCGAAAATTCTTGCTTCCAACCACACTTTGCATCACGATTCTGCCCTGCCCTTGGCAAGGGCAGGATCGTGTGCGTGCTGGCTGCTTCCTTTCTTGATTTGGTCATGGGCCACGCTTTTAAAAGCGTGGCCTAAGGCTCCAAAGTGTACCCAACTTCAAAATGTACCCCAAAGCTCTTTTTTTCTCCTTTTTTTGTGCTTCTTTGCTTCTTTTTCTTCTTATTTCCTACAAGATTTATAAAATTAAAAGATCAAGGAAATCTTCCAATTAAGTACACAAGAATGCAATATTTAAACACTAATCATAAATTTCTTGTATGAAAAAGCATAGAAAAATAGGTATATGATGACTTGTCATCAATAGTGCTCCAATGCCTCCCCTCTCATTGTGAATTTTCTCCCATTATCTTCATCTATGAGTTCAATGTGTTCTAAGGAGAGGATCTTGTTTACTGTGTAAGGCCCTGACCATGTGGGGGATCTTGTTAACCATATCCCTGGTAGGTGGGCTTGTAACACTCTCTGTCCATGTAAGAAATCACTTGTAGGTATCTTCTTGTTCTTCCAACCTTTGGTCTTCTTCCTGGATACTTTTCTTTCTTCATTTGATGATGCACTCACAATACCAAACTTAAGTTTGATATTAGGGAAATTTTGTTGATTTCCACAAAAGGAAACTTGGGTTGCAAACTCTTGTTTAGCTCCTTTCATGTCTTCAATTTGTTGCACCACCTCTGTTTCTTCTTTTCCCTTCAAGCAAGGATGTGGAGCCTTCAGAGATGCTTCATCAGAAGATTTTTGGAGACATGGATCAATTGATTCACCTTCATGCAATTTTCCTTCTCACTTGAATGATGCATGATTTTGAAGACATGAAAAACTAAATGCTGATCATGCACCCTCAACATTAATTCACCCATTTTCACATCTATTAGAGCTCTTTCAGTGGCTAAGAAGGGTATCCCTAAAATGATGGAGGCATTCTCATTCTTCTTCCATATCAAGAATTACAAAATCTACTGGGAGAAAAAACTTTTCCACTTTCATCATGACATTCTCAATCATGCTATCCTTGTTGGTTACTCTTCTTTGATGTGTAACATTTTCATCATAGACAATGGCATTAAATTTATACTTGCCCCTAGATCACATAAGGCTTTTTCAAAAGTTGTACTTCTAATAGTTCATGAAATTTGAAAACTCCCTAGACCTTGCATCTTCCTTGGCAAATTTCTATTCTTGGATAGAAACTCTTTCATGAATTCAGCATGAAAAGGCATTTGTTCTAAAGCTTCTATGAATAGAATGTTGATGTGGAGTTTTTTGACAACCTCCAAGAACTTAGAGAAATGCTGTCTTCTCTTTTTATAACCTTTGAGGGTATGAAATTCTGGGCTTGTATTCTGGCACCTTTGCATTCTCTGTTGGTTTTTCTTGAGAAACTTAAAGTTAAGGTGCAGGGATATATTTCTCTTGATGGGTGGTTTCCTCCTTTGCTTCTTCACATGACTAGTCTTTCTCAGATTGCTTGTTATTACTTGTTACTTTGTTGTCCACCATCTTTTCACTTCTCAAAATGATAGCCTTGCATTCTTCTCTTGGGTTTGGAATTGTGTCACTGGAAAAAACATTTGTGGGTTTCTCAGCAATTTTCTTTGCCAATTGATCCATTTGAACTTTCACGTTTCGGATGGAAGCTTTATTTTCATGCATGGAATTTGGAGTGCTTTGGACAAAAGTGGAGGTGTGTTGGAAGAATTTATCTAAGGCACTTTCCATAGGGGTGGGCTTCTGAGGAATTCAGGATGGTTGTAATGATTGTGGTGGTTATGATGGTTGGTAGGGAGTATTAAAATTATTTCAATGAGGGTTGTTGTTGAAGTTGTTTTGTCTCTGCCCTTGATTACCCCATCCAAAGTTGGGGTGATTTCTCCATTCGGAATTGTAGGTCTTAGAGAATAGGTCATTGCGTGGTGGCCCTCGAAGAGTTCCCCATGTAATTCACTTGTTCAACAGAGGATTGGCCAAGTTCACAATCTTCACCTTGAGAAACTCCTCCACCCATGTCATAGGAGATACCTTGAAAACTTACTGCTGAGACTTGTATATCTTCTAGTTGTTGAGTAATTACATTAATTTGTTGAGATGTAGCCTTGTTTTGTGCTAGAAGAATATCCAGTGCATCCAACTCTATCACTCATTTTCTCATTGTTCTCTCAAAAGAATATAGATATTGATTGTTGGACATCATCTCTATCAATTCCAAGGCTTCTTTAATGTTCTTTTTCATGTGTAGATATCCTCTAACAGAGTTATATCTAATGAGTTCTTCGAAGCTGGGGTAATCCCATCATAGAAAATCTAGAGTTACACCCAGACAGAGAACATATCAAGGGGGCACTTTCTCAATTTTTCCTTATACCCCTCCCAAGCTTCATAAAGAGATTCTCCATTATGTTGTCTGGATGCTCGTTCTTAGCTTTGTCAACCTTTGAAGTGAGAAGAATTTGGTTAAGAACTTGCTGACTAAATCATCCTTGGTTGCTATACTCTCTTTTGGTTGAGTTTCAAGCCACTGCTTGGCCCGGTCCCTCACAGAGAATGGGAACAACAACAATCAGTAAATGTCAGCAGGGACTCCATTAGTCTTGACCACAAATTTGGAGGAAGTTGGAGATGTGCCGGTTAGGATCTTCTTGAGAACTTCCACCGAATAGGCAATTTTTCTGTACCAATGTGATGAGTGAGAGCTTCAACTCAAAGTTGTTGGCATTCACATTAGGAATGACAATGCTACTACCACAATGCCCAGGATTTGGAGTAGTGAAAGACCCAAGAGTCCTCCTAGTTTGCTGGTCATTAATGACATTGTGGGCAATAACATTATTGTTGTTTGCTGCCATGTTAATTTCCAGTTCTTCTTCAATTCCATCTTCAATGTATTCTTCAATTCTCTAATCTCTAGCTTACTTTCTTTGTCGCCAGAGAGTCCTTTAAATCTCAAGATCATATTGAAGAGTCTATTTGTCCTTATTATTCTGCATAAATACACACAAAAAACAAGGAAAATTGGAATCCCCTCCGTCAAAGTAGAGGGAATTCCCAGTGAGATAACTAACAAAAAAGAATAAATAACAAAAAAAAGTCTAATCTAGGTAATCAATTGATTGGTTTGTTGTTAATCTTAATTAATTCCCAGCAATGGCACCAAAAACTTGATGCGGCTTTTATAAAACTACAAATTATCGGCAAGTACACCGAATCGTATCAAGTAATATCACAGTGAGTGAGTTATCGTTCCCACAAGGATTAACAGACTAAGCAACAATGATCAAGTGATTATTCTAGTCAGACAATCAAAATCTTGATTTGAGATAACTTAAACACTAAACAGCAAAGCAATTGAAAGCAATAGTGAGTAAATGTAGAAAGTAATGTAAAGTAAAATGTTAATGTTTTAGAGATATTAAAACTTTTAGAAATAATGCTTTTCACTTTCTACCATAAGCATGCAAGAATGTATCTTATGGTGAATCACAATTAATCAAACCTCCAATTCCTTGGTAATTCAATTTCTCTTTAACCTAATTAATCACTAATTCCTTAGTCAATCATTTAAGATAAGAGATTAAGCATATGCACAGATTCAAAACCACACAATTCATAAGCCCTAACCCTAGATGATTTACTTTTGCTTATCAAACTAGTTTCAAAACTTAGAGAATCATGCGAATAAGTTTCAAGCTTAATTCTAACACACAACCTTCTTAAGGTGATTTTAGAATTCAATTTAAATTCAAACTATTTTTCATTCAAATCTTTGTGATGAAGAATGAAACTTAATTCTTAAGAAACATCAATGCATAAATCAAGAATAGAAAACCAATAACATTAATCTATAAGAATCAATAGAGCTTCTAACCTTAACAAAGGAGATTAGTTTAGGAAAAACCAAATCAAGGTTTCAAAAGTGTGCGGAGGTAACTAGATAGGTCTCAGGATTTCTAAAAAAATCCTTAAATACCTCTAAAACTCATTAATTCAAAACCTAATAATCAAACTTAATTAACACAAAATCAACTAATATCTTTTCCTTAATTAACTTTCATAAAGCAAATATCATTCCATTAAGGCCCACTGTTTTAGCAAATCTTCATTTATTCATGATTTTGTATTCCTAGGGGACTTGGAGGAACCCACGTGCAATGTGGAATAGTCCATGTACAATGTGCTCAAAGAGAAGGGTTGACGTGGGAAAAGCTTGCTTCACGTGTAACATGGCATGAAGGACATTTAACATGGACTTTGCATGTTAAACATGCACGACACACCTGGAGGGGGCTTGCTGGCCACAGGCCCAACGTTTAACGTGGACCTCCCACGTTACACGTGTGCAATCTTGATCGGAGGGGCGCCACTAGCCTTTGGCCCAACATATAACGTGGCTCCCCCACGTTTAACTTCTTCGAGCTTCCTTAAATGTGGTGGCTTCACATGTAACGTGGTAGTAGAGAGGGAGGCCTTCACGTTGCACGTGGACTTCCCACGTGTAATGTGTGCAAACTGGATGGAGATGGAGCCACTGGCCTTTGGCCCAACGTTGCACATGGATAGTGCACGTTTAACATGGATGCATGCATGGAGGAGAATAGGCTTGGACGTCTAATGTGGCTTCTCCATGTTGAACGTTCTTGTTTTTATTTTCCTCCTCTATTTCTCTCTCTCTCTCTCTCTCTCTCTCTCTCTCTCTCTATTTTTTCCTTTTGCTCTCTGACGACTTTGGTTTATGACTTGAACTTTTCTTTGAGTTTTTCTTGTTATTGGGCAAATCTTCATTAATCCTCTGTAAAACATATAAAACAAAAGTAATCAAAATATCTTGATAAAAACATGAGAGAATTAATGAGGGACTACCATCTTTATTAACATAATTCACTAGAAAACCATTAAATGATGCTCATGCAGCAGTGATGTCTGTGTCCCACCAGCAGCGGCGCGCATTTGAGTCTGGTACACTGCCATCTGCTGCTCCCTCCACTCTAGCTTGAGCTCATCCGTGTCTGTTATGCGTGTGAGAATCTCTTGATACCTCTCCCAAGTCTTGTTCAGCTCTTGAGCCTGTTCGTGCTGGCTCCAGGTGAGCTCCTGCACCTACAGCCTCAAATCAATGCCTTTCTTGGGATCAACAACTTAACTGGTGGCAGAGGCAGATGATGGTCTTAACGTGGAGTGCGGAGGCTGCTGGCAAAGAATGACCCCAGTCCGTATACGCGCGTTTCTTTTACAGTGCAGATGCAGTCTTGCGCCAAACCGCATCAGGATCGACAACTGAAGTAGTAGAGCCATTGCCGTCCTCCCCACTTTGTCGAGATTGCTAAGTTATGGCTTCCAGTTTTTACATCTAGGACTCCTGTGTAACACATGTTATTATGATTAGGACGACAACTGTACAGTTAATTGAAAATTTTATATCATAAAATGTTTACTCACATAATAATCTATAGACCACTGATCAACAAATCTCGTCTTGTTCTCCTGGGTGTACTTGAAGGTCTCTACCAATGTCGCATCGTAATCCAATGAATTCGACTACACATGTTACATTGAAACAATATGTTATGATGCTTACTAATGATATGTCAAAGAATATAACTAAGTTAATAACAAAATTAGAGAAGCTACATACCAATCTGGCCTTAGTCTTTATGAAGGTCGCTGTACCGCCGGTATACTTGGACGACCTGGTCGATGCTCTGTTAGCTCTGTTTGTGAGATGTCGATGCCGGAACCCCTCATCAGTCTCCCAATGAACGTATAGAGCCTTCTTGACTTTTGGGCAGAGCCAGGAAGTGAGGTGGTCGCACCTCTCATGTTCATCCTCCAACAGCTGTTGTAGCCGCCTACTCATTCGATGGTCATATATCTTTCTGATGAGGCATCGTGCTCCTTGTCCCATATAAAGTTCACCTGCACAAAGAAACTTTAAAATTAGTTAATCAAAATATATTGTATTAAACAAAATAGAAGATATAAACTAGCTAATAAGGTTTAACTATATCAAGTTTTTATCGCCTACTTCTAAAACTATCGCTTTCTGGTCTCAGGACGGATCTTCTTGTAGCTCGTCCATGGATGGTCATACATCAGCTTGATGACATTGGTCATCTCCTAAGTACAGGAATTGTTATTTTGCGCAAACCTATCAACAATTCAAAAATAAACCAATATGGCAATATAAATTAAAACTTCAGAAGCAAATAACCATAATATATAGATATTTTTTTTTTTTGAAATTTTGGCAGTGTTTCATCTATAACTGGAATGCACCACAAACTCTATTCATCAACAATTAACTTAAACAGCACCAATTGTCAACAATCAGTGAACAACAATCAATAATCAAGAAGCAACATCCATAAATACACTAAACTAGAATTAATAATCAATAATCAGGATATATCAAACACTTTCAGTAGTTCAAACCTACAACCCTAAATCCACTAAAACTAGAATCAATAATCCAAAATCACTAATCACGAATTGTCTAACACTTTCAGCATATAAAAGACTTAAAGTAGTACTTATGTCGTTCTGCCATCATGCCAAATCTCATTCGTACGATGGAAGGTGGTGGAGGGGCATCAGCTGGCTGGCTTCCGTGAGATGATTCTAGCACCATGGTGTCCATCGCTGGAGGCGGCATCGCCAAGACAATGGGGACGTAGACGCAGGGACGTAGTTGGGGTTAGGGACTATGATGAACGGCTATTTCGATGCACCTGCAACCTGTGACATCATTGGGGTAGTCGTAGTAGAGGGAGAGGATCCAAAATTCCCAAGGATACCGACAGAAACCTTCCTTCTACCATGACCACGACCACTAGGCTGATCTACAATACTTTTACCTATCGTCATGTCTGCAAAGAGCATACCAATTAAAAATGTGTTAAACTTATTCACAACATCATTCAAAAAGCTTAATCAAAATAAACTACGTTAAATTTAGTTAAAAAAATACATTATCCGTTGAAATCAAATAAAACAAAAGAGGTAAGTACACATTTTAACTTCACAAATATTTAGCAATATGCCTATTTGAATAGAATAACTTGAACTATGTAAAATATATGCATTCAAGCTTAAGCATAACCAATTTAATAAATTCAATTTCAATTCAAAACCAACAACACAACAATAACAATATCATATCATTACAACATTAGAACTCACATAAGTCTAATAACCTAATCTAATCATATCTTAACCATGTAAAGTCACTAAACAAAAAATTTTCTAACTAAATCATAATACTAATTAACAACTAAAACCTAATTAATCCTAAACTAAACAAAAACAAAAACAGAAATTTATTTACTAGAGAATACAGACACAGAGGCAGACGGGAGAATGTTGGTGGTGGCCGATGTTGTTGGGAGAAGGTTAGAGAGAGAGTGAGAAGAAAAGGTAGAGAGAGAGAGAGAGAGATTCGAAATGAAGGGGGAGAGCATTCGTGCTTTGAATTTAGGGCAAAATTACTGCCAGATAAATCTGACAATAAATCATTGCAGGTCACCAAAATTCAATGTTTCACTAAATAAGTTTACCGGCGAATTTTTCTGACGGTAAATCCGATCCTACATTACGCGCCTATTTTTCTCCTCTAATTATTACTGGAAAATTTACCGTTGGAAACACAAATCCACTGGTAATAATTTAAGCTGATGAATTCGCCGCATTTATCGCCGGTAAATTCGCCACTACTGCGACGCTAAATTCTATAGTGCTTAGCATTTTTCTTGTAGTGTGAAATGAAAAACTAACTAACCACTAGTATTTATAAGCAGTAACTAGGACTAGCACTACTGCTTATAAACCTACTAAACTAGCTCAAAAAAATAACAAACAGCTAACCAACAACAATTAGGCTGCATTTGGAAAGGAGATTGAGATTGGAAGACTGAAACTGAGAGATAGAGACTAAATTAAGTCTCTGTATTATATTTGGTGTAAAATGTACTGATTGAGTTTTATCTCATTTAAGATAAAGATAGATATTGAGGGATAGTTTTGGAATTTGAAAAGTTAAATTACAATATTTTTTTAGAAAAAAATGTTATTAAAGTTTCAGTTTTCATCCCCAAAAATTTTAGTCTGCTATGTCTCAATTTCTGGAGGTGTTGAAGGGACTGAAGTTTTGTATCCTGTGATTAAAATTTTAGTTTTGACCTCTAATCACTAAACACAATACTGGGTCACAATCTTCCAATATCTGAAAATAAACGCCGCCTTAAGGACCAAGCAGTTAAAAATCAACCAGTCAACTCCTTACCTCTCTTCTTATAAACTGAGCAAACCTATTCTTATCAAAGCCTTTGCCTTCCTTCTTGCTTTTATCAATGCTGCTCTTAGCTTTATTTCCTTCGACACTTCAGTAGTGAATATCAAAATACAAACACATCCAATGACTAGAATGCATAACGATGCATATATCAGAATTACCAAAATTTTGTAGGCTCTTTCATCAACTGACCCCATGATATACTTTCTTGGTATGATAATTACACCCTCTTGCAAAGCATAAGTCATTAATTCATATGATATTCTACAAGAAGATAATGGCTAAACTAATAGAGGAAAAGAGTGATCACTTACTATATTTTACATTTAAAGGTGCTTTTGAAATTTTTAAAGTAGTGTTATACATAGGACCAAATATAAGGAAAGGAACTGTGTCTGAAAACTTTACCAAAAGAAGGCTCTTCAAATTTAGGAAGAAAGAGTTAATGTAATATTGCTGGTGGCTTATGTAAGCTAAAGTTTCTTTTGAAAGTTTTCAACACTTTGATAAGTAAGCGTGGATAACTTATTAGGACATATAACAAACAAACAAAGGCAAGTGACCTAAAAATTTGATTTATGTGAATTTCTTTCTAACAAATGATTGGTATAATGTATGCACAACTAACTTGTATTGTGCTTTGGTATTCTATTGTATTTGTATTGTGTCTTGGTCCTTTTGGGGCTTATAGTGACTAAAATTTCAATAAACCTAGAAAATATATATTTCATCGTTTAAAAGCATTAATAAGAACTAAAAAGGTTATCGGTTTAACAGAATTGGATTTTGATAAACATAAAGCAGGTTATTTTTTCTTTGTAGCTTAAACATGTAATGAGTTGATGAGATAATTTCATTGTGATTTTAGAATTTGTATATGTGAAAATTTATTCTATTTCTTCTTTGTATATTTTTTATCTATTTGATCTTAAGAAAATTGAGGTCATTGAGTTTGAAAGATTTGTTCGACTATTGAGTATAACTTTTTCAAATACACTTATGAAAAATAATCAAATGTAAGATACAACTCCTAAGATATTATTATTTGTACTACTTTTATAAGAATGATTAGTTGTATAAATTTTTCTTTTTACGTTGATATTTATTTTGTTTTTTTAAAGAAAAATCAAGGTGTTTCTTCAATATGAAGAGAGTTTATATTAATAGTATTTTAAATTTTAAATTTTAAATTTTTTAGTTATAATAATTGAAAAAGTTTCTGAATCTTTTAGTCTATATCAACTAAGGCGACACGGCCATTATATTTGATACAGATATTTCACATTGCCCGTTCTAGAATGCCACATCTTAATTGTTGTGATCTATCAAGTGAACCCTTTAAACTGAACGAGTCTTCAATTACTGCCAATAAATTTATCACTGTATCTTCTCTTTGATACTAATTATATTTAGATAAAGATCAATTTGCAATTTACTATTTTACTTTCTATGAGAAAATAAAAGGCACAAGGAAATTAAGAAAACATAGTGTTTGATTCTGAAATAAAATGCTTTGTCATATAATTCAAAGCTTGCAAATGAGAATTTGATCACAAATGTTCGTAAACAAATTCAATGCTTTTTGTTGTGGAAAACAAAACTTGCTCAAAAATACATTAAAGGTAAGATTATGAATTTTTAAAAATTAAATAATAAGTTATTTATAATTTATTATATTTATAAAAGATGATTTTTTGAAATTTTTATATTAGTTGGATAAGTTTTTATTTATGGTTTAAAGTTTTAGTAATTAAAAAATAATGAGAATTTTATGTGTTTCAATTTGAATAATGAGATTTTGAACTTTGTTTTAGAGTCTGTTTGGGAAGTAGTAGAAATTACTTTTTTCTGACTTTTAAATTATGAAAAGTCACCGTACGTTTGTTTGGTACTATTTTAAAAAGAACTTTTAACTTCTTGAAAAGTTAATTCATAACTTTTTGAAGAAGTAGAAATATATGACTTCTCCTCCTCGATAAGTCATTCTATCATTTCCGTAAAAAAAAATAACCTCAAAACAAAACAAAAAATCTACTTTCATTCTTGGCTCTACAAAAAAAAAATACTGGTCCCCCCACCACCTTTTTTGTAACACCCTAATTAGCCTAAACTTTACCTCACGTCGTAAAGCAAAGGTTAACCAAAGATTACGACAGTTCTAAGCTCATACATATAATATATAGAAGGAATAATATAATCCAGAAGCCTGATAAAAGATATAGCTAAAAAAATAGGATTTAAAAGCACAAAACGAGCTAACGTAGTGTCTAACTTAAAGCTCAAGAAACAGATGTGATATAAACGAAGATAGTAGTATAATACAATATCATAAGGAACAAGTCACGGCTCGCGGAGTTTAAGCCAGCTAACCAAATATACAGACAAAAGGAAACTGAAATTTAAAATGGCTTATACAAGTTTTGTTCTCTCAAATACAAGCCTCTAGGTGAACAAAATATAAAAGTGAGAGACAGATTTAAAATAATGAAAAGACCCAAAAAGAAGCATCCGGATCCTCCGCTTCTGTCACCAACCAAACAACTCACCAAAGTGGGTTGCGACCTGCATCTGAAAAACACAACAAAGATATGGTATGAGAACCGGAGATTCTCAGTATGATAACAGTACCCAGTGATGTAGGATATAAGACCCCGGGACGCCCAAAGGCAATCCTAGACTCCATATCCATCACAAGATTCAAACTTAAAGCGTTATAAAACAAATAAGCATAATATACCAACATTAACATAAATAAACCAGGTCATCTATCTTAGGGGATTTCTACTCTAACCAAACACCGATGTCCCATAGCCTTCACCAACCGATCCTCCATGCGATCCCATCGCCACTACCTTCCGAATCTCCTCAATCCCAGTAGAAAACACAGGTAATATACAATGCAAGTAAAGCACAAGTGGAAGCATATAAGGCAAATAGTTCAGATAGCAAGTAAGCATGGTATTTAATTAGGCAAACCATTACAAGTAAACAAAGCATACAAACAGATAGAAAATGCATATGATGAATGCCTGCCCTACTGGCTGTGATATCACATTGTCGATTAAACTGCCAACCCGACACATCTCCATGGAGACGTTGCCCTTCAGATTTCTCATATGGGAACCCCCGAGATATAGTGCCCAGATCACTGTCCAGGTACCGGCGCCTGCACGCCCTATAGATCCGAAGGGATGCGAGTAGGATACTCTTGCCTCAGACCTCACATCTCAACGTAAGCGGGATTAACCACCGTCCTTATGTCGCCGCCGCTACCTCGACAGGCAGGATTAACCACCGTCCCTGCCGGGCGCATAGCATTTCATAATCTCAGTAAAAATAATATATCAGTGGTTTTTAGAAAACATTTTCAATATACATGGATCCATCATCTCAACCCGAGTTCCCGACTCATCTCAACCACTGTCCAACCACAATTCAGTTTCTGAACATCAACAATTCATAATTTCTCATCACATACATCAATCACCCTTCATATGACATCAAACCATCCTCAACCCACCAGAAACCTAGGCCTCCGTTTTCTAAGTTTTCCAAATACTATCATCTAAAACCTCTAAAATCTTTTCCAATATTTTAAATGTCTAAAACTAGGCCCAAGAGTCCTAAAATGGTGTTAGAGAAGCTCACAACCTTGTTGGGAAGGTAGAATAGTTGAAAACAAAGTAAAATTTGAGAAACAGGGCGTGTGCGGCCGCACAGGGGTGTGCGCGCGCACGCTCCTGAGAGTTTTAAAATGTGTGCGTACGCACAGGTGTCAAATCTTACAAAAATCCGTTCACTCGCACTACCTGTGCCAGCGCCCTAACAGACTGGCCTCCCCAACGTGTGCATCCGCACAGGCCTATGCGTTTACACAGGTTGAAATTCTTTCTTAGATATATGCGCGCACAAGCTTTGCTAGCGCTGCAAACAGAACACATTTCCCTACCTGTGCATGCACACAGGTGTGTGCGTCCGCACAAATCAAAATTTTTTGCAGGTTGTACGTCTGCACAAGGCTGTGCGTGCGCACATATCAGAAAATCCTAAAATTCTGCAACTTAGCAGAATTTCAGATTTTCAACACCCACTTTGAATGATCATAACTTCCTCTACAAAATTCCAAATTTCATAAACTTTATATCGATTTAAAGAGTTTTCAAAGATCTTTAATTCTAAACAAATTTCACCCAATTTTGAAAACCGAGGCAAAAGTTATGATCAGACAAAGTTCACCAAAAATTAACTTTTACCTAATCTCACAATTATCTCAATTTACCAACTTTCATAACCCAAACCAACCAAAACCACATTAATTCTTTCACATATCAGAATTTACCATTTGCCACACTCAAATTTACCACTCCACCATATATAATCATCAATTCTCACTATCAAATACATAATAATACCCTTACTACCCATCATCATTATTAATTTCAACATCACATTCCAACATCATACTATCAACATCAATATTTATCATCCATTATCTACCACATCAACAACCCTCATCAACAACAATAAATCACACATTTCCCATCCACCTTTATAATCATTAAATTCCAACAACATCATTACTCATCATTAATCATTAAATACCAACAACCTCATCAATAACACTAATCATCAATACTCATTAACACCAACAATTCCCCATAATCATCCTTAGCCATAATATTCCTATGACACCAACAATTAACGCAATTCACATATAATCATTCATACACCAACAACATTCAATCCTATCTTAGGGTCAACTAGCCTAAGTGTCCATGAATATTATATACTATATAGAGAAAACCAAAACTATACCTTGGCCGATCCCCCATATGCACCAAAACCAAGACAAGCTTTCAAGCACAATCTAAGCCACCAAGATTCTCCAACAAGTATCAACAAGCTCCAAACTCACTATAAACAAGCTATATGTGCACAACCCATCATCATAAATCAACATAGGGCTCATTACATTTGAAATTTCACAAGAGTTTCCATGCCTCTTACCTTGCCCAACAGTTTTGGAAGCCAAAACCAACATCAATCAATGGCTAGAGTGTACCTAAATACCCAAAAATCACAAAATCTCGCTTAGCCAAAACCCTAAAAACCCGAAACTTTGAAGAGAGAAACTGGGAAGATTTCGTGATTACCTCAAGAGTTTCTTGGATGGGTTTTGTAGAGCTCTTCACAAGAAACGCGTAGCCGTAAACGGTGCGGCGATCGGAGCTCTGTAACTCAAGATATGAGCTTGAGAAGAAGATGGTGAATAGTAACAATGGTGGAAAGCTCTCACCTCTCTCCTCACTTCAGCTGCTATTGTGTTTATGTTATGAGGGTGAATGTGGCTGAAATGGGTTCCTTTAAGTGTATTTATATGTTGGGCTTGGCCCCAATTTGGGCTCGGTCCAACCCGTTAGCATTTTTAATCCGTTTGGCCCAACTTTGGGCCAAACCTTTAAAATCAACGTCCGGTTTTCCTTTTCTAATGTTTTTCTAAGGTTTTTGACGGTTTTCACTTTTTCTCGTGTGGTATCGGGCAGACTTCAGTTGGTTCAACTGTCAATTCGTGGTTTTTCACGGTTTTTCACAGAAAATACATTTTCTAACTCCAAAAGACCTACTGAGTCCAAAAATCATATTCAAATCCCCAAATTCTCAGCCTAACTTTTCGGAATTTAATTTGGGTATTTAAATGATTTTATTCGTGAAAAAAATCCGATTTTTACAATTTTCACCCAAGGTTCCATCTGCTAGAAGCATTGGCCTTCAACCATCATTTTCACGCACGTAATGATTTATCTGCTGAAAATATTGACCCTCCACCACCATTTTAAAATAAAGTTCTATATTGCATATATTCCTTCCAGTTTTTTTATCATTTTACAACTCTATTTTTATTATTAAATTTGTATTTGACATTGTCTGTAGTATAATATCTTAATTTTAATTTTATTTTTTCATGTGATTTTATTTTTATATAGCTACTATTATTTTTATAGTTAGTTATAGCAAGTTCTTGACCCCAATAAAAGAGGAGGGAATTCTAATCGAAGTAAAAAAAATAAAAAACAGCAACAAAATATACATTGACACACATTTCACATTTATTTTTTATTTTTATCTACTATATCATACACAATAAAACAGCAAACACTAACTACACAATCATTTCTTTGGCATTGTGATAAACCCCATTTTTAAGGTTTATCCTATGCTTAATCTAGTGGATTTTATCCACTATTCTCACACTTATTCATATAATTCGCATATTTTACATTTTCCTTCTTGATTCTGTGTTTTGATTGAAAACATGCTTCTTTGGCCTTAAATTTGCTAATTATTAATCCTCTCTTATTACTATTCGATGCCTTGATATGTGTGTTAAGTGATTTCAGGGTTTATAGGGCAGGAATGGGTTAGAGGATAGAAAGGAAGCATCCAAAAGTGGAAGGAATACAAGAAACTGAAGGAACTGCTAAAGCTGTCCAGCCTGACCTCTTGGTACTAAATCAACCATAACTTGACCTACAGAAGTCCAAATGACGCGGTTCTAGTTGCGTTGGAAAGCTAACATCCGGGGCTTTGCAACGATATATAATTTTTCATAGCTGCCCTGAAGATAGGTGATGCGCACACGTGAATGGCACGCACGTGTGACCTGGAGAAAACTCAATCCACGCGTACGCATGACTTTGCCGCGTGCTGGACGTATTAGAAATCGCTGGGGGTAATTTCTAGGCTGTTTTTGACCCAATTTTCGTCCCAGAAAACACAGATTAGAGGCTATAAAGTGGGGGAATGCATCCATTCATTGAGATAACATTCATTCACATAATTTTAGTTTTAGATGTAGTTTTTCTAGAGAGAGATGCTCTCTCCTCTCTCTTAGTTTTTAGGATTTAGGATTTCTCTTAGGTTAGGTTTACTTCTTCTTCATTCCAGGTTCAATGTTCCTTTACTTTGGTTTCTCTTCTATTTTTATTTATTCTATTACTTTGATTTATAAACTCCATGTTAGATTTGATTTTCTTATTTAATACACATTGAGGTATTTTAGATTTATGATTGCTTTCTTCTATTTAGGATATAAATAATTTGGATTTTCCCCCTTTGCTTTGGTTGAGTAATTGGTGACACTTGAGTTATCAAACTCAGCTGGTGATTGAAAATTGGAATTTGCTGATTGATTTAGATCCCTCTAAAGCTAGTCTTTCCACAGGAGTTAACTAGGACTTGAGAAATCAAATTGATTAGTCCACTTGACTTTTCTTTATTTAGTAAGGGTTAACTAAGTGGGAGCAATAAACAATTTTCGTCACACCTAATAAGGATAACTAGGATGGAATTTCCAGTTCTTATACCTTGCAATGGTTTTCATGATAATTAGTTTACTTTATTGCCAGTTTATTTTCATATTCCCTATTTCAAAAACCCAAAAATATACATGTTTCCATAACCAATAATAAATACACCTCCCTGCAATTCCTTGAGAGACGACTCGAGATTTGAATACTTCGGTTATAAATTTTATTGGATTTACTTTAGTGACAAACAAGTTTTTGTACGAAAGGATTCTCTGTTGGTTTAGAAACTATACTTGCAACGTGATTATTTTTGTGAAATTTTTTACTAGCAGAAGTTCGTTCGTAAAAATGGCGTCGTTGCTGGGGAATTACAAACATGTGCCTTATTATTGGTTATTGTAAATATTTGCTTTTTATTAATTTTTGTTTTTATATTCTCTCATTGCTATGAACTCTCACAACTTTGGCTATGAGTCTGGTTACAATTATGTTACAGGGAGAGGAGATTATGAGAACATGCATCAAGGATGGGACAACCAAAGATGGGAGGAGCCACAAAGATTTGATCAACCCTCTTGGCAATAACCTCCACCAACATACTATGACCAAGAGCCCTTCCAAGAGGCATACCAAGATGACGGCTATGGTGAGAACTCTCTTGATTATCAACAACCACCACCATACGCCTATGAGCCCCCTCCTCAGCATAGCTTTGAACCACCACACTCACAAGCCCCTTTCCACCATTCACCTCCATATAATCCTCACCCTTATCCACCTTATGAACCATACTTAGAACCACCCCCATTCCAACACAATTACTCCCAAGAACCACCACCTTAATATACACTATCTCCTTATCCTTATCAAGATGAACCAACTTCCTACCATGAACTCTTTCTCCCAACTAAAACCCTCCTATCCACCCCAACCTCCATTGGATACCAACACTCTTAGAGTTATGCACCAAAGCAAACATCCATGGAGAAAGTACTTACCGGTCTAAACTCTGCTATATAATCTCTCGTCGCCCAAATTGGACCACCAAATACCCTCAACAATCAACCCTCAAGCTCTAGTGCACCTCCTTTTCAACCATATAATGATCTTTCCATATCATCACCACCCTCCATAGAAGAGCACCCACATCCATCAATCCAAGAGCAATATGATTCCAAAAATGCTATTGACATAGAACAAGAGAGAAGGGATTGTCTTCGCGAATCCACACTTCATAAGAAGCTAGAGGAGGCCCTAAAGGTGAAGATAGGAGAGACCTTTGCAGATGAAGGAGTAGTTGAAGGGATTTATCATAGAAAGGAAATCATCAAGGAGGGGTACGATTTTATTCTAAAATAACTGGACGAAGCCGTAATAGTTAAAGAGGAAGTGGTTGAGAACTTCAGAGATGCGGAACCTCCATAGGAAGGTTAAGTCGTGGAACCTCCCTCCAAGACGGTTACATTTGATGTTGAGGAGGGTGTACAACCTCCAAGGCATGTTATGGTTGAAGACTTGGAAAAGGTTAATCAAGATATGGAGATTAAAGACGAAAAAGCACAACCTCTTATGCCCTTGGTGAGCAATGAAGAAGAAATTGAAGTGGAAGAAAGCTACCAAGAGGAAGAGGTTGATATTGAAGAATCTTGCAAAGAGGTGGAAGAATTCAAAAAAGAGCACAAGGGAGTGGAGCTTGCAAGACCATTGGAAGCACCTCTCCCAAAGCCATTACCGCCCAATACAACATTCAAGTGGGTAAAATTCTTGTCCTTAACCTTTACTTTCCCACTTGAATATGGGCTACTAGAGACGGATGGTCAACTTAGAGCTCTTTGTGGCATTAAGAGTAAGAGGAAGATGATTAGTGGATGGAGTTGTCAAGCAAGGTTCAACATGGTTGTGTGCTCAAAGTTTAAACGCAAAGATTGGTGTAGAGCTCAATTGAATGGGTCTAGGATGTTGTTTGGCCACTTTAATGAGAGTTCAGACTACTTGCCACCCGGATGGAACAATATTGGTCAACAAGAAGACGGATGCAAAAGCAAGATTTGGGACCCCGGAATTCAGTCTAGCAATCAATACCCTTGGGGCCTTGTCACTTGCTTTAACTTGCTTGAAGACTTTCTGCACCTAGTTTGGGATCCCGGAGGCTATTGGAAGTACAAACATTGGTGGAGATTCCTGGACGAGTTCAAGCACAAGCCACCATAACAAGGAGTTCACAAAATGTCCAACTTAAGGACTTTAACTAAAAATGCTAGGTAGGAGACAACCCACCATGGTATGATCATCCTTTTCTCCCTTCTTAGTTTTATTTTAGTGACTCTTCTCATTAGTGTTGCATATAGTCCGCATTATGCATTCTGCATAAAAAAAAAGAAAAAGAGGAAAGGCACACGACGCGCGAGCGTCGCTGACGCATTCGCGTAGGGGTGGCAAACAGGCCTAAACCCGCCGGCCGGCCGCGTAACCCACCAAAAAAGATGAGATGGTCTGGAAAATTGGGACCGCCAAATAGCAAAAGCCCGCCTAACTCGCACCACTTAAACCGCGGGCTTTGGCGGGGCGGGGCGGGCTTCCCCGCCGGGCTTAGTATTTTTTTGGCAAGGGGTATTTTTACAATTTTTTTGCCAAAACCCAACTTCCCCCAACCCAACTTATAAGAGAATGAAGATGAAAATTGATTGTTTTAGATTATGTTTATTTTTTTTAGAGACAATATTTATAATTATATTTTGGATTAAGTTTATTTTTCTTCAGAAACAAGCCCACAGTTAGGCGGGGCGGGCTAGGATTCTAGGACCGCCTAATTAGGCGGGGCGGGGCGGGCCAGCCCGCCAAAGGGTGGGCTTCTGGCGGGGTGGGGCGGGCTTCCCCGCTTGCCACCTCTACGTTCGCGTCATCTGTGCATGCGTGAAAAATGGGGGGATTGAACAGAGAGTTACGCGGGAACGTGGCTGGAGGCATGCTTTAAGCACAAACACACCCACACATACGCGTCCCTGACACGTCCGCGTCACTTGCAAAAACAGCCATCCACGTGTACGCGTCACCCACGCGTACGCGTGACCCTACAAAATCGACGTAAAGGGGTGCTTAGACAGAAAGTTGTGGTGGCTTGGTGCTGAAATGGTGCTAGAAGTACAAGCCATATCACGCGTACGCGTCCCTGACGCGTTCGCGTCATTTGTCCCAACCAGACCATCCACGCGTGCGCGTCCTTCACGCGCACGCGTCGAGTGAATTTTTAAGCAATAGTGCGTATGAGACAGAGAGTTGCGCGTGTGCGAGGCTGCTCTCGCGCCAATAGCACAAATCATGTCACGTGTACGCGTCACTTAAAAATTACGCAACACACGCGAACGCGTGACGCACGTGCCCGCATCGCAAGCGACGTACAGCTAATCCACCTCAGCGCCATACTCCATTCTTCTCCTTTTCTCTCTCCTTTCTCCTTCTTTCCTCCTCCTTTCCCACTTTCTTCTCCTCCCCTCTCATCCTTATTCCCTTTCTTTTCTTTTATTCGTTACATTTTCATACTCGCATTCATGGCATTTTAACTTCATGGTTTCTTCTCCCTTTCTTTTCTATACTTGTTGTTTTCACATTGGTGTTAAAATTCTTTTACTCAATAGTTGTATATTTCTTACATTATTTTGGGTGCACCTTGACTTGTTTGCTATTTAGTTGACATGCCCTGTGCTTCTATCATTTTTTCACTTACATGTTGTAGCTACCATGTAGTTGAGAACCTTATTATTTGGCACTAGCCCACATATATTTTATTTCTTTTCATATCTTTGCTTGTGGGTTCTTTCCCTTCCTTTTTCTCTTTTAGGATGGCCACCAAGAGGAAAAAGAAAAATTTTCTAACTGGAGCAGTAAACAAGTCTGGCGCACATTCTTTGGAGAAAAAACATCAGTTGGAGCCACCCGTCCACTTGCACATCTTTGCATGCACTAAGGACGGTGCAATCTTTAAGTGTGGGGAGGTCGATATCGACTTCCGCAGGTAACTACTTTCTGACTCAACACCAATGTTTAAATTTTTTGTTAAATTAGTTGTTGTATTTGCATGTTTGATTGCATGTTTGTTACATTTTGTGCATATTTTACCACTACTTGGTTGAAGTAATAATTTTTTTTTCAAGAAACCTTTTTATAGCATTTCACTAAATTGAAATAAAAAAAATTTTTGTTAAACTTGTTTGAAGAAATATTATTTTGGAACATGGTTTAGAGCTCGAACACACAAAACCAGTGAGATTTTGAGCCTATTTGATTGGTTGCATTTTATCAACCAATATATTTTATTTTAGTGTGTGATGTTCTCTCTAAAATTGTTAGCTATATATTGCTTGATTCTCTATTTTCATGGTTTAATGTATGCATATACTTATATGATTGAGGCCTTATTTCACTTAGCTTACATACCCATATGGCCTTACCCTCTCATTATCCTTTGCAAACCAATGTTGAGCCTATTTTACCCCTTTGTTCTTTACTTTAGCTCATCACTAACTCTAAGCGAAAAACAATAATGTCCTTAATTTGAATCCTTGATTAGCTTAGACTAGTGAAAGTACTCATGAATTAAGTGTGGGAAAAGTGGATTTGGAAACGTTTGGTTTGGGAATTGAGTATGTTAGACTTGGTGTGAAAATGTGAAAAATGTAAGAATATGTTTATGCATTCAATACCTTAATCATATGCATTGAAAAAAGAAAAAAATAGATTAAGAAAAGAAAAAGAGAAATAAAACAAAAAAAAAGAGAAAAAGAAAAGAAAAAAAGCAAATAATAAAAAGGGGCAAAATACCCCAAGTTAAGTAATAATATCAATGCATATGAGCTGTACTTAAATTTGGGATGCATGAATAGTTAATGGAAAGTTAGATGTTGCATTTTAATTACATGGATTATCCTAAGTTAGGTGAGAAGTTTAGGTTAATTAAGGATTCAGATTTTAGTCCACTTGGCCAAATACAATCCTACCTTGACCCTAACCCTATTACAACCCTCAAAAGACCTCTTGATATGTGTATCTGTGTATTAAATTTTTGTTGATTGTTAAAAGAAGAGCAAGTCTTAGAAAGCAAGATTAGTAGAGAATTGAGAGAATCGAACCTTAAACACTTGAGTTATTAGAGTGTATACACTTCCGATGAGGGTTCGATGCTCGATTCTTTGTTCCCGGCTTTCATGAGTTAATTTTCTTCTGCAAGTCTATTTGTACTTCATTTTTATGATTTGAATTAGTGAAATCCAGTTCATATTTGTTCTTGAAAGGTTTATTTACTTTTCACCAAGTAGGTAGAAACATTTTGCATGTAGTTGCATTCACATAGATAGATTGCATTTCATACTCTCTTCTATTCCTCTTCACTTTTTTAGTTATCTAGAGCTTAGCATGAGGACATGCTAATGCTTAAGTATGGGGAGGTTGATAAACCCCATTTTTAGGGTTTATCCTGTGCTTAATCTAGTAGATTTTATCCACTATTCTCACACTTATTCATATAATTCGCATGTTTTACATTTTCCTTCCTGATTATGTGCTTTGATTGAAAACATGCTTCTTTGGCCTTAAATTTGCTAATTATTAATCCTCTCTTATTACCATTCGATGCCTTGATGTGTGTGTTAAGTGATTTCAGGATTTATAGGGCAGGAATGGCTTAGAGGATAGAAAGGAAGCATGCAAAAGTGGAAAGAATACAAGAAACTGAAGGAACTGCTAAAGCTGTCCAGCCTGACCTCTTGGTACTAAATCGACCATAACTTGACCTATAGAGGTCCAAATGATGCTGTTTTTGTTGCGTTGGAAAGCTAACATCCGGGGCTTCACAACAATATATAATTTGTCATATCTGCTCTGAAGATAGGCGACGCGCATGCGTGGATGGCGCACACACGTGACCTGGAGAAAACTCAATCCACGCGTACGCGTGGACGACGCGTACGCGTGACTTTGCCGCAAGCTGGATGTATCAGAAATCGCTGGGAGCAATTTATAGTCTATTTTTGACCTAGTTTTTGTCCCAGAAAATACATATTAGAGGCTATAAAGTGGGGGAATGCATCCATTCATTGAGACAACATTCATTCACATAATTTTAGTTTTAGATGTAGTTTTTCTAGAGAGAAAGGCTCTCTCCTCTCTCTTCCTTTTTAGGATTTAGGATTTCTCTTAGGCTAGGTTTACTTCTTCTTAATTCTAGGTTCAATGTTCTTTTACTTTGGTTTCTCTTCTATTTTTATTTATTTTATTACTTTGATTTATAAACTCCATGTTAGATTTGATTTTCTTATTTAATACACATTGAGGTATTTCAGATTTATGATTGCTTTCTTCTATTTAGGATATAAATAACTTGGATTTTCTCCCTTTACTTTGGTTGAGTAATTGGTGACACTTGAGTTATCAAACTCAGCTAGTGATTGAAAATTGGAATTTGCTGATTAATTTGGATCCCTCTAAAGCTAGTCTTTTCACAGAAGTTGACTAGGACTTGAGGAATCAAATTGATTAGTCCACTTGACTTTTCTTTATTTAGTAAGGGTTAACTAAGTGGGAGCGATAAATAATTTTCGTCACACCTAATAAGGATAACTAGGATGGGATTTCCAGTTCTTATACCTTGCAATGGTTTTCATGATAATTAGTTTACTTTATTGTCATTTTATTTTCCTATTCCCTATTTCAAAAAACTCAAAAATATACCTGTTTCCATAACCAATAATAAATACACCTCCCTGCAATTCCTTGAGAGACGACCCGAGGTTTGAATACTTCGATTATAAATTTTATTGGGTTTAGTGACAAACAAATTTTTGTACGAAAGGATTCTCTGTTGGTTTAGAAACTATACTTGCAACGTGATTATTTTTGTGAAATTCTTTACTAGCAGAAGTTCGTTCGTAACATTGCCATCAAAATTATTGTGAATTAAAATTTTATTACTATTTAACATATACAATAACATTGTTATGGGTGAAGATAAAGTAGAAGAACCAATTTCTACCTAAAAAATGAAACTAATAAGAGAGCAAATAAAGAATTAATTACCTAAACAATTGTAATCTTAGTGATTAGGTTATAGAAAATCAACATTCAATATTGAAAAGTATTTGTTATCACCGTTGTTTTAATATCTATTTTTTGTGAAAAAAATATATTTTTTGAGTTATTTATCCAAACGCTACAACTTTAAAATAAGTACTTGTATAACTAAAAATGCAAACACAAAATAACTTATTTATAAGCTGCTATTAATAAAAGTTCTTATACTTTAAACTCTTTTTTCAAAAAAACTTATTTAAGTTGTTTACCCAAACTAGGCCTTAGAACATAAACTCGAACACTTATATTAAAGATTTTAGTCTAAAATTAGGCTAACAGACTCAAAATCACAAACGGGTCCATGTTGGGCCCAAACTCAAGGCGCAACCCTTCATAATTTAGCATCTCACCTCCATTCATCAAGGCAAAATACACTTTACCCTAGGAGAGAAGAGAGAGCTAAAATACTATTTATTCATCACTTTCAAATCCACATAACCTTCAATCCGTAGCTTCGATTGATTGAAACAACCTGTTTGCGGCCACATGTCGCTCTTGACTCCCTCTTTATTTTTATCTAGCATTTATAGTGAGTAATCTCAAGAATCCATCTCTAGTTCTCAGTTTGCTTCAAATTTCGAGTTTGGGTTTGAGATATTGTGAGGATGATAATTTTGGTGTTTAAAAGAGAATTAATCTTACGTCCTAGCGGGATTTTTGTCCAAGGTTCGATTAGAAAAGATAAGAGGACGTTCCTCCGTTAATTTCTCCCATTATATGTGAAATTCTACATTGAAGTATATGAAATTTGGTGTTATTAGATTAAATTAAGTTAATTGGGAGATTGGTTTGGCATGTAGAGCTTTGGTTGAGATTCGAGTTGGATGGTAAAGAAAATTGAAGGGGTTGGAAACCGCTATCAATAAGATAGGGGTTTTTTTTAAAATCATTTTATTATTGAGAATTATTATAAATCGATATCGATATAAAAATTATATTTTTGTACACATGGATAAGAGACTTAATTGTAATGATGATTAATATTTATAAGTTACTTGTTTAAAGAATCATAGTATAGACCTTTTACAAGTACTACTTATATCAAAAAATAAAAGTTACACAAATATCTCTATTTGAATAGTAAAGTATGTTCAATTTATTATTCGTTGACAAATTATTGTAATTAAAAATAACATTTTTAATTTTATTTTTTTGTTTTTTGTTTATTTAAATTGAACTTTGCACGGTATTGTAAGAAATATTTAGAACAATAAAATATATTAGGACTATAAGGCTGTATGCAACTTTAAAATTTGTATTAATTAGAATAATTTTTTAAAAATTTTAAGTGATTAATAATTGATATTTTTACATAATATTTTATTAATATATATAGAAAAATATTCAAACTATACATAAATATAACAAAATTGATTAATTGCCCTCGCGCGCAGTGCGGCCATAAACTAGTAATCTATCTATTCTATTATATAAAAATTGAATTTCTGCACTTAATGATGAAATTGACGTGGCATGATTTTGAGAGTATTTTTCAATTTATTTCTTTTAATTCATTAAATACAAGTTATTACGATAAACTAATTATATCAACTATCAACTAATTGATTTGATTAGATATTTAAATATCATATAATTTATTATAATTTATATCAATTTGATTTGATAATATTTCTTAATTTATTTATTTTAATATTCTATTAGTATTTTTTAATTTAATTCTTTTAATTTATTAAACCAAATTTATTGTGTGTATTAATTAATTAATTGATTAATTTATTAGTCATTAAATAATAAATTTATGAATAAAATAGACAAATTGAGATATTTTTAACTAATAATTAAATCAAATCAAATCAAATAACATATATTAAGCTAAATTCAAATCATGTGAATTAAAGACTAAATTAAAATAAGATAATTTCTTACTTATTCAAATTGAGTGCAATAAATACAAATTAATTTTGTTAGATAATCATAGTTGTCTGATCTACTATATATAGATGGCTACACAAAATTATAAGAATCACAATTTTTATTATTCTTGCTATTTCAACTCTTCTTTTCTTCTTCTTTCTTTTCTTTTCTTTATGTATAGTTTTTTTATATATAAATGTACCCGAAATGAGAAAGTACGGATGAGTATTTTATTAATTGTTTATTTGATGAATATATCTCAATTTAGGCATTCTACTAATATGAATGGAAGTTGACCTGTAGAAATTCAAAGTGGCCAATGTATTTTTTATCGTATTAGATAGAAGAATATTTGTTAAAATGAATATATCCATTGTAACGAATTTTTTTCAATTATTATATTTTATGTTAGTCGTGTAAATTCTTTGAAGGCACAAGATAATAAAACAGGTTGACTTTAATATCATTAGAAGCTAAATTTAATGGTTCAAACAAGCACCACTAATTATATTAAAAAAGTAATTTGTAATAATAATGTGATTTACATATTAATTTTTTTGAGTAAATTCATTTTAAAATATAGAAATTAGACTCAATTACGCTAAAATTTTAAAGGTAATATAAAATTTGACAACAAATTTAACACTCATTAAGGAAATAAATTTATTTATGGCTATTTTCTAATTATAAGTAATAATAAGACTTATGAAAAAATATTAATGTCATCATTCTTATTAATTAAATCATAATATTAGGTAGTTGATAGTTTCATAGGCAGAAATTATTAAGTAATTACGTAAAAATTAGTAACGAACAAGCAATAAGAATTTAGAAAAAATATATTATATAATACTAATTTCATAATTAAAATATGTCTCATATCATATTCTCATATATTCTATTTATTATCTATTCTATTATATAAAAATTAGGTTTCTGCACTTAATGATGGAGTTAACGCAACATGCATGCTTATGAGAGTGTTTAACGATTTGTTTCTTTTAACTCATTAAATACAAATTATTATGATAAATCAACTATATCAACTAATTGGTTTGATTAAATATTTAAATATCACATAATTTATTATAATTTATATCAAATTGATTTGGTAGCATTTTTTAATTTATTTCTTTTAATGTTTTGTTAGTATTTTTAATTTAATTTTTTAATTTATTAAATTAAATTAATTATACTAATTATCTGTATTAATTTAATCATTAAAATAACAAATCTATGCATAAAATAGGTTCTTAATATATTTTTCACTAATAACTAAATCAAATCAAATCATATATATTGAGCTAAATTTAAATCATGTGAATTAAGGATTAAAATAAAATAAAATGATTTTTTACTTATTCAAATTGAATGCAATAAATAAAATTAATTTTGTTAGATAATCATAGTCTTCGGTCTTCTATATATAGATAGTCACACAAAATTATAAAAATCACCATTTTTACACTTTGCTATTTCAACCTTTTTTTTATGTATAAATATACTCAAAATGAGAAGGTATAGATGTGTGTTTCATTAATTGTTTGTTTAACAAATATTATAGTCTGAAAATGTCTCAATTTAGGCATTTTATTGCTGTCGATGGAAGTTAAACCTGTAGTAATTCAGGGTGACCATGATTTTTTTGTATAGTATTATATAAAAAAACATATTTTTTTAAAATGAATATACCCATTGTAATTAATTTTCTTTGTCAATCTGTTATCTTTTACCTAATAAATAATATCCATGTTGAATATATTATTTTCATCAGAAGCCATACATAATTGATTGATAATTCTATATATAAAAATACTCATGTAGTAACTAAATACCATATTGTTATCTCGCTAAAGTTAATTCTCCTATGATTATGCAAATGTATAGCACTATCAGATGAAAATTGATTGGATTACATTTATGTCCAATGAGGTAAGTGATCTTTTAGGCCTAATCACGATCAAAGTTGAGGAATGTTTGAAAAATGCTAACAATACAAAGACTTTTTATTTTTAATACCCAATAATAAATATATAAATTAAAATTAATATTATTTCGAGCAAAATCATAAAATGTATAGCATAATCAAAACATATCCAATCCGTATTAACTGTCATTGTTTATCAGTTACATTACGATAAATCTGATTATTAAAAAAGATTAAAATTAACTTAAATATACACAATATTATTTTATGCTTTTTATTTTTATTTTATTATCATAAAAAGTCATACATATTATAAGAGAACCTCATTTTTTTACTAACGGTTTTTCCATTCAATGGTTTCTATTAAAAAAAAGCATATCTCAATTTACATATCTATGTAAATTAAATTTATGGAGTTCAAATTATGTGTTTTCGTAGTAAATCGAATCTATAAGATTCGAATTACTTGGATGCTATCTATGCTACTAAATCAAATGAAAGAGATTCGATTTACAATGAGCGGGTTGCTAATAAGTGAGTATAAATCGAACCTTATTGCTTCGATTTAGTAGGAGATGACATAATTCGAATTCATTGAATTCAATTTAATTTCGAATCACAATGTCAAGTAATTCGAATCAGATTCAATTTATTACTTATTACCTTAATTCGAATTCATTAAATTTAATTTATATAGAAATGTAAATAGAGATAACTAGATAACATTTTTGGGTTTGGGGGATTTAAGTAATTTTGGGGTGGCTTTGGTTTATCAACATAATTTAACCTAATATGTGATATATATATATATATATATATATGAAAAGAAACTTCATTACAGAACGACACACAGGTAGAAAAGGCTGGAATGGAATAGAGCACAAGTACAAAAGGATATAAAAGTACAAGGGTTTAGCTAACATGTGCCGTTATTAATAAAAGTTTTTAAATCTTTTAGTTTAATAAATGCACAACAAATGCATTGGAAACTTAAATTTTGTTACTTATTCTATAGAAAAATATAAAAGGGAGAAAAAACAGAGGCAAAGAATGGAAACAACAAACAAAACTAGTCAGCAATAAAGAATTAAATATTTAAAGGGGAACCTACATGTTATCATTTACTGCAGTTTAAACTTAAAACAAAGAGTAACCTTTCATTTCCAATCACTCTTCTTTATTTTCCTCAATCAAAATACAGCCCAAGCTTTGAAAGTCAAATTGCACACTAAGTTTATTGCACAATACGCTTCCAACTTTTTGTTACAATTCATTAAGTCAGATTCTACTGTGATAAGATGAAAAGGACTAAAGAGAAAGGCCTTAAACATCAAATTGGTAAACAGTATGGTACATATCAAGATTTAAAATTTTGAACCATGATTATTTGCATAGTTTCTCTTGGAAAAGGCTTATTTGTCCATCCATGAATGGAAGTCATCCTGGAAAGGTCAAATTAACCTCACCAATCAAAGAGAAGCAAAAATGATTATGTCAAATGTAAAATACCTGAAGTCAAAATTTATACAGCCACATAAAAAAGAATGGTACCAGGCCATAAGCTTGTGGTGATGCCACTTCCAATACAGAGAGATTAATCGTAGGATAGAACTCAGCAACAGCCAAACCAATGAATTTCCCATAAGCCATCCCAGTAGCTGCACCAATAAAGAGAGATGGAGCATAATACCCTCCCACTAGTCCAGACGCCCGGCACAAAGAAGTTGCAATTATCTTAATGGCTACTAGCTGAAGCAGAAGGTCAGTGGAAAGACCTTTCACAAATGGCCGAGATTCCAACAAGATGTCAACATTCTCAAAACCCCAGTAGAGGATTTCAGGATATACCAATGCTATCAACCCCACTGATAAACCTCCTAACACAGGGAATGAAGCTCGTGGGATGCCAGTAGCCTTGTGAATATTGTCAACATTATTCAACATATATGATGTACACCAAGACAGAGCCAACGACACAAGACCACATAAAATACCCAGCAGTAGATACAGTGGGAGCTCTGAAAATCAATTGAATACTAGCACAGTAAAACTTACTGATCAGATTGAAAAGAGGCAAGAATTTGTCCCAAAGGAATAATTTTTTGTTCTTGAAATTTGAATCACCACCTCAACAGAATATAATACCAGGTTGCTGTTTAACAAAGACAAGCCTACAGATACTTTGCCATATAATGTCAAATCAGAATAACTTTAGCCATATTTGACAGAAAAGATTTAGAAATTCAAAACCTTGCAAACAATATGATAATGCGATTATTTACTAATCTGTTTCCGATGGTCAATCAGGAGGTTCTTCAATCTACAGTAGGGATGCTGTGTATCCATGTATTGTAGATTTAAAAGCAGTCAAATTGTTTGTTTGCCACCATTACTGAAAATTCTTGAAGCACTTAGAACAAAGTATCAAAGTAGAGCTATGTTGGCAATAAAGGATGTTCAGGAGTCATAAAAGGTCAAAGAGGAGCTATGAAGAAGCTTTAGTTATAGTATTAATAACCTAACATGCCCAGCAATAGAAGATATCAAAGATGATAACAGTAGTGGCAGTATGGCAGGATAAGCATAGTTAGAGTCGCTATCAATTTGTTTTGATAAAAATCCAACCACATAGTATGAACTGCTATAGTATGATGAAAAACTTATGCTCAGGCAGCTCAATGGTTCTATAAGGCATCCGAATACGTAATTTATTGAACACTTTTTTATCTTAATATTTAATAAATTAATATACAAAATATTATTTAACATACAAAATAAGTAACTTAAGTCATCATCTAGGACAATAAATATAATAGTGTAAATATTTATTTATTTATTTATTAGTAGTGAAAAATATGTAAATAGTATAAATTGATATTTTTTAGTATAAAAGTTGTAACACCCTACCATACTTAGTATTATGCTTAAGTCATAAGATTGAGATAGTAAGGTATTACGACCTCTAAGAATAGTAATATATATAGAGTTATTTAACTAGGAGCCTTGAAAAACGGGTAAAACAAAATCGCAAAATAAAAAGCGCAACGCTCAGGAAAGGATTACTTACGTGCTAAGAAACCTAATAGGAACATGATAAAACAATAAACGAAAGGATAAAGAAAAGTCAAGGAACAGCATAACTAGCCCCTGACTCAGCCTGCGAAGCTAAGGCTGGCCGGAGGAAACATATATACATATAAACATACATAAGTGTCCCCAAAATATACCAAAATATCAAAGTAAACTCCTATCTCTTCCTCAACCTCTAAGAGGAGCAACGTACATAAGTTACTTGGAGAGTAAGCTACACATATATATACATATATACAAATAGAAACCAAAATACACCCAATGACTACTTCGCTTTCCAGGATCCAAACGCCTAGCGAGGAGTCTCTCGACCTGCATCTGAAAAACAACAATACAATATGGAATGAGAACCAGAGGTTCTCAGCATGGTAAAAGTGCCACGCGTATAATAAATAAGGTCCTGAGAATGCCATAGGCAATCCTAGAACTCCGTTATATAATTATCCAACTTAATTACTAATTAGAAGCTATAAATAGGGGTAGGTATTCTAAATCTACCTAACTTACTCAATTTCAATCCTAATCTAACACCAAACCATTTCTCCATTTTCTCCATCCCTTCATCATCCACAATGCAATAGAAACAAGCAACCAAACAGGGTCACACACAAGTAATGAGCAGATAGTACAAATAACAAGTATAACAGATAGCTGGTGATATATATCAATTAGGAAAACCCAGGAAATGCATAGCAATCAAAACAAACAAATGCATATGATGCATGTCTGTCCTATGGCTGACGGGGCCCATTTGTCGATTATCTAGCCAACCCGACAAGTCCGAAAACCTTAGACTGTTCCCCCGTCGTGCATCCCCAAGAGTCTATGCATAGAGTTCACATTCAATCATCATATAAATCACTCAATGGGGGTTATCCATACCCGGAAATTTATACGTGCCCAGTCACCCTTACGACGTAGGGTTAACAGAGTATCGAGAATCAACCTGGAACACGTGGTGGCGAGCCACGATTTTTACTCAGAAAAATTTGTATCTCAGATATCATCATTCATAAGCCATTTCATAGTCACAATCATTATTTAATCATTCATCAAGCCATGGCATGTTAACTCCTTTATTAACAACCTTTCTTCCACATTTTTCATCATCATTCCCTTATAATTCATCTTGATTACCCTTTCCGGATCCTGACCAAACTATTTATCAAACTCTTCTCAACCTTCTTAATATCGAATAATATTAAAATCAACCCAACTCTAACATTAACTCAATCATATCACACGAAGATTAAACTTTAACTTCTCGAACCCATGACTATCAATAAGACATCCTCAACACTCTATTTTCTTTTCTTTTTTAATATAACAAATAAACTCAGAATTGTGCAAACTTTATGTCCAGGCATTTGTCTTGAAATAAGCTTTCTAACAAATTAAAGATCATAATTTTATGATTTCTCTAGCCTCAGGAATAAAGGAAAAACCGTGACTGCTCTGCAGTGCATAAAACCAGAAAAACAGCAGCAGCATGTGATATTCAAAATTCAATATAAAATCCAAGTTAAATTCAATTACTTTAAAAATTAATGTAGTTAAACTTTACTCATCCAGGTTTCTTTCTCAATTGGTTTTGAGTTAATACCATTTTTAATGAAGAAGTTACATTACCTGAAAGTTAAGTAAAAATGAGTCAAAATCTGTTTTTAAAACCAACAAGCTTAGTATCTTTCAATTTGAATAACTTTTATTACAAAACTCCAATTAAGTTAAATTTTGATTTGGGAACTCCTAGCTCATCCAGAAACAAGTGTGTCTTAGTTGTAACCCAATTTCTATTCAATTCTAAGAGTTACAAGTATTGGAAGTGGATGCATAGCTTGCTGAAATCTGTTTCTTTTCAGCTTTGACCACCAATATTCAAAAATTCACAACTCCCAATCCTTAACTCTTAAAATTCTGAAGTTTTAGAGCAATAAAGCAAGTTGATCAAATTTTATAAAAAAATTAGTTTCGCTCCAAAACTCAACTCGTAGAAGTCGCAGCAAGACAAACAAGTTGCTAACCTGTTTGACCTTTTCTACTGCAGGACAGATTTAACAACCTAACTTTAAAAATTTGCCATAAATTGTATATTTAACAAAAAGATTCCAAATTTTTCAGTTTAGTTCCTTATATTCCCAAGTTTAGCCCAAACTTGGTCTCATACAATTCCGATCATTACATAATTAGTTACAGCATATGCAATACCACCACAACACAACTCTACATCCTTATTAACAAACACCAATCCTAATCCATCATAAATAAATACAAGAGCACACCATTAATAACTTTCACACCTCATAATTCCAATATATAAATCTACCAATAAATCTATTCCAACAACATTACAAAGGCTAATCATTAAATACAACAAACAATTCAACTTATCCTATGGTTCCTCTAACCTAAGTTTTCACAACATCGTAAATATTAAACGTGCGAAACTTAAACCATACCTTGGCCGATCACTTAATTCACCCAAGGCAGTCTCTAAACACAAAATCACAGCCCCTCCAAGCTCAATCAAACAGTTCCAAAGCAAGCCTTGTCACCAACAAAACTCCAAGTAATCCAAATTCAAGTCCAATGCATAAACACCCTCTTAAACTACACCTAATACACATATATATGTTCCAATTCAGTTTTCTATTACCAAAAATAAGATTGAGTTAGGGTTAGGGTGTTCTTACCATACCCATATGCTCAATAGCTTGAGCCCACAAGTTTTGGAAGCTAACTTGAACCTAGAACATAGAAATTGGACAAGATTCACCATAAGTTTCCAAGTTTACCAAAAAAAGAGGGATAGGGATTCTGAACTTAATAGGAGGCTTACCAGTGAAATTGTTCAGATAGAAAGGTGGAGCTCAACGCGCTGAGCGCGTGGCCGTGAACGGTGCGGTAATCGGAGCCCGGACGGAGGAGTTATGGTGGATCAAAGGGTTAGGGTTTGAGAGCTTCTCTCCCTTTCCTCCAATTCTGTTTTGGCATTGCAGCAACTAATGAGAAAGAAGAAGGCTGCTGTTTCCTTTATATTATGAGTCCGGTTGGAACCATGGGCTCAGTTTGGGTCCCGGTTCAACCAGTTCGGCCCCTCCGGTTAGATTTTGAGCCAAATTTTTGAAATTGATATCAAAATTTTCATTTTGACGAGCTCTATCCTATTTTAATATTAGTTTTGCATTTTTAGCTTTCTTAATTAAAATGCAATTTATTAACTAATTAATTACTGATTTTAGCCGAGTTTACAAAAGCAATAATAAAAATTATTAATTAAGTTAATTATCTAATTAAAAAATTATGAAAATTTGTTTAAATAATAATAACAAATAAGATCACTATTTTTACATATTACAAAGTTTATGAAAAAAATTTTGGATAATAAATTAATTCTCAATAGATTATACATTAATTCTGTCAAAAAAATAAATACTTAATACATTGGATATTATTATATACATACTAATATAATATATATTATCAATTATTAGGTTTATAATTAATTTTTAATCCAATTTTTGGTAATTAAAATTTAAATGATTGAAATTATTAAATGCTAAATATTTTACATCTAACCAATTTATTTTTTTATTGAAATTAAAAAAACGAGTCATTAATTAATTCTACATTTAAATTTGAGTAAGAAAATAAAAAATATTTTAAATTTTATTTCACTAACCAGAATTAATTTCAAGACAAGAAATTATTTTACACATCATATATATATTGTGAGATAGTATGATCATTTTCTATTTTTTAATGGTAAATATTGTCAAATAAAATGGTGTAAGAAATTAGAAGAAAATATATTTATAAATTTAGGAAATATTAATTTATTTTTCAATAGAATAAATTATACATTGAATAACAGAAGTTATTATTAGTTTCTCTTCACACTAACTAATACTCAACGATGGTATTTCGGTACACCATGTTATCAAGAAATATTAATCGATCTAAAAATTTTTGTAATGACATAAGTTTATGAATTTAAAAATTTAAAGATTATTTTATAAAATGTGAAGTTTTAACAAGTAACAATGTTGATCATATTGTTTTGACTTTAAGAATGAATATGATACCAACAAATAAAATTATCCTAAGTAAATTTCAACAAAGACAAAAGTTCATAAGTATTGCTATTAATGAAAAATTAATATATTTTAAAGATAAATACAATTTTTTTTCTACGGATTTTCTAATTCGCCAAGTCGATGATTAATCCACCACATATTGATGCTCTATTTATTAAGGGTAAGATTCGAACTCCAAATACTTGCTTAAGTAGACAAATGAAATAATCATTCAACCAATCCAAATTGATTAAAATAAATATTAATTATTTTTAATATTTTTAAATTATAAAATATTTACAATAATAATTACTATATATATTTTTTATTTAAATTTTAATACAAAATTTTTATATAATTTTATATAAGCAAGGGAACATACACTAGTTTTACAACAAAGCTCAACGATTCATTAACTAATCCAAATTTTGTTTTGGTCAGAACCTTGAACAAATTTCGTGATTTGGGGAGTTCAAACTTAGGGCCTTAGTTATGGGCTTGGGTTTAAAGTTTAAACTAAACAAAGGTGAAACAATCACTAGGGTTTCGGAGTGCAGCTAGATTTTCATTTTGTTATTTACCAAAAAATAAAAAATATTTTCATTTTGTTACTCCAAAATTTTCTTGTTCGTTTTTGTTGCTTCTCTACTCAACGCTTCACCATGAGCAGATCAGGGCAGCCACCGGATTTGAAGAAGTAAGCATTACTAATCATATTCACTTCTTTTCATCTTTCAATTTCTTAATTTTCTTCAGAATCTGATGCAATGAGCAATTTTAACGTACATTTATTTTTCTTAAATCCCCCCTCTTTGCGATGATGCAGGTACATGGACAAGAAATTTTAGAATAATACTACACATTCAAATATTTTTACGAACTTAAGTCCAACCAAGATAAACAATAAGAATTGAAATAATGTCGGTCATAATTGATTTTTTTTTTTTTATATTGGATCAACTTGGTTGAATTTGGTTAATAAAAAAACTTGGATGAGTAACATTATTCTAGTCCTTATCATCTGCTTGCAGTTAAACCTAATGCAAACAGGATGATTGTTGGTACCCTCAGGGGTTTTGACCAGTTCATGAACCTAGTTGTTGACAACACTGTTGAAGTCAATGGCAATGAAAATAGCGAAATAGGAATGGTGGTGAGTTCTGTCTTCCATACCATTTTCTATATTAATTTAATTTGTCAAACAGGAGTATAAAAATTTTAGGGGGAATAGAGTACAAGTTAACCCAGATTTTGTTTTTAAAATTGATGATGCAGGTAGTTAGAGGAAACAGTGTGGTTACTGTTGAAGCACTTGAGCCTGTCAACTTCTGTTTTATTGTAATATTTCTCAGTAATTGCAATGTTTGAAATGGTGTATATTTTGAACATTGTAGATGGCTTACTTCTGAGAGTAACATGGAAGCGTGGATCTTAAGGTCATTTGGCCATTACTTTGGAGTTCATTTCTTTTCTCAGCTGATTTGTTAGTGTAGCGCACTGTGCATTCCAGATACCACTGTGATTTTTTAATGGGATGGCACTGAGTTTACCAAATTGAAATTATGTCTATGTCTATATATATTTTTATTTTATTTTTTATAGAATTATAATCTTTTCTCCCGTTATGTATTGTTATGATTTAATAATACTTTGATGGTTCTGTCTGTGCTCAAAACTTGGTTCACGTCTGTCTTTTGGATAAACAAGGGGCAAATTGCCTAACCACCGCACTAGGATGCCATTAAAAGAAACATGACGTGTTCCAGCAAATAAAGCAGTGAAGAAAGAGAATTAGTTGCGGGGGTAAATGATGAAACCCCACAGGAAGTGAGGGACCATGCTTAGCAAGCTCTGAACATTTTGTATGATTTTCTTATTGTAAATATTTGTTGTTAGTTGTGTATCTCATGGAGGGGATTAGCTGTTACATGTTTTTGTTATGTAGTTGAGTCATGTATTTGTTTTGTTTCATTCGGTATGTTTAGAGGTTTTTGTTGTTGATGAACTAATATGCCAATTTTTTGGCATTCCTTGTAGTCGGGTTTTGTCTATCTAGAGTACCCCACTTGTCTTAAGTTCTCTTGCTGAGTTAAACTCCAAAATGGTCTATGAGATTGGCGTTTTGCACTAAAATCGTTCTTGAGATTCCAATTACACCAATTATGTCTCTAAGATTGAAAAAAATGCATCATATTAGTTCCTAACCTATTTTTCATTAACGACGTGATGACATGGCATGATGACGTGGACTGTAAGTGACACATGTCACTTTATGATTTGGCCACGTGTAATGATATGATGATGTGGTGACCAATAACACGTGGCATGCTGACGTGGATGGTTGTGCCACGTGTCATAATGTTATTTGACCACGTGTCCGGTTGTGCCACGTGTTGCAACAGTATTTGTTTACGTGTCATCCATTATGTCATCGTTGTATATGCACCAAATTAGTCCCTCACTTTGCATTAAGTGACTCATTTTAGTCCCTGAAATTGAATGTCGTCACCAAACTAGTCCTTTCACCAATTTGTTCTCATTTTTTTTAAATTTAAAATTTTAATATCTTGGATACACTAATTTCAATTCTATTTTTTCATATATCGTTTAAATACAAGTGCTTTTATAAAAAATTTTAAGATTTTAGTTTTAATTATATAATTTTTTTAATAATTTAACATTAGTAAATTTTGTAATATATAGTATGTTATTATAAAAAAATAATTATATGATTGATTAGACACATTTTTTCATAAAAAAATATGTGTTTTTAACAAGAAATTAATAATTAAAATAAACATTTTTTCTTATGAAATACACGTTTTCGTTATGTATAAATGAGCTAGATTGAAAAAATTTCAAGCACCCTCACTACCACCTTTGACCTTTGCAGTCTAGACGAAAGAGGTCGGAGATGGTAATGAGGGAAGCTTGAAATGCCTTCACGTCAACTCCAAGACGGCGGCTATTAGAGGAATCTGCAAGAAAAAATATTTTATAAAAGTACTGAAAGAGGTCGGAGATGATAGTGAAAGTGTTTGAAAAGCCTTCACGTCAACTCCAAGTCGGCGATTAGGGTATTCGTAAGAGAAAAAATATTTTATAAAAACACTTTTATTTGAAAAACATGTGAAAATAGAATTTAAATTAATGCATTAAAAAATATTTAGAATTTTGAATTTATCGAAAAAATGAGAAAAAACTGGTGAAGGGACTAGTTTGGTGCACGACATTCAATTTCAGGGACTAAAATAAGTCACTTAATGCAATGTGAGGGACTAATTTGGTGCATATACAACGATGACATAATGGATGACACGTAGACGGATACTGTTGCGACACGTGGCATAACTGGACACGTGGCCAAATAACATTGTGACACGTGGCACAACCATCCACGTCAGCATGCCACGTGTCACTGGTCACCACATCATCATATCATTACAAGTGGCCAAATCATGAAGTGACACGTGTCACTTACAATCCACGTCATCATGCCATGTCATCACGTCGTTAATGAAAAATAGGTCAGGGACTAATATGGTGCATTTTTTTCAATCTCAGAAACGTAATTAGTGCAATTGGAATCTCAGAGACGATTTTAGTGCAAAACGCCAATCTCATGGACTATTTTGGGGTTTAACTCTTCTCTTGCTACTTACAAGATATATATATATATATAATAAATGCGATCTTGAAAATGATTTGTGGTTAAAATTATTATGTGCACATAAAAAATCTCACTAAGGTAGTTTTTGGTTTCAAAACTTGGAATTAAGTTTGAGAGACTAGAATTTAATATTGTGTTTGGTGGTTAGAGATTAAAATTAAACGATACAAAATTTCAGTTTCTTAAGTACTCCAAAAACTGACTATACAAAAGACTAAAATTTTAAGAAATATAGGGACTAAAATTTTAACAAAATGTTTTTTAATAACTAAGGATATTTTAGCAAATATTTTTATTTTATTTTCATATTTATCTTGAACAAAATAGGATATTAAAACAATTCAAGGTTATATGTACTTTATGTTGTAAAATAAATAAGGAAGAAGTAATAAAATAAAAGTATAAATAGAAAACACTATTATTAGTATTTAGTATTTATCAACACTATTATACTACTATAAAGATAATATATTAATATTATATTAGTAGTGTATGAAGAAAGAAAATAAAGAAGTGCTTTAAGAAAGAAAGAGAGAAAGTATTTGCCTTTTATTGCTCTTGCTTTCTTAGAGACAAATAGCCTCTATTTATAAGCATATATGGTAGTAGGTTTTCAAACTTTATTAAATAATATTCTCCTTGAAAACCTGAGCCTTGTGGAAAAATAGTCATCTACCAAGGTTATCTTATCACAACACTCCCCCTTGGATGACTATTTAGGATTATACCTCGTTAAAACCTTACTAAAAAAACCTAGTGGAAAAAAACTTTAGTGAAGGAAAAAGAGTACAAAATCCTTTGTGATAGGGACTGCCTCATTAAAAACCTTGTCAAGAAAAACTCAATGGGAAAAAAAACCTGACTAAGGAAAAAAGAGTACAGTCTCCCCCTCTTGTCAACATCATTTAATGTCTCGAAATCGGCGCATCCCGATCTCATGTACTAATCTTTCAAATGAGGATTTTGGGAGTGATTTTGTGAATAAATTTGCCAGATTGTTACTTGAGCGGATCTGTTGGACATCAATTGTCCCTTGATTTTGAAGATCATGAGTGAAGAAGAATTTGGAAGAAATATGCTTTGTTCTATCACCTTTGATGTATCCACCCTTAAGTTGAGCAATGCATGTTGTATTATCTTCAACCAAGACAGTTGGAGCTATCTTATGATCAATCAGTCCACATGATGACAGAATATATTGAATCAGACTCCTCAGCCAAAAACACTCACGACTAGCTTCATGAATTGCTAGTATTTCAGCATGATTAGAGGAGGTTGCTGCTATCGTCTATTTCGTGGACCTCCATGATATAGTTGTTCCACTATATGTGAACAGGTATCCTGTTTGAGATCTCCTTTTATGTGAACCAGACAAGTATCCGGCATCTGCATAGCCAACTAGTTGTGACTTTGATCCGTCGGGATAAAACAATTCTATATCAACCGTTCCATGAAGATATCGAAAGATTTGCTTGATTCCACTCCAATGTCTTCTGGTTAGAGAGGAACTATACCTTGCTAGTAAATTCACTGCGAATGATATGTCAGGTCGGGTATTATTAGCAAGATACATTAGCGCTCCAATGGCACTAAGATATGGTACTTCAGGACCAAGGATATCTTCATTCTCTTCTTTAGGACGGAATTGATCATTCTCCACATCCAAAGATCTTACGATTATTGGGGTACTTAATGGATGTGACTTATCCATATAAAATCTCTTCAAGATCTTTTCTGTGTATGTTGTTTGATGAATAAAGATCCCATTTTTTATATGCTCGATCTGCAGGCCGAGACAAAATTTAGTCCTTTCAAGATCTTTCATTTCAAACTCTTCTTTTAGAGTTTTTATAATTGTTGGAATCTCTTCAGGAGTCCCAATGATATTTAAATCATCAACGTACACAGCAATTATAATGAATCCAGATGCAGATTTCTTTATGAAAACACATGGACATATATCATCATTCTTGAATCTATTTTTGACCAGATACTCAGTAAGACGATTATACCACATTCGTCTAGATTGCTTCAGACCATATAAAGATCTTTGTAATTTGACTGAGTATAACCCTTGCGAATATTCATTGGATGGTTTAGATATCTTTAGTCCTTCAGGGACTTTCATATAGATATCCCGATCTAATGAGCCGTATAAGTAGGCTGTTACCACATCCACTACATGCATATGCAGTTTATGATATGCAGATAAACTGACCAAATAACGCAATGTTATCGCATCCACTACAGGGGAATACATTTTTTCATAATCTATACCGGACCTTTGTGAAAAACCGTGTGCCACAAATCGGGCTTTATAGCGTACAACTTCATTTTTCTCATTTCGTTTTTTCACAAATACCCATCGGTATCCAACAGGTTTTACATCTTCAGGTGTACGGACTACAGGTCCAAAGACTTCACGTTTTGTAAGTGAGTCTAATTCAGCCTTCATGGCTTCTTTCTACTTTGGCCAATCATTCCTTTGTCGACATTCTTTGACTGATCTTGGCTCAAGATCCTTACTTTCATGCATGATATTTAATACCACATTATATGCAAATATTTAATTGATAATTGTCTTATTTTGGTCTCATTTCTCTCATGTAAAGACATAATTTATCGAGATCTCGTCATTTTCACAATTTTTAGGTACCTGAACGTCTTCTGGCGTTAACATTATATCAGAATTTTGGACAACTGCAAGTGTCTCTACTATGTCTTTTTCAATAGGAATTGTATTTACCTCTTTTTTCTTTCAAGGATTTTTATCTTTGGAACCGACAGGCATGCCACGCTTCTAGCGTATATTTACTTTAGTGGCTATTTGTCCTACCGGGACATCAATTTGAATTGGGGCATTTTCCGCCCTGCCACGCTTCTAGCGTGAATTTGCTTCAGTGGCTACTTGTCCTATTGGGACATCAATTCGAATTGGGGCATTTTCCACTGGTATATAAGATTTGGTTATCCTCTTTGTATCGGAAAATGCATCAGGCAATTCATTTGCTATTCTTTGCAAATGTAAAATCTTTTGAACTTCTAGTTCACATTGCCCTGATCGATGATCTAAATGCATCAACGATGATGCCATTCCAATTAAGTTCTTTTTCAGGAAGCTTATTCTCTCTCCCTAATGTTGGAAATTTTGATTCATCAAAATGACAATCCGCAAATCAGGCTTTAAATACATCTCCCGTTTGTATCTTAAGATATCTCATTATAGAGGGAGAATTATATCCAACATATATCCCTAATTTTCTTTGGGGTCCTATTTTGGTGCGATTAGGTGGTGCAATGGGAACATATATCGCACACCCAAATATTTTTAAATAGAAAATATTTGGCTGCTGGCCAAAAGTTAATTGCATAGGAGAGAACTGATGGTAACTCGTTGGCCTCAAACGAATAAGTGCTGCGGCATGTAAAATAGCATGCCCCCAAACCGAGGTTGGGAGATTTGTTCTCATAAGTAAGGGTCTAGCAATTAATTGGAGGCGTTTAATAAGTGATTCTACTAACCCATTTTGTGTGTGAACATAAGCTACTGGATGTTCAACACTTATTCCATTAGCCATACAATAAGCATCAAAAGCTTGGGAAGTAAATTCACCAGCATTATCAAGATGAATTGCTTTGATTGGATTTTTTGGAAACTGTGCTTTTAATCGAATAATTTGAGCCAGTAATCTCACAAACGCCAAGTTGCGAGAAGATAACAAGCACACATGTGACCATCTCAAAGATGCGTCTATTAGGATCATAAAATATCTAAAAGATCCACATGGTGGATGAATAGGTCAATATATATCACCTTAAATCCTTTTTAGAAATTCAGGAGACTCAAATCCAATCTTTACTGGTGATGGCTTTAAAATTAACTTTCTTTGAGAACATGTAGCACAACAAAATTCACTAGTTTTAAGAATCTTCTGGTTCTTTAGTGAATGTCCATGAGAGTTTTCAATAATTTTCCTCATCATGGTTGTTTCCGGATGACCCAATCTATCATGCCAAGTTATGAATTCATTTGGGTTAGTAAACTTCTAGTTTACAATGTCATGTGATTCAATTGCACTAATCTTGGTATAATATAACCCAGATGAAAGTGAGGATAATTTTTCTAATATAACTTTCTTATTTGAATCATGAGTTGTGATACATAAGTACTCATGATTTTCCTTATTCATAGTCTCAATATGATATCCATTTCGGTGAATATCTTTAAAGCTCAACAAGTTTCTTCGAGACTTGGTAGACAATAGTGCATTATTTATTATAAATTTTGTTCCTCCAGGAAACAAAATTATAGCTCTTCCAGAGCCTTCTATCACATTGCCCGAGCCAATAATAGTATTAACATATTCTTCTTTTGGCACAAGATGGGTAAAATATATATCACTTTTAAGAATAGTGTGCGAACTTGCACTATCCGCAAGGCAAATATCTTCAGAATATGTCCTTGCCATTTTTCTTCAAAAAATAAATGATAATAATAATAAAATGAGTAGAAGTACATGCATAGTAAAATTATTCACATGAATACTTAACAAACACATACATATATCAAACTATTCCATCATTGATCAAATAGGCAAAATTTCCTTCAGAATTCTTAAAGAAATTAGATACATCATAATGAGTGATAGAATTTTCATCATTTGAAACAAAATTTGTTTCCTTTTCTTTGTCATCCCTTTTCAAGGATGCTTGATAAAGATCATCTAGGTGCTTTGGGGTACGACAGGTACGTGACCAATGGCCCTTTCCACCACAACGAAAGCATTTATCCTCAATTGATATACTTTGCCTATTATTTCTTTCTTTATCCCACTTCTAGTGAGATCTTTCTTGTGGAAATAATTTCTTTTCCTTCCATAATTTTTCTTGTTATCAAAATCTTACCATTTACCTCTTCTGGGGTTAATTGCCGCATTCACTTCAGGAAATAGGGTGGCGCCAACTGGGCGCGCTTCATGATTCCTTAAAAGTAACTCATTGTTGCATTCAGCAACAAGAAAGCAAGAAATTAACTCAAAATATTTTTAAATTATTTTTTCGATACTGCTGCTGCAGGAGCACATTCGAGACATGGAAGGTCAAGAAAGTTTTCTCTAACATATCGGGTTTGAAGAAGCGTCACATGATTGTACCTTTCTTCAAAGTCTTTCCACAGATCTGCAAGATCTTTTAATGTGGGATATTTGTTTTTCAATCATTCGTCAAGATGACGATGAAGGAAAATCATGGCATTGACTTTTATCCGTATGGGATGTATTATTTTCAGCTTGAATGGTATCTTCAAGATCCATTGAATCAAAATGGATTTTAACATCTATATCCATGATAAATAATTGTTTTCAGATATATCAAGAGCATTGAATTCAAGATGAGAGAGTTTCGACATAATGAAAAATTGTTACCTGAGTCTTCTTAAAAATTTGATCAGAGTCTCGTGCTGATAACGTGTTGTAAAATAAATAAGAAAGAAGTAATAAAATAAAAGTATAAATAGAAAACACTATTATTAGTATTTACCAACACTATTATACTACTATAAAAATAATATATTAATATTATATTAGTAGTATATGAAGAAAGAAAATAAAAAAGTGCTTTAAGAAAGAAAGAGAGAAAGTATTTGCCTTTTATTGCTCTTACTTTTTTAAAGACAAAAAACCTCTATTTATAAGCATATATGGTAGTAGGTTTTCAAACTTCATTAAATAATATTTTCTTTGAAAACCTGAGCCTTGTGAAAAAATGGTCATCCACCAAATCTATCTTATCACAACACTTTACACCAACTTAATTTAGTCTCAATTTTTGTCTTTTTGTCTTTGTCTTTTAATTATCTATCTTTCAAAGGCAGCCTAAATGATAGGTGTGTTTTTTAGTACGCTTCTAGGTTAAGATAAGTAATCAAATGCCTTCATGTAATTACCATTGTCGGTAGGAACTTGCACAATAAGAGGAAGTGATAGAAGTTTTCGTCACAAACGGAGGCATTTCACACTGCATGTCTAAACTAAACTCTAAAGATTGATATAATGATATTATAGAAGTGTAGGTAGAAGATAGGGTGACATTGTCGGTTTTATTTCACATTGAGGCCTTGCACTTTGGTACTTGACATTGTGCAAGTACTCCGGTATTACCATAATAGTAGAATCACATTATGACTTTTGAAATATTTAGTTCTATACTTGAAAGTAATACTAGTTAGGAGATAAGTTTGATTGCACTTGAAAGAGGGTAGAGACATTGTGATCTCAAAGAGAACCTTGGTTCTACGCCTGAAAAGAATATTAGTTGAGAGCGAAGTCTGATTAAAACTGAAAGAGGATTGTCCATTTGTCCTTCTCATTTTTGCTGTGGATGTAAGCTATTCCTTAAGAAGGAAAGGATTCTCAATTCTCAATCAATATCTAAAATCAAAGCTTTTGAAGTGGGCACAACATCAAGCCAGTAATTATCTGATTCAACTGCAAACTGTAGTTATTAGCTGTTTGATTGGTACTGCACAAGGCACGCTGTATGCTGCAGTTGGGTAGGACCACATTAGAAGAAGCCTTATGTGGTTCCTACTTACTACAATTCTCAACCATAAATCAGTGTCAAAATCACATGAAAAGGAGTTTAGCCACGTTTTGTGGGAGACTTGTAATTGTAAACCATGCCTGTAGCTTACAATTTTGAATTTAAACAGCGAACACATATTCTGAGGAATCAGAATCAATCACAACGGTTTTCCTTCAGCCGGTGCAAAAGCTCAGGCAAGACAAAAGTCACTTTCACTTTTTATTATTCTTCTTATTGGTTCGTGAATTTGTTTAACGGGAGAGACCAAGAGGCATAGAATTTTGTTAAATGCAGAACCTTGTTCTGCCCTTAAAAGCCCCCTGCAAAGTAACTTGGAGCATGGTGTATTTTGCTTTAGCATTATATCCGTTTGAAAAAGGAGAAAAAAAAAAAGGGGGCTTACCAATTACTTATTTGTTGGGACACAAAAGTCAGAAATTTTTTTACCACTCCGGCTTTTGTACTTAATGTCGACACGATTTTTATTATGTATGAGTTTTTGTACGAGACTTTAACACTCAACTGCTATTTTTTCAGAAATGAGTTTTTATATGGAAAGAAAATTAGTGTAATATATTAATATTGGTCATTGGTGGGATTTATGTGTCTGTGATGGCAATAACTTTTTACAATTTGCGAATTGTGTCAACAATTGTCACTTTGTCAGTACGCATTTTCTTTTTGCAAATTGCAAAAAAAGTAGCTCTATACATAGATATTTACCTAATTGGCCCATTTTGATGAAAAACACCCATTTTAAATTCATATTAAAATTTTTTGCCCTATTTTTCACTGTTCCATTGAGTTTGCGTCCTTAAACTTCTGATTTTTAGATCTGAAAATAAAATATCTTAAAATCAGCTCTCATTGCAAGTGTTTTATATTTTGGTTGCTTGAATAGCTCAATGTCATTAGGTTCGGATATTTTGTCCTCCCATAAAGAAAGCATCTTCTTTTTCTTCATTTCTATGTTATTTTCCCCTCAAAACTCAGTCACTCTGCTTTCTTATAATGATTAATAAATGGTGGCACATGTGTTGGGTGAGAATTGTAACTTTCCTTAAACTAATCATAAAATCCAGTTTGGCTTGGACAACTGCAATGCTGCTTTTCTCAAGCAACACCATCAAGAAGATTGCTTCTTTGTCCTATCATCATTTCTTGTGCTCATAATAATGGCAACTATATGCATTCATGAGTGCAAGAATTGAAAAGATAAAAACAAATAGATAACAAGATTTGTTAGGTATTACCTTTTTCCGAGCAAGCCACCCCACATGGTGTTGTCTATTGAGAAGTGAAATCAGCCACCCCACATGGTGTTGTCTATTGAGAAGTGAAATCAGCCACCCCACATGGTGTTGTCTATTGAGAAGTGAAATCAGCCACCCCACATGGTGTTGTCTATTGAGAAGTGAAATCACCTATGATACATAGTAAATCAATGATGTCTACCAAAAACTCCAATTATATACCTACCTTACTATCTTTAATTTGAGACATGTTATTGTATATTGAGTTTGTAAATATATATTAAATATGTCTAAAATATATATTAAATATGTCTTAAAATATATAAATAAGTTTTAAAAAAAAAGATTTTGGGGTGAATAGAGAGTGGTGCATGTTACCACGAAGAGGTAAAATAATAAAAAAAGAAGATTTATTTTTTATAAATTATTAAATACTTATTTAAAAATATACTATTTTATTTTTATTAACTTTTTAAATAAATTTATATACTCATTTTTATTTTCTTGGCTCAAAGGTTTGTTTAAGAGAATTATCCGGACAGAGGTCAGTCCTCACTACTCGGTAATTCACTATACACCTCATGTCACATTCTTATATATGTCCTACCTGTCAAGATCATTGATTCATCACCTTAGATATTTGGAAATAGATTGCTCTCGTCTTTGTGAATTACTACTTGTCATTCCCCTATCAAATCAAAGGGCTAATATTAACTAACAAGTCCGAGCCTATACTACTAGGCTACTAGCCTCAGTTAAAAGTCAAAACCATCTTCCTACTATTGAAAAGTTGGCATTACTGTTGCAAGTTGCAACAAGCTCTATTAGGTTGGAATTAAATTCACCCTTCACCAAAATGGTGCACAGTTGCACATAGACTTGCCTTCTACTCTAGGCCAGAAAAGCAATGACATTAAGGTGCGTTTGTTTCTAGAGATGGGATATTGATACAAGAAAAAATATAAAATTATATTCTTAAATTTTTTTATAAAAAAGGAATAAATTAATTTTTATAATTTATTTTAATTTATCACTAAATAAAATAAAAATATTAATTTTTGTATTTATATCATCTATATCTTATTTTTAATGTCTTATCTCATTCTGTTCTTTTAATTAAATACAATTTTATAATTTGTGTTAATTGGTGACTGAATGAGTTAGTTTTGAGCCAAGACAAGAAAAAAAGAATGGCTTAAAAAAATTATTAAAATCTTAAGTTTATGACTAACACATTGGATTATTGGAATTTTTTTATGGACAAATTAAAGATTAATTTATCATAAATCTAAATTTTATTTAAGAGTTTGTTGTTGGCTAATAGATTGCTACATGTACAAAGCGAGATTCGAATTCTCACATTTGCTTATATTAATGAACTAACCACTAGACCAACCCAAATTTTTTTAAAAAATTATTAAAAGTTGATATTTGAAAAATATTTATTATATAATATTATATTATACTTTTCTTTTTTATATATACAATCAAACTTTGAAAACACACTTTTAGGCATTTTGAAAAACATCTCTTATTTCACTACTATAAGTATAAGTATACATTGTTTTCATGTATAGAATATATAGAATAATACTACATATTCAAATTTTTTTTATAAACTAAATTTAACCAAGTTAAATAATAAGATTTAAAATAATATTAGTCATAACTAATTTTTATTATAAATTATCAGTGCTCTTTAATTTAATATTATTTTAAACTATAAATTTTTATTATTTATAATTCTATTGTTACTTATAATTAATTTTTTATTTATTTTGTCTTTCTTAATAAGATCATAATTTATATTATACAAAAATTTGATAATAAATGTAGTATATAATAATTACAATTACAAAAATTTTACAAAATCAAATAAAAAATAAAATTTTTTATACAAAACAAAAATATAGTAAATCAAAGAATAGAAAAAAAACTCATACAAATAAGAAACAATAAAAATTTTATAAAACCAACAACATATATCATATAAACAAAAAATATGAAAGAGAGTACTAAAAATAATAAAGAAAATTAAAATATTCACCTTATTAGTGATTGAAACAGATTTTGATGAAAAAAATTAGAACGAAGAACTACGAAGACCAGTAATGGTTACTGATATTTTTTTTATAGAAGAAAATGAAGGGTAGAGTTGGTAGAAAAAAAAATAAATTTCTCATCTAATTTTTCAACAGTAACCAGCCATCATGAACATTAACGTAGAAGCAACAAATTTCAGCTTAACGTGATCGTGGAATTAGAGGTGGCGTTTAGAGGAATAAAAAGTTGCCAAACATAAAGATGAAGCGTTTAAGAGACGTACTTCTCTCTTCTCCATGGCATTTGCTAAACACACCCTTTAGTTAATAAAAAAAATAGCATGTGAGTGAATCAGACAAAAAGAAAGAAAACGTATAGGTAAGCAATGTGAACAATGGATATGTTAGAGGTTCAATTTAATAGGTATGCATGTGATTATGTTCATTATTTTTAATTGGATGGTTATTTCTTTTGATTCGATTTACTCATGCACAATTAACAATGATTGAATGTTCAATTCATTAGGCGCGTAGATGGTTATTCTAATGTTAAGGTTTAGGAGATAATTTAGAGTAGAATATTTTTTTACTTTATTAGGTCAATTCTAAAACTTATTGTTCACATTATTTACAAAAATCAATGTCTACCTAACAAAATTGAAATAAAAAATCAATAACAAATTGATAAACTAATTGAACTATTAGTAGTTAATAAATTTAAAATAATAAAATCTAAAAATAAATGTTTTTTGAATATATATATTTTATATATAAATATATTATTTTATTATATTCATTGGATTGGATGTCAGTTAAAGTTTTAAATTTTTGAATTTGTAACATTATTTATTTAATAATCAATAAATTATAATTCAAAGGAAATAATTTTTTTATTTCTATTTAGAGGAATTTACTTGTTGCACAAAAAGTTTAGCAACGAATATTTTAAATATAAATTGAAATCCCCCAATAAGTTATTGTGATTTTGGTTTATATGTTAAAATCCTCCTTACTTGGTGGGATTAATTTGTAATTTTTAAAATTTTAAATTACATTTATTTAAAAATTAAGACCTATAAATACAAAAAGTAAAAATACAATGAAGTGTCTTCTTTTTTCTTTCTTACTTATAGATCTTATAAAAAATATTTTTAATATATTAAATATATTAAAACAATTTGTTATCATTATACTATTAAATTATATTTCTTAAAATACAAAATAGTTACTTTTTTAACAATTTAATTATGATACAATGTTAATTAAATGGATTTTATATGTGTATCCAATTACGTAATGTCATATCAACAAAAATAATTATTTTTTATATTAAATGCGTTTATTATATAATTAAACAAGAGTTCAATCTTAATATATTAATACTGTAAAATATTCTATATAATTATTCAATTATATTCGTTATTTTAAATTATTATTTATATAATTAATATAAAATAAAATTATTTTTGTTAATATAACATTATATAATTAAACATATATACAATTTTTTTTCTAAAAGACAGTGGATTATTTTATTTCAAATGAAAGAACATATTTTGTCCAAAATTCAGGACTACACAAAAGAAAGTGGGATTCTCCCATCCTTCGCTTAAACATTAGCGAGGCATAATAAAAGAATGAAACTAAGAAGAAAGCAAAGTTAGAATTAGGTTGGGGTTTCAGTGGATAAGTGGTGCGGTATTTTATAACCCACAAACTAACCGGCAAGTGCACCGGGTCGTACCAAGTAATACTTTACGTGAGTAAGGGTCAATCCCACGAGGATTGATGGACTAAGCAACAATGGTTAAGTGATTGGTTTAGTTAGACAAACAGAAAAGAGTGTTTTGGTATTCAAAGAGCATTAAACAGTAAATTAAAAATTTCAAAAAGCAAGCAGCAATGAGTTGGGAATAAAATATGAAGAAAACAGTTAAGGCTTCAAAGTTATCTATTTTCCGGATTGATTTTTCTTACTAATTATTTTAATCATGCAAGATTTAATTCATGGCAAACTATATGTGACTAGACCCTAATTCCTTAGACCTTCCTAGTCTCCTCTAAAATTCATCAACTGTCAATTCCTTGGTCAATTAATTCCAATTAGAAGGTGATGATCAAATTCCAGTTTATATGCCACAAGAATCCTAATTATCCAAAAATAAGGGGATTATATATCACGTATCCTGTTAAATACAAACAATTAGAAATTCAGTATAATATGTTTTCAAGCTGTTGTTCAAATATAGAGCTTTTCCAAGTTATACAAGAACTCAATGAGAACATGGGTCATACTTCCGTTCCACCCAAATTTATAAAATAAAGAACAAAAACAATTATTGAAATATAAATCAAAACACGAATTAAATTAGAAAGATCAAACGAATCAATCCATACAAATAGACAGAGCTCCTAACCTTAACAATGAAGGATTAGTTGCTCATGGTTCAGAGAAAAAAACTAGGATTGTAAATTGGAATGGAATAATGTTGTGTTGGAATCACCTTGTTGGTATTCCTTTTATAATTAAACATAATCAATTTAAAATCTATCTAAAACTAAAATAGTATCTTTTCCTAAAATAAGATTTGAGTTTAAATTCAAATTAATTAACAAGTCTTCAGCTGATGGGTGGGGACCACTTGTTTTGTCCATTATGCAGTTTCTAATCTGTGTTTTCTGAGCTGGAAACTGGGTCAAAAACAGCCCAGAAAATTGCTCCCAGCGTTTTCTGCATTTTTTTACACGTGACGCATGTCACGCGTACGCGTTAGTCATGCGTACACATCGCTGGTCTTCTTCTCAAGTCATGCGGACGCGTCAGTCACGTGTACACATCGTTGAGAAAATCTTCAAATCACGCGTACGCGTCTCTCCAAATCACGCGTACGCGTCGCTCCTTGCTGCCATCTCCTTTGATTCTTGTGCTGCAGAAAGTCCATCAAATTCTGCCGAATGCTACCTAAAATAAACAAAATTGCAAAAGACTCAAAGTAGCATCTATATTGGCTAAAAGATAATTAATTCTTTATTAAACTCAACAAATTAGATGCAAATTCACTAGGAAAAGACAGGAAAGATGCTCACGCATCAATAAGTTTACAAGTTCCTGATTTTGTTTGGTAGCAATTGCCAGAAGTTCTTTAGGATTCATAGAGTGGCGTTCGAACATCCTCCTACAACTTTCTTTTCATATATGCCAGGCAATAATCAATGCAAAATAGGCCGAGTTCTTACTCACAGATCGGTTATCCGGGGCAACAATTTGGAATCTCCACCAATAAAAAAAGGAGATGAAGTTCGGATTTGGGGTCAGGTGCGCTATTGGACTCTTGCTCCATGTTTTTGAAGCATATGGACAGTTGAAGATGCAATGTAACAAGGATTCTAGTTCATCATTGCAAATGGGACAAGTTGGTGAAGTATTTGGGAATCGCTAATTTATGAGTTGCATGACGGGGAGTTTTCCATGGAGGGACTTCCACCCGAATACCTGAATCTTATGTGGGGATGTCAGACTCCAAAGGAAATTCCATATTTTCGGTTGTTGCATGATATTTTGACAAAATTCTAGAGAAACATGGTGGAAAAGGTATGCAACTCTATATCCTGAAGCTACATCATATATCTTGAATCTGTTGAGTGTCCATTGAATTTCATCCTCCCCTTTTACCGGTACTGTAGATAGAATTCTCTGAGCAACATCTTGGGAGAATATTGAATTAATTAGGGAATTAGGGACTGATTCCATTGCTTATGTGTAGAGGACAGATCACGAACTAGGAAGATTGAATGTCCAGTTTGGGACTGACTTGGAAGAGCTGGTACTGAGAATGGATACGGAGGTGGGAGCCATGGATCTCTAAAGAATCGGATTGCTGTTCCAGAACTAACTCTCCAATTTAACCCCTTTTCAACGACACTTCTACCTGCAAGGATACTCCTCCATTCCCAAGAAGGTAAGGACACCAACTCTGCATCTAGAATAGAATTATATCTGAAATATTTTTCTTTTAAGATTCTAGATAATAAAGATTCAGGATTAGTGATAATTCTCCAACATTGTTTACCTAGGAAAGCCAAATTTTTTGCAGGTAGGTCTTTAAAGCCAAGCCCTCCTTCTTTCTTAGCCCTTGTTATTGTATCCCAACTAATCCAAACCATACAACATTCCGCAGCTTATTGACCCCACCAGAATTGATTAAGAATGCCATGGATTTCTTTGATTAGATTATTTGGAAGTCTGAAACAAGATAGGGTATATATCGGGATCGCTTCTCCTACTGCCCTTAGTAATACTTGTCTTCCTCCATTAGACAAAAGACATCGTTTCTAGCCTTGGACCTTTTTGATAACCCTTTCTTTGATAGCAAAAAAGGTAGCCTTTTTCAATTTAATTACTAAAGAAGGTAGTCCCAAATACTTGTCTTGAGCTTTAATGTGTGAAATATTCATGGTAATAGCAAGTGATATGCGTATATCATGAGGAGTGCTATTGCTGAAGAAGATTGCAGATTTATTAAGGTTAACTTTTTTGCTACTGAAACTTTCAAAGTCCCTTAATAAATCTAAGATCCACCCACAATTGTCTTCTGATGCCTTACATAATAATATAGAATCATCTACAAAAGGTAAATGATTAACCTTCGAACATCTTCTAGTAATCTTGATCCCTTGAATGTGCTAATTTTGCTCTACTTTGTGTAGCAAGAAGGAGAGGCCTTCTGCACAAAATAGAAAAAGAAAAGGAGATAGAGGGTCATCCTGATGGATGCCTCTATTTGGTTTAAAAAAAACTGTATGGTTGGTATTTCACAACTGGTGCACGAAATTGCAATCACACTTTTGCAATCCGCACAACTAACCAGCAAGTGCACTGGGTCGTCCAAGTAATACCTTACGTGAATAAGGGTCGATCCCACGGAGATTGTTGATTTGAAGCAAGCTATGTTATTTTATTATTCTTAGTTAGGAGATCAATTATAATTATCAGTTTGAATTACAAAAAAAAATAGAAGAGCGTGAAATAATTACTTGTTGTGCAATAATAGAGAATATGTTGGAGTTTTGGAGATGCTTTGTCTTCTGAATTCCTGTAATGTAATATTCAACTCATGCAAAAGTGCAAAGTTCCTTCCATGGCAAGCTCTATGTAGGGTGTCACCGTTGTCAATGGTTACTTCCCATCCTCTCAGTGAAAATGGTCCAAATGCTATGTCACAGCACGGCTAATCAGCTGTTGGTTCTCGATCATGTCGGAATAGAATCCATTGATTCTTTTGCATTTGTCATCACGCCCAACACTCGCGAGTTTGAAGCTCGTCACAGTCATCCAATCCCAGAATCCTACTCGGAATACCACAGACAAGGTTTAGACTTTCTGGATTCTCATGAATGTCGCCATCAATTCTAGCTTATACCACGAAGATTCTGATTAAGGAAATTAAGAGATAATCATTCAATCTGATATAGAACGGAGGTGGTTGTCAGACACACGTTCATGAATTGAGGAAGGTGATGAGTGTCACGGATCACCACCTTCTCTATAGTTAAGCGCGAATGAACATCTTAGATAGGAATACGCATGTTTGAATGGAAAAATATAAATAATTGCATTAATTCATCGAGACGCTGCAGAGCTCCTCACCCCCAACAATGGAGTTTAGAGACTCATGCCATCAAAGAGTATAAAATTCAGATCTAAAAATGTCATGAGATACAAAATAAGTCTCTAAAAGTTGTTTAAATACTAAACTAGTAACCTAGGTTTATAGAAAATGGGTAGACTAAGACAATTGGTGCAGAAATCCACTTCTGGGGCCCACTTGGTGTGTGCTGGGGCTGAGAATTAAGCTTATCACATGCCTGGGCTGTTTCTGGAGTTGAACGCCAGGTTGTAACGTGTTTTTGGCGTTGAACTCCATCTTGTAACCTGTTTCTGGTGCTAGATGCCAGACTGCAACACGGAACTGGCGTTGAACGCCAGTTTACGTCATCTATCTTTACGCAAAGTATGAACTATTATATATTTCTAGAAAGCCCTGGATGTCTAATTTCCAACCCAATTGAGAGCGCGCCAATTGGACTTCTGTAGCTCCAAAAAATCCATTCCAAGTGCAGGGAGGTCAGAATCCAACAGCATCAACAGTCCTTTTTCAGCCTAAATCAGATTTTTGCTCAGCTCTCTCAATTTCAGCCAGAAAATACCTCAAATCACAGAAAAACACACAAACTCATAGTAAAATCCAGAAATATGATTTTTGCTTAAAAATTAATAAAATTCTTTTAAAAACTAATTAAAATATGCTAAAATCTATATGAAATTACCCCCAAAAAGCGTATAAAATATCCGCTCATCAAAACACCATACTTAAACTGTTGCTTGTCCTCAAGCAACTAGATAAATAAAAGAGGATAAAAAGAAATCAAGAAGTAATAATATCTCAGAGTTTTAAGTGAAGCTCAGATTCTAATTAGATGAGCGGGGCTAGTAGCTTTTTGCTTCCAAACAGTTTTGACATCTCACTTTATCCTTTGAAATTTAGAATGATTGGCATCCATAGGAACTCAGAATTCAGATAGTATTATTGATTCTCTTAGTTTAGTATGTTGATTCTTGAACACAGCTACTTTATGAGTCTTGGCCGTGGCCCTAAGCACTTTGTTTTCCAGTATTACCACCGGATACATAAATGCCACAGACACATAACTGGGTGAACCTTTTCAGATTGTGACTTAGCTTTGCTCAAGTCCCCAATTAGAGGTGTCCAGAGTTTTTAAGCACACTCTTTTGCTTTAGATCACGACTTTAACCACTCAGTCTCAAGCTTTTCACTTGGACCTGCATGCCACAAGCACATGGTTAGGGACAGCTTGATTTAGCCGCTTAGGCCTGGATTTATTTCCTTGGGCCCTCCTATCTATTGATGCTCAAAGCCTTAGATCCTTTTCACCCTTGCCTTTTGGTTTAAAGGGCTATTGGCTTTTTCTACCTCTTGCTTTTTTTTTTCGCAAGCTTGTTTTTTTTTTCACTGCTTTTTCTTGCTTCAAGAATCAATTTCATGATTTTTCATATTATCAATAACATTTTTCTTGTTCATCATTCTTTCAGGAGTCAAAAATTTTAATATTTAAAAAATTCAATATAAAAAAATATGCACTGTTCAAGCATTCATTCAGAAGACAAAAAGTATTGCCACCACATATAAATAATTAGAATTTTCCTTATTAAGAACTCGAAAAGATTAAATTGCCTCTTTATTAAAAAAATCTACTATTTTATTCATGTTTGATGATGATGAGAAAAATAATTTATAGCTTATTTGGAAATAAAATCAAAATAGAGATACTAATTACTACTACTAATATATAACTTCTAAGGTAAATTCATAATAAGAACAATTATCACAGAGTTAAGGCAAGGATTAGGACTCAACAACCTTTATTTTAGGAAGTGGATGTTCCTCTAGTCTGTGGGGTGCTTGGTCATTCAATAGATAATTTCTGACGCTTCAGTTCCTTCAAGTTAAATCCTTGCTCTTCCTGTTCCCTTAGGTGCCATGATCTTGATGAGTTTTAGCTCAGTGATCATGGCAAATCACACCAAACTTAGAGGTTTGCTTGTCCTCAGGCAAAAGAAAGGAAAGGAGAGGAGTAGAAGGAGAGGCAATTTCGAAATTCAAAAGATATGATGAGTTGAAAAAGATATGAGAAGAAATTAAAAAGAATTGAAAAGAATTTAAAAAGATAGATGAGTTTTGAAAAAGATTTAAAAGAGAGTTGAACTGGATTGGAAAAAGATTTGTGTTTATGGATTAAGATACATTTGATATTTTTTTAAAAAGGGATTTTAGAAATTAGGATTAAAATTTTTGGAATTGAAGGATGAGAGTTTGTAACATGTTTATGCAAGAAATCATGAATTGAAACATAAAAAATTAAAAATTAAAAAATGTGAAGTAAAAACGATTTTACCTCATCCCCACCATCTTGGCGTTAAACACCCAAACGCTACATGTTTTGGGTGTTTAACGCCCATGTGCAGCTTCTCCTGGGCGTTCAACGCCCAGCTGTTGCTTCTTTCTGGCGTTGAACGCCAGGAACTCCTTTGTCACTGGGCATTTTTCTGAATGCCCAGGACGCTGCAAATCTGGCGTTGAACGTCTAGAAGGTGCTTCTTTCTGGCGTTCAACGCCCAGTAGGTGTTTCTTTTGGGCGTTCAACGCCCAAAACAGCTTTTACTGGCTTTTTCGCACCAGTGAGCTTCCTTTTTTGCTATTTTATCCCCTGATTCCTTCTGTAACTCTGTGAACTTAAGCAGTTGCTATTTTGCCTTGAAGATACTTGACATATACCTGTAAAAATTAATTAATTAACAAATAAGCTTTGTAAATGGCTGGGTTGCCTCCCAGCAAGCACTTCTTTATTGTCTTTAACTGGACTATTACTGAGCTTTATTTAAGTCTCAATTTTGAACATTCTTACTCAAAATTGCTGTCAAGATAATGTTTGACTCTTTTTCTATAAACAATGAACTTTTTGTTAGAATCATTATCCTGCAGCTCTACGTATCCATTTGGTGACACACTTGTAATCACATATGGTCCTCTCCACCGGGACTTCAATTTCCCGGGGAATAATCTGAGCCTAGAATTAAATAGCAGAACTTTCTGCCCTGGCTCAAAGATTCTGGATGACAATTTCTTATCATGCCATCTTTTTGCTTTCTCTTTGTAAATTTTTGCATTCTCGAAAGCATTGAGTCTAAATTCCTCTAGCTCATTTAACTGGAGCAATCGTTTTTTTCTAGCTAACTTGGCATCAAGGTTTAGGAATTTGGTTGCCCAGTAGGCCTTATGTTCTAGTTCCACTGGCAAGTGACATGCCTTTCCATACACAAGTTGGTATGGAGAGGTCCTTATAGGGGTCTTGAATGCTGTTCTGTATGCCCACAGAGCATCATCCAAGCTTCTTGCCCAATCCCTTCTACGGTTAATCACAGTTCGTTCCAGGATTCTTTTAAGTTCTCTATTAGAGACTTCAGCTTGCCCATTTGTCTGTGGATGATATGGAGTGGCCACCCTGTGGCTAACTCCGTATGGAACCAAAGCAGAGTAAAGCTGTTTATTGCAGAAATAAGTGCCCCCATCACTGATTAATACTCTAGGAATACCACATCTGCTGAAGATGTGTCTTTGAAGGAATTTCAGCACTGTCTTAGTATCATTAGTGGGTGTTGCTATAGCTTCTACCCATTTGGATACATAATCCACTGCCACCAGAATATAAGTGTTTGAGTATGATGGTGGGAATGGCCCCATGAAGTCAATACCCCATATATCAAACAACTCGATCTCCAAGATTCCTTGTTGAGGCATGGCATAACTATGAGGCAGATTGCCAGATATTTGGCAACTGTCACAATTGAGTACAAATACTCGAGTGTCTTTATAGAGAGTAGGCCAGTAGAAGTCACATTGGAGGACTCTTGTGGCTGTTCGCTCACTTCCAAAATGTCCTCCATACTGTGATCTATGGCAGTGCCAGAGGATCTTTTGTGCTTCTTCTTTAGGCACACATCTACGGATTACTCCGTCTGCACATCTCTTGAAGAGATATGATTCATCCCAAAGATAGTACTTTACATCTGTGATCAATTTCTTTGATTGCTGCCTACTGTACTCTCTGGGTATGAACCTCACTGCCTTCTAGTTTGCAATGTCTGCAAACCATGGCACTTCCTGGATGGCAAAGAGTTGCTAATCCGGAAAGGTTTCAGAGATCTCAATAAGAGGGAGGGACGCCCCTTCTATTGGTTCTATTCGGGACAGGTGATCTGTTACTTGGTTCTCTGTCCCTTTTCTGTCTCTTATTTCTATATCAAACTCCTGCAAAAGCAACACCCATATGATGAGTCTGGGTTTTGAATCCTGCATTGTGAGTAGATATTTAAGTGCAGCATGGTCCCTACTAAATAGGATCTAAACTTGTCAATGGCGTAAACCACTGCAAGCAACTCTTTTTCTGTGGTTGTGTAATTCTTCTGTTCGTCATTTAAAACACGACTGGCATAGTAAATGACGTGCAAAAGCTTGTCATGCCTTTGTCCCAACACTGCACCAATGGCATGGTCACTGGCATCACACATTAATTCAAATGGTAATGTCCAGTCTGGTGCAGAGATGACTGGTGCTGTGACCAGCTTAGCTTTCAGAGTCTCAAACACCTGCAGACACTCCTGATCAAAGATAAATGGCATGCCGGCAGCTAGCAAATTACTTAGAGGTTTGACGATTTTTGAAAAATCCTTTATAAACCTCCTATAGAATCCTGCATACCCCAGAAAGCTTCTGATTGCCTTAACATTGGCTGGTTGTGGTAATTTTTCAATTACCTCTACCTTAGCTTGATCCACTTCTATTTCCTTGTTCGAAATTTTGTGTCCAAGGACAATTCCTTCAGTCACCATAAAGTGACATTTCTCCCAATTTAAAACCAGGTTAGTCTCTTGGCACCACTTTATAACAAGTGCTAGATGGTCAAGACAGGAGCTGAATGAGTCTCCAAATACTGAGAAGTCATCTATGAAGACTTCCAGAAATTTTTCTACCATATCAGAGAAAATTGAGAGCATGCACCTTTGAAAGGTTGTAGGTGCATTGCACAGACCAAATGGCATCCTTTTGTATGCAAATACTCCAGATGGACATGTGAATGCTATTTTCTCTTGATCCTGGGGATCTGCTGCAATTTTATTATAACCTGAATATCCATCCAGGAAGCAGTAGTATTCATGACCTGCTAGTCTTTCTAGCATCTGGTCTTTGAATGGTAAAGAAAAATGATCCTTTCTGGTAGTTGTATTGAGCCTTCTGTAATCAATATACATATGCCACCCTGTAACTGTTCTTGTAGGAACCAGTTTATTTTTTTCATTATGGACCACTGTCATGCCGCCTTTCTTAGGGATGACTTGGACAGGGCTTACCCAGGGGCTATCCGAAATGGGATAAATAATCACAGCCTCTAGTAATTTAGTGACCTCCTTTTGCACTACCTCCTTCATGGCTGGATTCAGCCGCCTTTGTGGTTGAACCACTGGCTTAGCGTCACCCTCCAATAAAATCTTGTGCATGCATCTAGCTGGGCTAATGCCCTTAAGATCACTAATGGACCACCCAAGAGCTGTCTTGTGTGTCTTTAGCACTTGAATTAGTGCTTCCTCTTCCTGTAGCTCTAAGGTAGAGCTTATGATTACCGGAAAGGTATCACCTTCTCCCAGAAATGCATATTTCAGGGATGGTGGTAATGGTTTGAGTTCGGGTTTAGGAGGTTTCTCCTCTTCCTAAGGGATATTCAGAGATTCTATTATTCTCTCTGATTCTTCCAGATCAGGCTGAACACCTTTAAAGATATCCTCCAGCTCTGATTTGAGACTCTCAGCCATATTGACTTCTTTTACCAGAGAGTCAATAATATCAACGCTCATGCAGTCATTTTGGGTGTCTGGATACTGCATGGCTTTGACAACATTCAACTTGAACTCATCCTCATTGACTCTCAGGGTTACTTCCCCTTTTTGAACATCAATGAGGGTTCGGCCAGTTGCTAGGAAAGGTCTTCCCAGAATGAGAGTTGCACTCTTATGCTCCTCCATTTCCAGCACCATAAAGTCAGTGAGAAAGGCAAATGGCCCAACCTTGACAATCATGTCTTCAATCACGCTTGATGGGTATTTAATGGAGCCATCAACAAGTTGGAGACATATCTGGGTTGGTTTAACTTCATCAGTCAACCCAAGCTTTTTGATAGTAGCTGCAGGTATTAGGTTAATACTTACCCTAAGATCACATAGAGCTTGGTTGGTACAAGTACCTTCTAATGTGCATGGTATCATGAAGCTTCTCGGATCTTTAAGCTTCTCAAGTAAGCTTTTCAGAATGACTGCACTGCATTCTTTAGTGAGGTAAATTTTTTCAGTTTCCCTCCAATCCTTCTTATGACTTAAGATCTCTTTCATGAACTTATCATAAGAGGGTATTTGCTCAAGTGCCTCTGCAAACGGAATCTTTATTTCAAGAGTCCTGAGATAGTCTGCAAAGCGGGCAAATTGCTTATCCTATTCCGCTTGGCAGAGTTTCTGAGAATAAGGTATTTTGGCTTTGTATTCCTCAACCTTAGTTGCTGCAGATTTATTGCCTACAGATGTGGGTTGAGAAGCCTTTTTAGATGGGTTATTATCAGCACTTGTATATGTCTGATCCCTCACTGGTATTTGAATGCCAGGGGTGGAAGCTGAAGTGGCGTTAGACGCCAACTCCTTACTTGCTTCTGGCATCTGAACGCCAGAACTGTGCTCCCTTTGAGCGTTCAACGCCAACTCTTTGCTTGTTTCTGGTGTTGAACGCTAGGACTGAGCATGGTTTGGGCGTTCAACGCCAGCTTTCCACCCATTTTCTGGCGTTTGAGCGCCAGAATTATTCCTCTCTGGGCTCTTACTGTCCTCAGATGGATTTTGGATAGTTTGCTCATTCCTTGGCTTCCTGCTACCTTGAAGTGAGGTATTTAACGTTTTCCCACTTCTTAATTGAACTGCTTGGCATTCTTTTGTTATTTGTTTTGATAACTGCTGTTCTGTTTGCTTCAATTGCACTTCCATATTCATATTAGCCATTCTTGTTTCTTGTAATATCTCTTTGAATTCGGCTAACTGTTTTGTTAGAAAATCCAATTGCTGATTGAATTCTGTAACTTGTTCTGAAGGGCTCATTTCAGCAGTTACTGTTTTAGCCTCTTCTTTCATGGAAGGTTCACTACTTCGGTACAGATGTTGATTTCTGGCAACTATATCAATGAGCTCTTGTGCTTCTTCTATTGTCTTTCTCATGTGTATAGATCCACCAGCTGAGTGGTCTAGAGAAATCTGAGCTCTTTCTGTAAGCCCATAGTAGAAGATGTCTAACTGCACCCACTCTAAAAACATTTCAGAGGGGCATTTTCTTAGCATCTCTCTGTATCTCTCCCAGGCATCATAGAGAGATTCATTATCTCCTTGTTTGAAGCCTTTGCTGATTGAATTCTGTAACTTGTTCTAAAGGGCTCATTTCAGTAGTTACTGTTTTAGCCTCTTCTTTCATAGAAGGTTCACTACTTAGGTACAGATGTTGATTTCTGGCAACTGTATCAATGAGCTCTTGTGCTTCTTCTATTGTCTTTCTCATATGTATAGATCCACCAGATGAGTGGTCTAGAGAAATATGAGCTCTTTCTGTAAGCCCATAGTAGAAGATGTCTAACTGCACCCACTCTAAAAATATTTCAGAGGGGCATTTTCTTAGCATCTCTCTGTATCTCTCCCAGGCATCATAGAGAGATTTATTATCTCCTTGTTTGAAGCCTTGGATGCTCAGCCTTAGCAAGGTCATTCGTTTCGGAGGAAAATAGTGATTTAGAAATTTTTCTGACAGCTGTTTCCATGTCTTTATACTATCCTTAGGTTGGTTATTTAACCACCTCTTAGCTTGGTCTTTTACAGCAAATGGGAACAGTAATAGCCTGTAGACATCCTGATCTACCTCCTTATCATGTATTGTGTCAGCAATTTATAAAAACTGTGCCAGAAACTCTATAGGTTCTTCTTGTGGAAGACCAAAATACTAGCAACTTTGCTGCACCATGATAATGAGCTGAGGATTCAACTCAAAACTACTAACTCCAATGGAGGGTATACATATACTACTCCCATATGAAGCAGTAATGGGGTTAGCATATGACCCCAGAGTCCTTCTGGACTGTTCATTTCCACTTATGTCCATGTTGGAGTAAAATAATAAAATATTATTATTATTTTTTTTTAAATCTTAAAAGGATAAGATTTGAAAAATTTTGAAATTGAAATCTGAATTTTTTGTTAAAAAAATTTCGAAAAAGTAGTTTAAAAATAGTTAGAAAAGATATTTTTTTAAATTTTGAATTTTATGATGAAACAGAAAAACACACGAAAGACACAAGACTTAAAATTTTTAGATCTAATGCTCCTTATTTTCGAAAATTTTGGAGGGAAAACACCAAGGAACACCAAACATAAAAATTTTAAGATCAAAGCATAAAGAAGACTCAAGAACACTTTGAAGATTCACAAGAACACCAAGAACAAAAGAAAGAACACCAAACTTAAAATTTTTGGGAAAACTAAAATAAATTTTTGAAAATTATAAAAAGATTAACAAGAAGATACCAAACCTAAAGTTTGGCACAAGAATTAATCAAAGAAAAATTATTTTTGAAAAAGTTTTAAAAAGAAGATACCCAATTGCCAAGAACATAAGCCAACGCTCTAGCCAACTGAGCTATAAATGTAACGTGTTTTAAAGATGTATTATTTTTATAGATAAAAATAATTTTTTTTAAAACTAATATTTTGAAAAAGCACAAGAGAAACAAGAAAAGACACAAAATAAGACAAACCAAAGATCAAATAAGAAAAATTGACAAGAACAATTTTAAGATCAAGGAAAAACAAAGAACACTAATTTGAAAATTTAAAGGAAAATACAAGATATGCAATTTACACCAAACTTAGAACAAAACACTAAACCCACGAAAAATTAAAAATTAATAAGGACAAGTAATATTTTCGAAAAATTTTTGAAGAGAAATTAAAGGACTCAAATTTAATGACTCTATAGCATCAATACTATATTCCTAATCTAAGCAACAAAATAAACCTTTAGTTGTTCAAACTCGAACAATCCCCGGCAACGGCGCCAAAAACTTGGTGCACGAAATTGCAATCACACTTTTGCAATCCGCACAACTAACCAGCAAGTGCATTGGGTCGTCCAAGTAATACCTTACGTGAATAAGGGTTGGTGGACGAAATTGTGATCCTTAATTAAAGGCTCCTTGGCATGTGCCAAAGAGAACTAATTTAACTAACTGATTACTTTCTTTTCACAACTCCGTTCAACTAACCAGCAAGTGTACTGGGTCGTCCAAGTAATACCTTACGTGAGTAAGGGTCGAATCCACAGAGATTATTGGTTTGAAGCAATCAATATTTATTTTATTAATCTTAGTCAGGATGTCAACAAGGATTATTTGGATTAAAAGTGAAATTACTAGATTTGATTATAAAAATAAAAGAGGGAACAATGTTACTTTGATTTGCAGTACTGGGGAATATGTTGGAGTTTTGGAGATGCTTTGTCCTCTGACTTCAACTCTTCCTTGAAATCCTCTTCTCACACGCAGGTTCCTTCCATGGCAAGCTCTATGTAGGGTGTCACCGTTGTCAGTGGCTACTTCCCATCCTCTCAGTGAAAACGTTCCTATGCTCTGTCACAGCACGACTAATCATCTGTCGGTTCTCAATCAGGTTGGAATAGAATCCATTGATTCTTTTGCGTCTGTCACTAACGCCCAGCCCTCAGGAGTTTGAAGCACATCACAGTCATTCAATCCCAGAATCCTACTCGGAATACCACAGACAAGGTTTAGACTTTCC
>NC_029777.3:67617918-67618945 GCF_000817695.3 Arachis duranensis
TTTCTTACTGGCTTTTTCATGCCAGTGAGCTTCCAAATCTCTCTGTAACTCTTGGGACTTTAGTAAATTAGCTATTTCACCTTTGAAGATACTTAGACCTAAACCTGTAAAGAAAGAAAATTTATTTAATTAGTAATTAAACTTTGTACATGGCTGGGTTGCCTCCCAGCAAGCGCTTCTTTAATGTCATTAGCTGGACTATCACTGATCTTCAATTAAGTCTCAGTCTTGAGCATTCTTGCTCAAGATTACCTTCAAGATAGTGTTTAACTCTTTGTCCATTAACAATGAACTTTTTGTTAGAGTCACTATCCTGAAGTTCTATGTCTTCCCTCTTGGGGTGGTTTGCTTTCCTTTAGGAGCCATGATCTTAAGTGAGTATATTTTTGTGATCACGGATAAGCACACAAAACTTAAAGTTTTGCTTGTCCTCAAGCAAAGGAGAAGAAAGAAGAGGGATAGAAGGAGAGCAAGTGTTGGATGAAGAGGAGGAGGCTGAAGATAATATAAAGGGATGGGGGGGTGGGAAATTTTCGAAAAAAGAAGAAAGAGATAAGATAAAAGATAAAAGATATGATTTTAAAAGATATGATTTTAAAATTTATGATCAGAAAAAGATATAATTTTAAAAAGGAAAAGATATGAATCATAATTTAAAAGATAATTTTGAAATTTAATTTTGAAGAGGATTTTTAAAAGGAATTATTGATGTGTTGGAAACAAATTTGAAAAGCTGATGGCTTGAATTGGAAAGCCATTTGGCTTTTGGAATTAAGATATATTTAATATTTTTGAAAAAGGGATTTTAGAAATTAGGATAAAAACTTTTGGAATTGAAAGTGATAATTTAAAATATGTTTATGCAAGAAATCATGAAGTGAAACATAAAAATTTTGAAAAATTATGAAGAAAAATGAAATTGTACCTCCTCCCACCATCCTGGCGTTAAACGCCCACATGGTGCATGGTTTGGGCGTTTAACGCCCACATGTTGCTTCTCCTGGGCGTTCAACGCCCATGTGATGCT
>NC_029777.3:67621223-67622077 GCF_000817695.3 Arachis duranensis
TCTGTTCCTTTTCTGTCTCTTATTTCTATATCAAACTCTTACAGAAGCAACACCCATCTGATGAATCTGGGTTTTGAATCCTGCTTTGTGAGTAGATATTTAAGAGCAGCATGATCAGTGTACACAATCACTTTTGATCCTACTAAATAGGATCTGAATTTGTCAATGGCGTAAACCACTGCAAGTAGTTCTTTTTCTGTGGTTGTGTAATTCTTCTGTGCATCATTTAGAACACGGCTGGCATAATAAATGACGTGTAGAAGTTTGTCATGCCTTTGTCCCAACACTGGACCAATGGCATGGTCACTGGCATCACACATTAATTCAAATGGTAATGTCCAGTCTGGTGCAGAGATGATTGGTGCTGTGACCAATTTAGCTTTCAGAGTCTCAAATGCCTGTAGACACTCCTTATCAAAGACGAATGGCATGTCAGCAGCTAGCAGGTTGCTCAGAGTTTTGGCGATTTTTGAAAAATCTTTTATAAACCTCCTATAGAATCCTGCATGCCCCAGAAAGCTTCTGATTGCCTTAACATTAGCAGGTGGTGGTAATTTTTCAATTACTTCTACCTTAGCTTGGTCCACCTCTATTCCCTTGTTCGAAATTTTGTGCCCAAGTACAATTCCTTCAGTCACCATAAAGTGACATTTTTCCCAGTTTAAAACCAGGTTAGTCTCTTGGCATCTTTTCAGAACAAGTGCTAGATGGTCAAGGCAGGAGCTGAATGAGTCTCCAAATACTGAAAAGTCATCCATGAAGACTTGTAGAAACTTCTCTACCATATCAAAAAAGATAGAAAGCATGCATCTTTGAAAGGTTGCAGGTGCATTGCACAAGCCAAATGGCATCCT
>NC_029777.3:67624073-67625533 GCF_000817695.3 Arachis duranensis
AGTAGAAGATGTCTAATTGCACCCATTCTGAAAATATTTCAGAGGGGCATTTTCTTCGCATCTCTCTGTATCTCTCCCAAGCATCATAAAGGGATTCATTATCTCCTTGTTTGAAGCCTTGGATGCTTAGCCTTAGCTGTGTCATCCGTTTTGGAGGGAAATAGTGATTCAGGAATTTTTCTGACAGCTGTTTCCATGTTTTTATGCTGTTTTTAGGCTGGTTATTTAACCACCTCTTAGCTTGATCTTTTACAGCAAATGAAAACAGTAGTAATCTGTAGACATCCTGATCCACTTCCTTATCATGTACTGTATCAGCAATTTGCAGAAATTGTGCCAGAAACTCTGTAGGTTCTTCATGTGGAAGACCAGAGTACTGACAGTTTTGCTGCACCATGATAATGAGCTGAGGATTCAGCTCAAAGCTACTAACTCCAATGGAAGGTATACAGATATTACTCCCATATGAAGCAGTAGTGGGGTTAGCATATGACCCCAGAGTCCTCTTGGACTGTTCATTCATACTTACTTCCATAATGGAATACAAGTTGAGAATTTATATGTTGAGAATTATTTATTTTATAGTAATGGAATAAAAATGGAATAAATAAAAAGAAGTTAAAAATATATATTTTTTTTTTGAATTTTGAATTTTATGATGAAAGAGAAAAACACACTAAAGACACAAGACTTAAAATTTTTAGATCTAATGCTCCTTATTTTCGAAAATTTTTGGAGGGAAAACACCAAGGAACACCAAACTTAAAAATTTTAAGATCAAGACACAAGGAAAACTCAAGAACACTTTGAAGATTCACAAGAACACCAAGAACACAAGAAAGAACACCAATCTTAAAATTTTTAGAAAACCAAGACAAATTTTCGAAAATTATGAAAAGATTAACAAGAAAACACCAAACTTAAAGTTTGGCAAAAGATTAAATCAAGAAAAATTATTTTTGAAAAAGATTTTCAAAAGTACTGGTGCTCCCTCATCAAGAATATAAGCCAATTGGGAATAAATATGACACTTGATGCAGATATTCCAATTAGTGCTTTAAAAGGAACACAAGTGAAACAAGAAAAGACACAAAGCAAGAAAAACTCAAGATCAAACAAGAAAAATAAGCACGAACAACTTGAAGATTAATGAAGAACAAAGGTCACAAGTCGAAAATTTTAAGGAAAAATATGAGATATGCAATTGACACCAAACTTAGAACAAGACACTAAAACTCACGAAAATTAGCAATTAATTAAAAGAAAATAATAAATTTTGAAAAGAAATTTTTGAAAAGAAACTATCCTATCAAGATTTAATGACTCTATAACAATAAAAAAAATAAGAATAAAAATAAAAATAAATTATTCCTAATCTAAGAAATAAAATAAGCCTTCAATTGTCCAAACTCAATAATCCCCGGCAACGGCGCCAAAAACTTGGTGGACGAAATTGTGAT
>NC_029777.3:67626713-67653383 GCF_000817695.3 Arachis duranensis
GCTCCCTCAATTTCAGCCAGAAAATACCTGAAATCACAGAAAAACACACAAACTCATAGTAAAGTCCAGAAATATGATTTTTGCCTAAAAACTAATAATATTCTACTAAAAATTAACTGAAACATGTTAAAATCTACATGAAATTACCCCCAAAAAGCGTATAAAATATCCGCTCATCAAGGGTCGATCCCACGGAGATTGTTGATTTGAAGCAAGCTAAGTTTATTTTATTATTCTTAGTCAGGAGATCAATTATAATTATCAGTTTGAATTATTAAAAAAATAGAAGAGCGTGAAATAATTACTTGTTGTGCAACAATGGAGAATATGTTGGACTTTTGGAGATGCTTTGTCTTCTGAATTCCTGTAATGTAATATTCAACTCATGCAAAAGTGCAAAGTTCCTTCCATGGCAAGCTCTATGTAGGGTGTCACCGTTGTCAATGGCTACTACCCATCCTCTCAGTGAAAATGGTCCAAATGCTCTGTCACAGCACGACTAATCAGCTGTTGGTTCTCGATCATGTCGGAATAGAATCCATTGATTCTTTTGCGTTTGTCATCACGCCCAACACTCGTGAGTTTGAAGCTCGTCACAGTCATCCAATTCCAGAATCCTACTCAGAATACCACAGACAAGGGTTAGACTTTCCGGATTCTCATGAATGTCGCCATCAATTCTAGCTTATACCACGAAGATTCTGATTAAGGAATCTAAGAGATACTCATTCAATCTGATATAGAACGGAGGTGGTTGTCAGACACACGTTCATGGATTGAGGAAGGTGATGAATGTCACGGATCACCACCTTCTCTATAGTTAAGCGCGAATGAACATCTTAGATAGGAATACGCATGTTTGAATGGAAAAATAAAGTAATTGCATTAATTCATCGAGACGCTGCAGAGCTCCTCACCCCCAACAATGGAGTTTAGAGACTCATGCCATCAAAGAGTATAAAATTCAGATCTAAAAATGTCATGAGATACAAAATAAGTCTCTAAAAGTTGTTTAAATACTAAACTAGTAACCTAGGTTTACGGAAAATGAGTAGACTAAGATAATTGGTGCAGAAATTCACTTCTAGGGCCCACTTGGTGTGTGCTGGGCTGAGACTTAAGCTTCTCACGTGCCTGGGATGTTTCTGGAGTTGAACGCCAGGTTGTAACGTGTTTTTGGCATTGAACTCAAACTTGTAACCTGTTTCTGACGCTGGACGCCAGACTGCAATATGGAACGGGCATTGAACGCCAGTTTACGTCATCTATCTTCACGCAAAGTATGAACTATTATATATTACTGGATGTCTACTTTCCAACCCAATTGAGAGCGCGACAATTGGACTCCTGTAGCTCCAAAAAATCCATTCCGAGTGCAGGGAGGTCAGAATCTAACAGCATCAGTAGTCCTTTTTCAGCCTATATCAGATTTTTGCTCAGCTCCCTCAATTTCAGCCAGAAAATACATGAAATCACAGAAAAATACACAAACTCATAGTAAAGTCCAGAAATATGATTTTTGCTTAAAAACTAATAAAATTCTATTAAAAACTAATTAAAACATGCTAAAATCTATATGAAATTACCCCTAAAAAGCGTATAAAATATCCGCTCATCAACAACCACAGAGTAAGAAACCGTCGTTACCAATTCATGAATCCAACCTATCCACGTAGAATCAAATCCCATCTTCTTCATGATAAACCACAAAAACTGCGACTCAACCCTGTCATATGCTTTACTCATGTCAAGTTTAAAGGCCATCTTATACTCTAAACCTCTCTTTTTCTGCTTGAGATAGTGCATACACTCATGTGCTATCAGGATATTATCTAAAATGAATCTCCCCTTTAAGAATGTGCTTTGATTAGGGCTAATAAGTTTATTCATACACTCTTGTAATCTATGAACCAGTATCTTAGAGATGATTTTGTAGAATACATAGGATAAACTAATGTGTTGTACTTGGGACATATTACAAGCATCAGAAATCTTAGGAATGAGGCAGATGTTAGTGTAGTTGAAACTCCTTAAAATGCGCCCTCCTCGAAAGAAACCTCTTACTGCTTTAAATACATCCTCACCTACAGTATCCCAGTAAAATTGGAAGAATTTAGCTATTATCTCATCTTCCTTTGGAGCACTCTGCTAGTGTACACTAAAGGTAGCTTTCTTTACTTCCTCAAAAGAGACCGAATGTTATAGTCTACGGTTCATGCTAGTTGTAATCTTAGGCTCAAAGTTTAAGAAAAAAGGCCCAGGATCCCCCTAATTGGTGAAAGTAAAGATGTCATTGAAATACTCCTCTGCCACCCCTACGATGGCTGCATTAAAAGTAGCCCACTCTCCATTCTCAGTCTTGAGTCTCCAAATCTTGTTCCTCCTAGATCTAGCCTTAAATTATCGATGGAAGAAGCTAGTGTTTCTATTTCCTTCTTTTAGCCATTTAATTCTAGATTTATCCTTCCAATAGAGCTCTTCATTCAAGTAGGTCCTCTCTAATTTTTGCTCAAGTTCCATCATTTTAGGACCTCACATTAAACCTGATGCCCTCATTTCTTCTAGCTTCCCTGTAATTTTATCAATCTATTTTTAGAGTTTGAACGACTACTCCTCTGCCATATGACCAGCCGATGTCGAACGAGTTTAAGCTTTTGAGCTAGTTGAAACATGGGAGAATCTTTAATTTCTGTGTTCCAAACCTCACTAGTTCAAATTTGGATTGACTCCTCCTCACACCATCGGGTCTGAAATTTAAATCTTCTTTTTGAACGTTCAGTTTGTGGATTAGTGTAAAAAAGGAGAGGGGCATGGTCTGAACCTGTCTTGGACAATCTAAGAACTGTTGGATTAGGGAACAGTTGCAGCCATGTTTCTCCCACTAAGATTCTATCCAATTGTTCTTGAATTAATTCCCCTGCTTTCTGCCTATTACTCTAAGTGAAAGGTCTACCAATCATTTCCAAGTCAAGTAAAGCATTATCACCAATAAAATAATTAAAATCTGCTATAGAAGAATGTAATTTAACACTACCTTCACTTTTTTCATATTGATCAATAATAGCATTAAAGTCTCCCAAAATATATAAGTTACCTTGTTGCTGCTGTAAGATTACTGACACCTCTTGAAATTGTGTTGAACGGATCTGTTCATGGCTGTTGAAATGAACACCAACGAGATTCCATTCCACATTAATGGATGTGTCTTTCATTAAAGCCACGATTAAAAAAATCTGAACAATCAATTATTTGCACTACCACATAGTCCCTCCAAGCTAGTGCCAAGCCTCCGACGCTACCCACTGGATCAATAATCTTTCAGTTTGTAAAACCACATGACCTCAACTTCATTTCCACTTGTCGAGATTGGTTTTTAGTTTCGCATAGAAAAACCATCCCGGGAGAGTGGGATTGTGACATCTCTTTGAGATTGTGGATTGTCAGGGGTCTCCCCAAACTCCGACAATTCCATGTAATGAGCTTCATATCTCTTCGGGTGCCATTGAACGACTGGCACCCTCCACCCTCGTTTCAGCAATCATATCATCAACCATACAGATCTTCTTAGCCTCATTTTTATTTTTCTTCCCTTGATTTCTTCTTTTTATTCCTCCAAACAGCTTACTTGAATCAGTCACTTGTCTAGCAAGTTGTTTCCACTTAGAACTCCTGCTGATTATTCCTTCATTAGGTAAGTTCTTTGGGGCAGATGTATCAGTATTCATAGTACTAGTAATATCTTGTAGGACTAATGCCTCACTAGTCTTCTCAATTGACCGCCAAACCACTTTCGAAAAATTATCATCCTCCTTATTACCTCTAGGTGTCTCTATAGAGTTATTTTTTGTCCCTTTGACACTCAAGCTGGCAAAATTATCTATCAACCAGTTTGGGGTTGGCTTTTTTCTCGGTTAGAGAGTGCTTGAGTTTGAGTTATTGAAACTGGAGTTATCACTAGTACCTCCACATTCGATCCTCTTGCCCACTTGATATGCTTTGACCCACTCGCTAATATGATCTTGTTTAATAGCGCCCGCTGATGAATTCTCCAAGAATTTAGAACAGTGTTTGGAATCATGTCCTAAATGAGCACAATAGGTACAGAAAATTCTAATCCTCTCGTATCGCAATCCAATTTCCAGCACCTTACCATTCAGTTCAGCCATACGAATGCTGTCTTTCACCCTTTTATCACCATCCAGCCAAACTTTGGTCTTGAGAATTCAAGATTCTCTTCCATGAACAGAGAAAAAATCAATGTCTATCACCTCTCCAATTTTTTTCCCAAGTCTTTTTTCAACCTGAATAGTTTTGAACTGCTCAAACAGACCCAGAATTGGATCCAGATTAGAAAACAAGTAATGCTTTTCTGGTTGTGTTCATCCGATTCAATCCATCTTCTCACATGCACGATATAATCCTTAAAGAGTCAAGGAGATCCTTTTTCAATTCTAAGAACTGATGCGTGAGCATCTTTCCTATCTTTTCCTAGTGAATTTGCATCTAATTTGTTGAGTTTAATAAAGAATTAATTATATTTTAGCAACAATGGATGCTATTTTGAGTTTTGTGCAATTTTATTTATTTTAGGTAGCATTCGACTGGATTTGATGGAGTTTCTGCAACACAAGAATCAAAGGAGATGGCTGCGAGGAGCGACGCGCACGCGTGCTTGACGCGTGCGCGTGAATTGGAGGTATCCATGGCGACGCGTGCGCGTGACCAACGCGTACGCGTGATTTGAAGATTTGCTCAGCGATGCGTACGCGTGACCGACGCGTCCGCGTGACTCGCAGAAAAGACCATCGACGCGTACGCGTGACTGACGCGTACGTGTGACATGCGCCACGTGCAGAAAACGCAGAAACCGCTGGGGGTGATTTTTGGGCCCCATTTTAGCACGCAAGTTAGGCGCGGATCCAGTGAAGCAGAGTGGTCCCCATGTTTTAAAATAAGAAAAGATATTATCTTAATTGAAAATACTAGATTTTAAATTAATTAGGATTAGTTATAAAAAGGGCAGACTTCTCTTCTATTAATGACATTCCATTAGGGGGATTCCATTAGGGAATTCTATACAAATTTATATTCCGCATTCCATGAGCAACTAATCCTCCATTGTTAAGGTTAGGAGCTCTGTCTATTTGTATGGATTGATTTTATTGCTTTGTCTATTTTAATTAATGCATGGATTTATAATTTAAGAATTGTTTTCGCTCTTTATTTTATGAATTTGAGTGGAACGGAAGTATGACCCTCTTTCTAATTGAGTTCTTGTATAACTTGAAAAAGCTCTATACTTGAACAACTGCTTGAAAACAAATTCTCCTAAATTTTAATTATTTGGATTTAACGGGATACATGACATATAATCCTTTTATTTTTGGGTAATTAGAGTTTTTGTGGCATATAAACTGGAATTTGATCATGCAGCTTCTAATTGGAATTAATTGACCAAGGAATTGGCAGTTAATAAATTTTAGAAGAGACTAGGAAGGTCTAAGGAATTAGGGTCTAGTCACATATAGTTTGCCATGAATTAAATCTTGCATGATTAAAATAGTTAGTAAGAAAAATCAATTCAGAAAAATAGATAACTCCGAAGCCTTAATTGTTTCTCTCATATTTTATTTTCAATTTATTTACTTGCGTGCCTGCCTTCTGATATTTTCGAATTTAAACCTTTTGAATATCTCAAAACACTATTTTCTGTTTGTTTAACTAAGCCTATCAAACACTATTGTTGCTTAATCCATCAATCCTCGTGGGATCGACCCTTACTCACGTAAGGCATTACTTGGTACGACCCGGTGCACTTGCCGGTTAGTTTGTGGGTTATAAAAAACCTCACCAAGAACGTCAAGATCATCCTCAAAGAAGAATTGGAATTGATTAGGACCTCTCTCAATCGATCGGAACCTTCCGGTTTACCCCATATCGCCCTTAGGGTATTGTGAATTGTGCCAATCGAAAACACCTTATCTGCAAAGAGCCTTTCCGAGAGACTCTTCATACAAGCCTCAAACCCTGAGAATAATCTTGCATCTCCAATACCACAATATTTTCCTCATCATCCTCACTACTTGGATCAATTTTAGAGTACCTCCATCCACCGAAATTTATATTAGATTGAGAATGCTAATTGAGGAGAAGTTGATTATAAAGTAACGAGCATTAGGAGTACAAATTGATGTGATCGAAGAAAAAGATAGAAATAGAAAAGTAAAAAAGAGGTAGAAAGATCAAAGTTCTAAACAGAACACTAATAACACCTTAACATAATACTATAAGAGAGTCTAATATATTAAATATATATATATATGGACTTATTTTATACTAAAAATACATTAAAATTAAATTCATTGAACAAAGAGTGGCTGATTTTTTTCTAATATGAAAAATATATTGGTGTTTTTGTTGAAAATTGAATTATTTAGTGTAATTATAGGTAGGTGAATTTTGTAGATAAAAAATCAACAGGTCGGAGACGTATTGAATAACTTCAATAATATTATAATATATTTTAAATATCAATATTCAAACAAAACACCATCTCTATTTTCATATTAAAAATAATTTTTAATAAAGAGTTTGGATAAAATTATTTTTTATGTGAAAAAGCATAAACCCTAAAAAGTTAACCCCCCTCCCAAAATACCGTACAAAAATAGTAAAATACATACCTTCTCTCTTGCAAACCGGACTCATACTCCATCGTCATCATAATCATAATCATCATCTTCAGTATAATCCCAACCAACAACCAATCTCTTTCTGTCTCATATGCTATGATTCTTCCTTCTATAACTCTCTCTCTCGATGTACAGTGATTAATGATAGTCCCATCTCACCTTCCAGAAGCCCTTTTCTTGAATCAAACTCTACTCCACCACCACCACCACCGCCAATTTCTATTCTTTCTTTAATCTAATGTCCAAAAATATTTGCTTTTCGTTAGGAAATAGAACAACAATAAACATATATTAAAAGTGGGGTATCCCCATCTCAGTTACCTTCACCTTCAAGCTGTTCGAGCAATAGTCCCTGTGGTGGGTCGCACCAAACTGCCCTTATTAACAGCCCCAACAACACAGTGGAAATTGAAGGTGTGGTGCTTCAGTCCCAATTGGATTTGGCAGAAGAAGAAGAAGAGGGAGAATGTGAAAAGACAGAAAAGGACAGAGAAAGAGATCAGCTTTCTATTTTGACTCTCTTGATTGAAACTTTCAGGAAATCTTTGATAGGTTGCAGTGCTAGCAGCAGCGCTGGAGACCTTTCTTCTTCTTCAATGGAGATTGGGTGGCCTTCTAATGTGAGACACGTGGCACATGTAACCTTTGATCGGTTCCATGGCTTTCTTGGTTTGCCTGTTGAATTCGAACCTGAGGTTCCCAGAAGGCCTCCAAGTGCAAGGTCAGTTTCATGCTTTCGTTCTAAATCTCAATCACAATTATTGGATATGTTCATTCATTACTTGCCATAAATTTCTTTTTCCTCTTTTATCTTTGTGCGTGTCTTTTATTTGTGTTACTATCATATTATTTTCCCTTTTATTGCTCATCTGGTTCCATTAAAGTTCATGCAATTGGTAAAAAAAAAGGTCTTTTCTTGGATAACATTCCTTTTTAGAATCCACACATGATTCTTAATAAATCTCAAATTAGTTCCTTATTTTAGATATGAAGTTAATATATTATGTTGATTACATTACTAGTTGCACAATTGTGGTGGTTCTTAAGTCATTGTAGATTTGGAACCCTTCTTTTCCTTCTTCCAAATCGGTTGTTGTTCTGTCCATGTTGAACTTGAAGTTGAATATAGAAATAGGGCGTACAATTGAAGGATCTCTATAACTCATGGTTCTGAATTTTCAGTAAATGGATCGACTTCCATGCTTATGCCGAGTCATGTTATCCACTCCCCTTCTATGCTCTAAAAGCCAACCTACTGGTAGAATGATATTTGCCACCTTGCCAATTATCAAATTTACAAGTGAACAATGGCAACAACAGTGTTGAATTGTAATATAAGGTGCCTTAATTTGCTAGCATGAATCATGCCAATGGTAACCAGTGATGGGAGAAAAATGAGCAGCAGGGAAAAATTGTTGATCTAGGGTGATTTCTTCTCTGAAAATCTGGGGTGCCTCACACTGCCACGGGTTTAGTTTATCGTCATAAAACAATCGATTATCTTTTGCACCTGAGATGGTGCACAATAATATTACAATTATACATACCTTTTGCCCCTAGTTCAGCCTATCTATTTGTTGATCTAGTTTTGATGATGTTCACGTATCTCCTCTACCATATTAGATGTCTGATAGATTCATTCTGAATTATATCTTCTTGTATAATTTTGATATATTTTATTTGTTTTCTACAGTGCAAATGTTTTTGGGGTTTCAACAGAATCTATGCAGCTTTCTTTTGATGCCAGAGGAAATAGTGTACCTACGATTCTGCTTTTGATGCAAAGACATTTGTACGCACAAGGAGGTCTGCAGGTAATTTTTTAGATCCTATATGTTCTTCCCTTCTCAGTTTGTTCATGGGAATCTAAATGTGATTCAGATTTCAAATAACATTACTTGCTTTAACAAAAAATGTGATGTTGTGGATGAACAATCTGTAGTCCCCCTACCCCTGCAGGCATCTGTTTTTTTTCCAGAAACATTTTGCTTGATTTGCTATTTAATTTCAATCTACTTGGAGTTAAAATTTTAAGTGTACATCCAGGCTGAAGGGATCTTCAGAATTAATGCTGAAAATGGTCAAGAGGAGTCAGTGAGGGAACAATTAAACAGAGGAGTTGTACCAGAAGGCATTGACGTGCATTGTCTGGCAGGTCTTATAAAGGTATTAGTACGATTCAATATTTGCTTCCTTTTTTTTCACCATTCAGCACTACTTTTTGTTTCAAATATTTAGAGATTCATCTGAAATCAGGCTCTTGGATGTCAGTTCTGTTCAAACGTTCTATTTGGAAGTTATCTTGGTGATAATCAATGCATTTATGCCAATTGTTTTCCATTTATCTACTTTGGAGTGGAATGGTGGATACATTAACGAAACCACTAACTAATCAATGCTCCTTTGCAGGCTTGGTTCAGAGAACTGCCCACTGGGGTATTAGACCCACTTTCGCCAGAGCAGGTGATGCAGTCTCAGTCAGAGGAAGAATGTTCTCAGCTTGTGAGGCTACTTCCACCGACAGAAGCTGCTTTGCTAGATTGGGCAATAAACCTAATGGCTGACGTTGCTCAACTGGAACATCTGAACAAAATGAACGCACGCAATGTTGCAATGGTTTTTGCACCAAATATGACTCACGTAAGTTTTTGTTAAAAAGTTCCTACCCTCCAGTTTTTTTGCTTGAAATATTGAATGCTTGCCAACTTCACCTTTTGTTTTGCATTTCTCTCCTTTCTTCCATGTGGTTTGTTATCTGTCTTCTATGGAAGTAACCAGTGTTATGTAGTTGAAACTTTAAAATAGTGAACATAATCATCCTAAGCACAGCCCTTTAGATGATTAGTGTTTCCTAGGGCTGACATACTGTGTTCAAACTTGAAAAGTGTATTTTAAGTTAGTAAAATTGTAATTTTCTTTATATATAGCACTTCGTACAAAAATGTATAGCATCAGTCAAAGATTCCGGTTGATCTATTCTACCATAACCGCTTTTCTGATTGGCTATCGTATGTTGTCTGCATATTACTCTCTTGGGTGCAGCATTTTCCCGAGCCCTATGCGGATGTTTGTGCATCTGGCTTTCCTTGTTTGCAGTATGATATGTAAAACTATAGTACTAGTCTGAGTTTATGAATTTGATGCTAGAATTACATTTCTGCATTGTCTATTTCAGATGGCAGATCCTTTGACTGCTTTGATGTATGCAGTACAAGTCATGAATTTCCTCAAGACACTTGTCGTGAAGACACTGAGAGATAGAGAGGAGTCTATGGTAAATTCCAATCCTGTTTCCAACCTAAATTCTTTTGATGACGATGGGCACCACAGCACTTCACAACTGATCCTAAAAGATGACAGTGAAAGTGAAAAGGATTGTAATGAAGAGGATAAAGAATTTGTTACTGAAGAACCTTCTCAACAAAGCCCTAGTCATGGTACAGAAGACAGCTGTGAAACTGAAAGTGGATCCAAAATTTTAGACAGCTGTGAAACTGAAGGCGGATCCAAAATTTTGACGACATCCACTGAAAATTTCATTTCTAGAGAAAATAGGTTGCTAGTTGATACTTGTCCGTGCAATCTCGTCTCGCAGCTTTGTTCTATGGCAATCGGACTTCAGGACTCTAACAACCTTGCTTCTGCTGAGTGTAAGGAGGATCAATCAAATATCTGCAAGAGCAAAAGCCTTCAACTGAATACTTCTAAGTTGATTGACCTTCCAGCAGCAGGATCCACAGAGAAGAACCTTGGAACCTCAATTATTGGCCGTATAAATTCAAGAACGGAGTTGGCCGAAGCTTGGCGTTGAGCCATTGAATGCCATTTGATTTTCTTGATTTGCTGCCTGTGGAACAGATAGCAGAAGATAAATAGTACTCCCAAGGATAATTGAGAGCATTCGCATTGTTGGAGTACTCACGTAAATTCCTTCGGTGAAGAGATTAGAGGGTGGATGGGATAACCACTTGTAAAGAGGTCTGTGTGTGTTTTTCTACGTTTGGAACTGTAGTGTTTTTCCTGTTATTGTTTTTGGGTGAGGTTCTTAGCCATGTTTGTTCATTCTATTTCATTAACCAAGCAGAGTTCTAACACACTATTTTTTCTCTCCTCTCTCAAGTATAGAGTTTAACGAATTCTGAATTGCTACATGCTCCTCATTTGGACCAATTCATTACTATTGATCACTAAAAGACTGCATGTTCTTACTTTGGAGCCATGCTTATCCTCTTAGGATAATGATACTATTACCTGACAATCTTGAAATATTGGGATAAAAACGTTGGGTAAGAATGTAAACGAGATTACGAGAATAAGGAGCCAAAAAATCATAATCAACGAATGCAGCCAATTGCATCGTAAAAATAAGTGTCACAATGTAGAATTCATTTAAGCAAGAATTTTCCCAAATCTGATTGGTGTGTATCTTCAAACGTTTCTCTTCACAAGATAAATAGATAGTGATCGCGATTTCATAATAAGAATATGTAATGGAGATATAAAAAACTATTTGGAATAATAATAGTGCCCCATATTCTCAAATATATTAGAAAAATAGGGATTTCATTCCCAGAGTGATAAGGTCATCTCGTGCATGGCACGGGAGTTGAACTAAGCCAAGAAGTAAGAAAAGAAACCACGTAGAGAGAGAATGAAGAAAAAGATCGTTGTGGATAAACAAGATAGAGAGAGAAATAGCAACTAGCACTAGCAGGCACCAGGTTGAGCCTCTCAGCTTCTGCCTTCTGCAGTGAACAAACATGGAGGCAGTACACTTGTCTGCTGTTGCCTCCCGCCATTTCTCCACTTCTTCCTTCTCTCACAACCGAACCTTGTACACTTCTTCTTCTTCTTCTTCTTCTTCTTCTTCTTCTTCTTCTTCTGTCAAACCAAATACGCTATGCTCTCCTTGGATTGGTTCAACCACACCCACTACTTCCTTTTCCACCCGAAACTTGTTCACGGTAAGTTCCAGAAACAGCAATTAATCTCCGAGAATTTCGAAGCAAGTTTGAAACTTTCATAGCATTCAGCTAAAAGAGAATTCGCTTGTGATTGATTTGGCCAAATGGGTCACTTGCAGAATGAGATATGGAGTTGGGTGAACTCCAAAAGCGTTACTGTGAGAAGGGACATGCGCGGAGTGGTGAGGGCTGAGATGTTTGGGCAATTGACCAGTGGCCTTGAGGCTGCGTGGAGCAAACTCAAAGGGGAAGGTTGGTTCTCACTTTCCATTTTTGTTTCTCAAGGGTTATTAGATATTCGTTGCTTGCATACTATGTTGCACATACAAAATACGATAGCGGAAAATTTTATGGAAAAAAATGGTCACAAAGTTAAGTAGTTTAGGTAGAGCAATATTTTATGTAGATACCCATACCATACCATATAGATGAGCAAAAACAAAGTATTTGTTTATCATAGTTCACATGTTATTTAGGGCCCCACAACGGTTTGTGGAGTGTTTGATGAGTTAATCAATTGTGTTATGGATTTCGTTCATTGGGGTGTGTTTGGTTGTGGTGTGCAGAGGTTTTAACAAAAGAGAATATTGTGGAGCCTATGCGTGATATCAGGAGAGCTCTTTTGGAAGCAGATGTAAGATGCTTTTGAGAGTTTGGTACTTTACATGATCCTTTGTGCAAATGGTGTTTATTAGGTAAGGTGAGTTTTGTTGTTGGCAGGTTAGTCTTCCTGTTGTAAGAAGGTTTGTGCAAGCTGTCACAGATCAGGCTGTGGGTGTTGGCCTCATTCGAGGAGTGAGACCAGATCAGCAATTGGTTAAGGTAAAATTATTTATTTATGATTGGAAACTCGTGCCAAGAGAAAGTCTAGGATTACTAGCAATTTTTCAAAGTTTAAATCACCGTGTTACACACATTCAAATTCAGTAGTCTAAAAGTTGTTTTCAAATTCAACTACTTCTACATAAAATTATATGTCAAAATGCATTTGAAATTCGCGGCAAAGAATAAGTCATATGAGCAATTCACCAGTGCTAGTAGATTGTGTGGACAAAGCACCACATAGGAATTTCTGGTGTTCTTCTTAAGTTCTGTGTATAGTTCACATGTAGGGAAGCTAAGAGAACTCTTTTGGACAAGATATTTATATAATAATCTCATTTTAACGGTACTATAGAAATTAACGATGCATCTATATTTTGAGTACTGAAATTCTATACAGGTACGAAGTTGGTGTTGATCATTGGGTTTTGCAGATTGTACACGATGAACTAGTAAAACTGATGGGTGGAGAGGTCTGTGAACTGGTTTTTTCCAAATCAGGGCCCACTGTCATTTTGTTGGCTGGACTCCAGGGAGTTGGGAAAACAACTGTTTGTGCAAAGTTGGCCAACTATCTCAAGAAACAGGTGAATTTGCAATCTCGCTCCTACTACTTATTATTCTCTTTTCTGGTAGCTATTAGTTCCTTGCGTTATTGAAGCATCCTTTATTAACACGAGCACCTATTCTCAGGGGAAGAGTTGCATGCTAGTTGCTGGTGATGTTTACAGACCTGCTGCTATTGATCAACTGTCTATTTTGGGCAAACAGGTACTGGAATTTCATCTCCTCAAAGTCGACAAGTTGTAATCTCGAAAGAAACGCTAGCAATTTCGTTTTAAATTTTCTGTGTGCTGTCTTTGCCAATGCTTGGTGGTTTGATTGTAGTGTAACTCTCAATTTTGTATCTATTCACATTTTTGTAATTAGTTTTAGCTTGTTTCAGGTGGATGTTCCTGTCTACACAGCAGGTACTGATGTTAAACCTTCAGAAATTGCTAAACAAGGTTTGGCAGATGCAAAGAAAAAGAAAATGGATGTGGTTATTGTTGACACTGCTGGCAGGCTGCAGGTAAATCCTTTCTAGGACTGGTAACGTCAAAATAATTATTTCATGGTTCAGTTAATAATTGGAAGAATTATGTTACATTGATCAGGATTGTTATTTCTTATTAAACAGATAGACAAAACAATGATGGACGAGTTAAAAGAAGTGAAACAGGCACTGAATCCAACAGAGGTTTTGCTAGTTGTGGATGCCATGACAGGACAAGAAGCAGCAGGTACAGAAGTGAATTTTTAATTTTCAGATAATATGAAATATGGTTTACTTTATATAAAATAAAATGAAAATAACACATTGATTAATTGATTCTAAATTTGTGGCTGTCACGTGTTAATCATCTTTTTCTTTGGTTTTGGAATACTGTTTTACCTGACTATGAGATTTTCTGTGAACAGCTTTGGTGACTACTTTCAATCTTGAGATTGGAATAACAGGTGCAATCTTGACAAAGCTAGATGGTGATTCAAGAGGTGGAGCAGCCTTGAGTGTCAAAGAGGTTTTCTTGCATTGGACTTAGCTTTTAGAAAGTGTTTTATTATTTATTAAATAAATATAATCGATACCAATAACTTCTGGTATTAAAAGAAAAGGACACATGGTTTATTGGAATTGAAATGTATGATTCATCTTTAGGGTACGTTTGTGAGTCAAGGTCTTGCTGAAGCAAGGAAAGGAAGGGTTTGAAAAGTAACTTGAGCCCATTTTACTCTTCAATCCCTTTCCATACCCCCCTTTCACTCCAAAACTTGAACTGATAAATATACCCACAGATAGTGTATCTGGATTTCTAAAGTGATTAACATAGTCCACCATGTTTAAGTCATGTCCTCTTGTGTTTTGCTTGATTGGATAGTTCAATGATGGCAGGTATCTGGTAAGCCAATCAAGCTGGTAGGACGAGGGGAACGCATGGAGGATCTTGAACCTTTCTACCCTGATCGAATGGCAGGACGCATATTAGGAATGGGAGATGTCCTTTCATTTGTAGAGAAGGCACAAGAAGTTGTAAGTCTCAACTATGTTACTAGATTGTTATTGTCACATAATGAACTTAAAATATTGAGCTATTAACCACATTCATTATAGATGCAACAAGAAGATGCTGAAGAACTGCAAAAGAAGATTATGAGTGCAAAGTTTGACTTTAATGATTTTCTAAAGCAAACCCGTGCTGTTGCAAAAATGGGTTCTGTGTCCCGTGTCATTGGAATGATTCCTGGTATGGGGAAGGTATGAAATCCTTAACATTAGATTTCCTGGATATTTATCATTATTCATTTCATTTTGTGTTGTCCTAATGTCCAATAATAGCAAATTAGCAATTGGCAACCTTTAAGTTTATATTGAGCATCGCTAGTTGTTGCTACTATCCTTCTATGCAAGTATTTAACATTTCGAATAGATATAGTAAAACTCATGTAATCTCATTTGCAAGCATACAGGCTACGCCTGCTCAAATTCGAGAGGCAGAGAAGAATTTGAAGGTCATGGAAGCAATGATAGAAGCAATGACGCCGGGTAAGAACCTTCGACAGCTCAGTAGTTAGAGTCTATATTTTTCATTTAGATTTTAGCTAGAATAAAATTCTTGGTTTTAACAATTAGTGCTTCAATAGTTATAGTTTTCTCCCCCCTTGTATTTTGCTGCTGCTGCTTATGATTACTTAAGGGTAAGTGTGTCATCAATGGCAAATGCTTGATTCCCATAGTCAGATAAAGTTCTTAAGAAATAAAACTGAAAGGACTATTTGAACAAGATAATGATGTCAAACACTGTTAACTGTTTTGCTATCACAATAATAATGTTAAATTTTTGCACTGTCCCATCGACGATTGTTGCTTTTTGCCAAAGTCCTTGCAGTTCTTTGAATTTGGATTAAGTGATTTTGTTAAACCAGCCCTTTATTTTTATTTCCAGAGGAGAGGGAGAAGCCAGAACTATTGGCCGAATCACCGGTCAGGAGGAAAAGAGTTGCTCAGGATTCAGGGAAAACAGAGCAGCAGGTATGTAGAATAATTTTCTGTAAGAATTTAATTTATATTCTCGAAATATCCTTCAAAGTAGCTGTTTCTCTAACTGTCCTATATTTTGGTATTTCCAAACTTTGTGGACTGCACTACAATAATGTCAGGTAAGCCAACTTGTAGCTCAACTGTTCCAAATGCGTGTTCGCATGAAGAATCTGATGGGTGTAATGCAAGGTGGATCAATTCCAACACTTAGTAATCTTGAGGAAGCACTGAAAACAGAGGAAAAGGTGATTTTATTTTATGTGCAAACAATTTTTAACAATTTCCAAGGGAATTTTTTATAGGTGCCTCCTATGGTGCCTATGTTATGGTAGTTATGGTGTCTTAAAAAGTATTACCAAAATTAAAGTAACACTTTTTTACTATTTAACAACGCTTTTTAATTTTAAAAAAGCGGTTACTATAATGTAAAAAAAGTGACTTTAATTTTAACAACACTTGTATAACCATTATAGTCACCATAACCATAGGAACTGATGCACGGTAGACTCCACCTTTTTTAAGGGGAAAAACTGAGCATGCTTTGTGGTTTCTGCATTGTACCCAGTTCAGGTTCCACCTGGTACTGCAAGGAGGAAGAAGAGATCGGAATCAAGGAAACAATTTGTGGAATCAGCAAGGCCAGCGCCTCGTGGTTTCGGGAGCAAAAACTGAACCTTCTAGAGGTGATCAGGGGAGATTGGATAAGAGACCGTCGGCGATGAACTTGTTTGATGTAGCTTTTTTCGCCCGAGACAATTATGTTCCCCAAATTATTAGATCAATTCATATAGCAATGAAGTTTGTTCAGGACCAAGAGTTTGATTTAACTCGGGAAGAAATGAGTAATATATTCGGACGTGCAAATATAAGATATAGGGGTATCATTCTTGTACAAACTCAACTTAGCCATGTTATTATTCTTGTAATCTGCGTTTCACATTATTCTATCTTTTTCGAGCTGAAAATATACAAACATTTAACATTTATTCGAACTTTCCAATTTCCATAAAGGAAAATTAGCCTGTAAAACTCCTTGGATTATCACCTATTCAAATAGGTACAGTTTTTTAATTTATTTTTCTTTTTCTTTTGGGTATATTAAAGAAAATGTTTAGCATGGTCTAAACAAGCATATCGGTAAAATATGAGAACAGGAATAAGCCACCAGATTAGTTAGGACTTAGGACCCATAAAACACTAACAAACTCGGCATTTGGAACACTGGCACGTGTCAATTAATTTCCAGCAAAACTTCGACATTGAATTGGCCATGAAAACTTGATCATGAATGCGTTTTTTTGTTATCATCTTTCCTCTCGTTTGAACTGAATAACACGGTTACATTACAGAATACAAAGTAATATGGGAACAGACGAAACTTTTCCAGCGGCAGACGTTGCTGCGGAGCTAAATCCCGGAAATAATACACGGGTTCAAGTTGATCCGGTATCATCCGAGGTGGCGGCCGCCAAGGAAATTCAGGTGAATAAACAAAGAACTCAATTTAGAAAAAAAAATGCATAGTTAATTATATTGTTATATTTTGTACTGATTGTGTGTTGTGGGATGTGTTTGAAGGAACAAGCTGAGGCTGAAGATAAGAAGAAGGAAAGGCGAAAGAAGGAAGCGTTGCAAAAGCTGAAATCAGGCATTATAATCTCTGCGGTAGTTGTGGCTGTGGCAGGTGCTGCCTTTGCCATTGCCAAGAAGTTGAGAGAGAAATGACATCACCTTCATAGAGATTTAATTTTTCTAGGTTAGTTTTACATTAGTTCACATTCTTCCTTTTTTTTTTTAATTCTCAATAAATTCCCAGCCCCCAACATTATTATTCCTATTGAGATGATCATCATCATGTATGCTTTTTTGCGATGTACTTGATGATTGATGTCAAAGTTCAAGAGGTAGATCAATTTAAGATTTCATTTTCATGATGAGCAATGGGCTACAACAACGTTACTAGGTTTCATCGCTCATCTTTGTTAATATGGGATACAAGTTAAATATGTTCGCATCAACCTACACATGAAAATGCAAAACTTGGTGATTTTCTTAATGAGATTGGTGTGCAGTTTAATTACAGCCAAACCTAATTTGTCAATGGGTCATGATACGAAATTTAATGTGTTTTTATGATATAATAGTGGTAAGCTTATTTGATTGTATGATCATCTTGTTTTATTCTTTAAACGTTTCCTTTTCTCTTCACTTCTTTTCTAAACCTTCAACTCAGAAGTAAACACTGCAACGGAGCAATTGAACCGTGTGGCTTAAGCACACTGCATCTAGGAATCATAATACACTAGTGCTATGAGGATTACTTGAAACGTTGATTTGGGCTTGAGTGTGAGATCCAGATTTTTTCTGGAGCAGCGTCTGACTTGTTCCCGTGTCAAGGTGCTGTCGTTCGAATTCCTTGTGAGAAAGTGGGGCAGTACCTGCAACAGATTCCAATGCTTAAGTTAGCAAGGACTTTAGGTAGGTTTTTAGTAGGTTAGAACGTAAATATACCTGAGGAATGTTAGTGTATTTATAGTAGAGCTAGTAACCACCTTTTTTTGGAGTAGTTCCACTTTTTTAGGTGAATGACCGTTCCCCTGATTTTAGGAGTTTGTTGGGGTCTATCTTTTAGTTGAGATAGAGATAATGTGAGAGATCCGGAGAGACAGTTACTTATTTGGATAAGTAATGTTGGGTCCTTGTCGACGTGTTCGACTATTTTAAAGAGGTCGGGTAAATGGTAGAGGCTACCCTTTTTGGACATGACTTTATCCTTATTGGACATGACTTTATGTTTTTGAGCCAAGATATGAACAATGTCCTTGCTTGAGTCCGAGCTGTTAAGGAGGTCGAGTTCAAGCATTTTGTGGCTTCAGTCTTCATCGTCAAGTGTGCCGCCTTCAAGAGGTCGGGTACTCGACATATTTTGAAATTTTGAACGTTACTACTTTAAATAAGGGGCGATCGTAACGTAGTAGTTTTCTTGGAATCTGCGCATAGCTTTAAAGAGGGGTGCAAAATGTCCCTTTTGCCCTTTCACTCTTATAAAAGCTTCGCACCCTTCTTCTTCTTCCTTTTTCCATTTCTGAAAAGCTTTCTACGTTGCCTTGTTTCCTTCTACTTTCAAAAGACTCTTCACTTCACCTTTCCCTTTTCGTTTCTTATTCATCGTTTCGACCTAAGATTCCTCTGTCTTGGACTCTTTGAAGGTCTCCTTGTCACCTTTTGGAGAGGAATGTTCGTGCTTGCTTGCTGTGAGTCGTGCCCTTCCATTTTCGCATCTCATCAAGGTTGGTACTCTTGACTTTATTTTGCGTAACTGTTATGGGATTTTTGAGTCTGTTTCTTGTATTTGGGTGGCCTTTTGGGTAGTAGCGGAGATTCTTACATTGTTGGTTTTGTGTCTTGAAAACTTTTTTAGAAAAGGTTGTTGACTATTGCTGTTTTGTCTACCAGAAACCCTTTTTGAGATTGTTTTTGTTGTCTGATATTACTATTGTGAATTTTGGCTTGTCTCTTGGAACTTTAGAGAATTTTGTTGCCATTTATTTCTTGTAGAATGTAATGGTGTTGTCCCCCAATGGTGTCGCTGTTGATGGCGCAGGAGTGACGCCATTGCTATTCTTTCTGTTTTGAAAAGATCTTTTGAAATCACGTTTTGTGCTTTGTTGCTTTTACCCGACTTTCTTTGGATAATGACCGAGTTCCTTAGTGACAATTTTTTTGTTGCGTTTGTAGGTATAGCTGTATGTCTCGATTCGTTGTTTACGATATGCCGACAAAAGTCCATCCTTTCCTTTTAGCTTAAGTAGATTCTTATGTCTTTACTGTCGTTCCTGTAGTTAATAAAGAATACGTTGATACTTTTCGTAGGCATCATAGACTTTGTGAGAACCGGGAGGATGAATGAAAAATGAGATAGTGGTAGCCGACCTCGAGAAGAATCCAGCTACACCTGAACTCCAGGGCTTTCTTGAAAATATACCAGCTCCTATGTCGGGTGTTGGATGTTCAACCTTTGCTAAATGTATTCTTCTATCTCTGTGTTGACAAACCTTTTAGTTCTTTAAAAAAATCGGGTTGGGTTTCTTTCCAGGTTGTTCAGGGTAGGAAGGTTTTTTCTATTTTTGATGAGTCATTTCACGATTTCAAAAACTTCTTCAAAATTCGAGCTGTAGAGGGGTTCGACCTTTCTTTCTGGATGAGAATGATGAGCCTAGTTTTTCCTTAAATTGGGAAGAGAACCCTGTGGTAGCTAAGTATATTGTAGATTCTTTAGATGAGCTTGAGAAATGTGTAATAGATTTCTTCCAAGAGTGCTGGGGTCGAGCTCCACACTTGGACACAAAAAGGTTCTTAGGGGGATCCCGGTCAGCTTTGGTCCGAGTTAGGTAGTTTTCTCACCTTTAGCTTATTTTTTTTTGTATATGGTTTATGTTTGGTATTAATGGACTTTTTCTTTTGTTTTGTAGGAAAAATGGCTCCGACATCAGTGGCCATGAAGACTCTCCGAAACACTCGTACGAATGTTGTAGCTTGCAGCATACAACAAAAAGAAACTGGGAGTGTTTCTGTCCCATCTACTTCAAAGAAGCCGGACTCGGGTCCTTCGGCCCTTAAAAAGGTTATCCCTGTTCCATTAAGTCGGCTTATCGCTCCCGAGTCTCCTCCTATAAGCTCAATCGTCCCTCCTTCCTCTTCATATTTAGAACCTCCCCTCAAAAGACAAAAGACTGCTGTGGTGGGGGGGGGAGTATATACAACAAATATTTTAATGCTCTTGTTTGGAGCGAGAAAAGTATAATCTCATTCAACTCATGGCTCAAAGTGGGATTCAGACAGTAAGAGTGTGTGTGTCTTTAGCCAAGGAGTTGTAGAAGTCTCCTCTCAGCACCACTCATAGTTTTTTAGTGGCTACCAGACTTGAGGTGGAGAGATTTGAGGGGATAAAAAAGGTGTTGGAGGAGGAGAAGGACAGGTTGACGTCCGACCTGGAGAAAGCTCAGTCCAGAGTGAACAAAGCGAAGGCAGATACGGCCATGGTGGAGGGGATGAAAAAGAAGGCAGAGGAAAGTTATACTCGAGTTTTTAGGGAGAAACTCGACCTTGAGGAGGAGTTGGAGAAGACCACGGAAAGGTATGCCACACTGGAAGAGTCTGTGGCTGAGGGGATAGACGAGATGTTCGCCAACCTGAAGGCCCAAATTCAAATTTTGGCCCCCGAGGCCGACCTTTCCTTGTTTAGCCAAAGATAACATAGTGGTGGACGACAAGATCGTCCCAACCCCTGAAGATGACGAGGAATAGCCTTTGCCCGACCCGAAGTCTTCGGGTGCAAGGGTTGGTTAGGCTTCTCAGACTCCCGAGGTCCTTCCCAAAGCTGCCAACGTTGAACTCCCTCCTTCACCACTTGGTGCTATCCCGGCTGTGCCGATATCTAAATATGACTTGACCCTCTCTATTCGAGGGAAGGACGTTGTGACTAGGGACAACCTCAACCCTTTATTGGGTCCTTCTTTGTAGTTTCTGTTTTTACTTTTTTCGGATGGTCCGACTTGAGGGTCTTTATGAAAAATTTAACTTGTAATGATTGGTAGTTTTTTAGCAAACATACTTTTCTTTAAAGTTGTTTTCAAACAATTTTAGAACCTCTCTTCATTCTGATAATGATTTTGGATCTTTCAATGATTATTTTAACCCTTTGGATTATATAGGTATTTAGTTGGGGATTATACCTCGACAACTTTTAATGTTGTTTGTTTGCTAAGTTTGAGTGGTAAGCTTGTTTATATAGATTCCCTTTTATAAGTTCTGACTTCATGTAATCGGGCTTTATTAAGTTACTTTTACACTTCACTTTTATTCCTCCTTGATTCTAAGGTTGGTATTCACAAGTTATTTGTATAACTTCTTACATTAACTTGTTTCTCGTTGCTTCATCTTTGCCGACCTTTATAGGACGGGCAATAATTTTTGCGGTTTGTCGAGATTAATTTAATGTGTTTTTAAAGAAAACTTTTGAAGAAGAAACAGGATTATTATTAATGAAAAATACCTTTATATAGATTTACTACTAAGGGCTTTTGGCTACCCTTAGTCCTTGCTATGATGCCTCGTTAAAACTTCTTTAAGAAAAAATCATTTTTTGAGGGAAAAAATCTTAAGGTTAGAAAAAAGAGTAAACTAGGGAACAAGGTACGCTACCAAACTGTAGTACTTCTTCAGGTTACATGCGTGCCACGACCTCGGGAGCTCTCATCCTTGCAGGTCGGACACTTTGTAGCAGCCCTTTCCTAAGACTTCGACAATCTTGTAGGGTCCTTTCTAGTTTTTTTTTGTGACTAAATAGAAAAGAAAGAAAAAAAAGAGACAACCAAATTAATTGGCTAGGGTCATATCTAAATCTATTAGATGTTGAAGCTCACTCCATGGTTGGCTCCAATTCGAGTGAATGTCCGCGACAGAAGCAGCTGCTTTAGCCATACAATCTGCAACGCTATTTGCAGTCCTCTGAATTAAAAGAATAGAGACTCTCTAATTCCAATTTATAACCTCCTGAATATGCTTTGCCAAATCCCATTCCGGAATATCCTTACTAAGCATTCTTTGGTTTACCAAGAAAAGAGCTTCTAAACAGTCTGTTTCACAAATAACCTCACGAAATCCACTCTCCCAAGCAAGAAGTAAACCTCTTCAAATTGCATACAATTCAGCAAAAAGAACACTGCACACGTCGACTTTTCCAGTGCAACCTTTCAACCAACATCCATTAGGATTGTGAATAATACAACCAAAACCAGCATAGCCAGAAGGAGCAAACCAACTAGCATCACAATTCAATTTAACAGAATGAACTGGAGGTGGAACCCAATGCAAACAAAGTGAAGGAGGAGACAGAGATTGATGCATAGCAAAAATAGTGTGAAACTTCCTTACTGAACTACGAATCAAACTCACCACTTTACTAGCACTCCATGAATCATCTATATTAAATAAGTCATGATTCCTGCTTTTCCAAATCCATCAGATGGTCGAAAAGAAAAGAAAAACATCTCCACTCCTTGCACCTCTGTAGAGCCAGTCATGTAAATTCGAGTTATCTGAATACAGGCCTAAAAGGGTCCAGATCTCCTTGGCACTAGGGCACTCCCGAAGACAATGAAGAATGGATTCAGAACCATTCTGACACCGATGACAGGTGCTAGATAAAGCTAAACCACGACCCAAACGAAACTCTGTCGTAGGAATAGCATTATGAAGACTGAGCCAAATCAAGAACTTATACTTCTCAGGAATATGCAGACGCCATACCCACAACCAATTATCATGCTCATTCCAGTCAAACGTTCTTTTGGCTAGCCAACTGTGCCCACTCCTAGCTGAGTAGAGTCTAGATGATGCCACACCCCACGACCAACCCGAACTCTCTCCAGCATTCAAATCCGGATTATAAGCATTCAAACGCTGTTTGACATCTTCTGGAATGATAGATAAAATATCATGGAGATTCCATTGACCATCTTTCCAAACGTCTCTAATAGTTAAATCAGAGTCAGATATATGTACAAAAGGGACATCTTGAGCAATTGGGCCCTCAATACTCCAATTGTCAAACCAAAAAGATTGATCAAGTGACCCAACACACCAAGAGAAGGCATCCTTAAGAGCACCAAAAGCCTTTGAGATACTCTTCCAAACATGAGAAGCATTGCAAGGGACAGGGCCATCTAAAACTCCCTCATTCCTCAGATACTTCGCCCTCAATAGAGCAACCCAAGGCTTGTCCTGACAATGAAAAAGTTGCCACACCAATTTACCAAGTAAAGATATATTAACACACGCAGGGTCTCTAACACCCAGGCCACCAAATTTTTTTGGAGTGATCACGGTCCTCCAATTAACAAGAGAAAGACCTCTACCATCAACTTGACCCTTTCAAAGGAACTGTCTCATCATAGAAGATAATTTGTCACAAACCCAATTTGAAAAAAAAGATACCTGCATATGATAGACAGGAATGGATGCTGCAACAGAATTGATCAGGCAAAGTCTCCCTGCTTTATTTAGAAGCCTTCCTTTCCAATTAGCTAATCTTCCCCTCACCTTTTCAATCACCGAATGAAAAGAAGCCCTACTGATACGGGAATGATTAAGGTTAACTCCAAGATATCTTCCTAAGTCCAAAGCAAAACGTATTGAAGAAACACTAGTAAAAATATTTCTTCTACGAGCAGTCACATTTTTAGAACAAAAAGCTTTAGACTTTTCAAGATTCACTTTCATGCCAGATGCCTTGCAAAAAATATTAAGATAATACATGACCATTTGGACCTGACTTTTTGTAGCCTGGCAGAAGAGCAAGAGATCATCTGCAAACATCAAATGAGATTGGCAGAAGAGTAAGAGATCATCTGCAAACATCAAATGAGAAAATTTTGGGCCACCCATAGTGACAGAAACTGGTTTCCACACACCCTCGACCACCTTATGAGATATATAGCAGGCAAGTCTTTCCATACAAAGCACAAATAAGTAAGGAGACATTGGATTGCCCTGTCTAAGCCCCCTTCTAGGAGCAAAACTATCCAATCTATTCCCATTCCACATAATAGAAAGAGAGGATGCACGGACACAAGTCATAATCAAATTAACAGTGATGATAGGAAAACCAAAAGCAATGAGAGTACTCTCCAGAAACCTCCAATCCACCCTATCATAAGCTTTTTCAAGATCAATTTTAAAAGCAAGAGTACCTTTCTTGGATTTTGTGTGCTTCATGAAATTCAAAATTTATTGGGCCACAATAATATTATCAGGAGCACCATGACCCGGAATAAAACCTCCTTGTAAAGGACTAACAATACCTGGAAGAAAAGGCCGAAGTCGGTTAGTCAATACTTTGGTGATAATTTTATAAACATTACACAAGCTAATAGGCCTGAAATCCTTCATAAAGGTAGGATTATCAATTTTAGGAATAAGCACAATCAGAGTTTCCATGATGCTAGGATTTAAGAACTCTCCCAAAAAAGCGCTCCGGACAATATTCCAAATCTCAGTGCCTACTATCTCCCAATATTCTTTAAAAAAATAAGCTTGAAAGCCATCTGGACCAGGAGCCTTAAAAGGGCTCATACTGAATACTGCTGACTTGACTTCCGCAAAAGAGACTCGCAAAAGAGACAGGGTTAATTAACTTAGCACAAGCCTCAGTGCTTAGAGTGGGCATCGGAACATCCCCTAAACAATCAACCTCAACCTCTTCCGTTGTACCAAAGAGATTCTTGTAAAAAGAGAGGGCTTCTTCCTAGAGAACATCTGGATCAGTAGACCAAGACCCATCTCTAACATATAATCCATGTACTCTATTATGGTTTCTACGCACCAAAGTCTGAAGATGAAAGAATTTAGTGTTTTTATCCCCATACTTGACCCACTACTCTCGAGATTTCTGGTACCAAAAAAGTTCCTCTTGCAATAAAAGCCTATTATAATCTTTCCTCAGTTCAGCTTCTTTAATTCTCAGAGATAACACATTAGTAACCTCCAAACGCCGTTGAATCTGATCAATCTGATATTCCAGCTTATTTTTTCGCACAAAAATATTTCCAAACAATCTTTGAGTTGAAGTCCAAAGAAGCCTGTTGAACCATCTTATTCCTTTCTAGTTTGCAGCTAGCTTTCCTTCACCGGATTTCTGAACTCCAATGTCATTTCGGATCAGTATGAGTTCGTTTGTGGCAAATTTTCTTTTAATCACCTTCTGATTGTACCTTAGGACCATCCTTTGCTTTAGTGCTTCCTCTTTGATCCGAGCTTTCTCTCGGACTTCTGGGAGGAGGCCGAGTTCTTCCTTTTGCACTTGGGTATTAGCCCCTTCATTGTAGATCACAACCCTAGGTGACTTTTCAACAATTTCTATGGGGATCATAGCTTCCATTCCGTAAGCAAGTCGGAAGAGTGACTCCCTGGTTGTGGAATGGGAGGTTGTTCAATATGCTCATAAGACATGACGGAGCTCTTCTGCCCATGCTCCCTTTGAGTTTTATAGTTGGCGCTTCAATCTGTGCAATATAACTTTGTTCGCAGCTTTAGTTTGTCCATTAGCCTAAGGATGTTCCACAGATGTGAATTGGTGCTTTATCTTGAGGTCAGCCACCAAATTTTTGAAGGTTGAATCGGTGAATTGAGTCCAATTGTCCGTGGTGATAGAGTGGAAAACCCCAAACCTTGTGACAATATTTTTATAGAGAAACTTTCGACTTCTCTGGGCAGTGATAGTTGCTAGTGGTTCCACCTCGATCCACTTAGTGAAGTAGTCAATCCCACTATGAGGTATTTGACTTGTCCTGGGGCTTGAGAAAAGGGTCTGAGGAGGTCAATGCCCCATTTTGCAAATGGCCATGATGCTAATAAGCTCTTCAAGAGGTACCACATGAAAATTGGCGCGCTTCTGACATGGTGGGCACTTTTTAACGAACTCGACTGCCTCTCTTTGTAAGGTCGGCCTAAAAAAGCTAGCCCGTATTACTTTCTTAGCTAGTGACCTAGCTCCCAAGTGGTTCCCACATATGCCATTGTGTACTTCCTCTAGGACCTCCTTTGTATTGGAGGTCAAGACACACTTTAGGAGATGTGTTGATATTCCTCTTTTGTATAAAATATTGTAGACCAAGGTGTAATTTTGTGAGTCTTTGGTGGACGAAATTGTGATCATCAATATTGGCTCTTTAGCATATACACAAAAACTATTGTGGCTCTTGGTTAAATTCACAACTCCGTTCAACTAACCAGCAAGTGTACTGGGTCGTCCAAGTAATAAACCTTACGTGAGTAAGGGTCGATCCCACAGAGATTGTTGGTATGAAGCAAGCTATGGTCACCTTGCAAATCTCAGTCAGGCAGATTAAATTGGTTTATGGGTTTCGAAAATAAAGATGAGAAAATAGAAATAATAAACGAGATAGAAGACTTATGCAGATTCATTGGTGAGAATTTCAGATAAGCGGATGGAGATGCTGCATGGCTCAAGGACGCCTGCTCTCCTACTGCTTCTATTCAATCCTTCTTACTCCTTTCCATGGCAAGCTTTGTATAGGGGTTCACCATCAGC
>NC_029777.3:67654145-67654816 GCF_000817695.3 Arachis duranensis
ACTCAGATTTTTGCTCAGCTCCCTCAATTTCAGCCAGAAATTACCTGAAATCACAGAAAAATACACAAACTCATAGTAAAGTTCAGAAATATAATTTTTGCCTAAAAACTAATGAAAACATCCCTAAAAGTAGCTCAAACTTACTAAAAACTATATAAAAACAATGCCAAAAAGCGTATAAATTATCCGCTCATCACAACACCAAACTTAAATTGTTGCTTGTCCCCAAGCAACTGAAAATCAAAGAGGATAAAAGAAGAGAATATACTATAAATCTTAGAATATCAGTGAATATTAATTTAATTAGATGAGCGGGACTTGTAGCTCTTTGCTTCTGAACAGTTTTGGCATCTCACTTTTTCCTTTGAGGTTTAGAGTGATTGGCTTCTCTGGGAACTTAGAATTTCGGATAGTGTTATTGACTTTCCTAGTTAAGCATGTTGATTCTTGAACACAGCTACTTATGAGTCTTGGCCATGGCCCTAAGCACTTTGTCTTCCAGTATTACCACCAGATACACAAATGCCACAGACACATGACTGGGTGAACCTTTTCAGATTGTGACTCAGCTTTGCTAAAAGTCCCCAATTAGAGGTGTCCAGGGTTCTTAAGCACACTCTTGTTGCCTTGGATCACAACTTTATTTCTTTCTTTTTCTTTTTTTTCTTTTT
>NC_029777.3:67654876-67656846 GCF_000817695.3 Arachis duranensis
GACAGCTTGATTTAGCCGCTTAGGCCTGGATTTTATTTCCTTGGGCCCTCCTATCCATTGATGCTCAAAGCCTTGGATCCTTTTTACCCTTGCCTTTTGGTTTTAAGGGCTATTGGCTTTTTCTGCTTGCTTTTTCTTTTTCTTTCTATATTTTTTTTTCGCCATATTTTTTTTTCACTGCTTTTTCTTGCTTCAAGAATCAAATCATGAATTTTTCAGTTCATCAATAACATTTCTCTTTGTTCATCATTCTTTCAAGAGCCAACAATTTTAACACTCATAAACAACAAGATAAAAAATATGCACTGTTCAAGCATTCATTCAGAAAACAAAAAGTATTGCCACCACATCAATATAATTAAATTAAATTCAAGGATAAATTGGAAATCTATGTACTTCTTGTTCTTTTGAATTAAAACATTTTTCATTTAAGAGAGGTGAAAGACTAATGGGTTTTATTCATAGCTTTAAGGCATGGTTACATACTAATGATCATGAAATAAAGACACAAAACATAGACAAACACAATATTAAAAACCGAAAACAGAAAGAAATAAAGAACAAGGAATGAATCCACCTGAGTGAGGGTGGTGCCTTCTTGAAGGTCCAATGGTGCTTTTTGAGCTCCTCTATGTCTCTTCCTTGCTTCTGTTGAATGATTCCTAGTAATTTTGGTGTTTCTACCCTTAGTTGCTTCCAATATTTGTGTGGAGGATAACTTATCCCCTGAGGTATCTCAGGGATCTCTTGATTTGCAGCCACATGTTCTACCTCTGAGCTATGACGGCTTATATTCTTTCCATCTCCCATGACTCGGAGGTGGAAGCTTTTGTCTTCCCTTTGAGGTTTCTCTGGCCTTAGGTGCCATTAATGGTAATGGAAAAGCAAAAAAAGCTATGTTTTTACCACACCAAACTTAAAATATTGCTCGCCCTCGAGCAAGAGAAGAAAGAAGAGAGGAAGAAGAAGAATAGAGTAGAGAGGGGGAGAAGGAGGTTCGGCTATGTGGGAGAAGATGGGGTTTGTGTTGTGTGAAAATGAAGAAGAAAAGAAGGGTATTTATAGGGAGAGGGAGGGTGGTAGTTCGGCCATTTTGGGTGGGAAAGGGTGGGAAATTGGATTTGAAGTTGATGAGGGTAGGTGGGGTGTATGGGGAAGAGGAGGTTGATGTGAATGGTGAATGAGGTAATTGGGAAGAGGAATTGAGGTGATTGGTGAAAGTTTTTGGGAAAGAGTGTTTATTGGAAAGAGAGGATGAATCAGGGGGGAGAATATGGTAAGTGGGGATCCTGTGGAGTCCAAAGATCCTGAGATGATCCTGTGGGGTCCATAGATCCTGAGGTGTCAAGAATTTACATCCCTGCACCAATTAGGCATGTAAAATGCCTTTCCATGCAATTCTGGCGTGTCAAGGAATACCATTCCTTCACCAAATAGGCATGTAAATTGCCTTCGTGCATCATTCTGGCATTTAAACACCCATTGGTGCACGTTCTGGGCGTTAAACGCCCATGTAATGCATGTTTCTGGCGTTGAATGCCAGTTTCATGCTTGTTTCTGGCGTTCAGTGCCAGTTTGTCCTCTGTGTGCACATCCTGGCGTTAAACGCCAGGTTGTTGCTTGTTTCTGGCGTTCAGCACCAGAATGGTGCTCTGTTCTGGCGTTGAACGCCAGCCAGATGCATCTTACTGGCGTTGAACGCCAGCCTGCGCTGCCTCCAGGGTGAACAATTTTTTTCTTCTGTTTTTGACTCTGTTTTTAATTTTTTTGATTTTTTCGTGACTCCTCATGATCATGTACCTAATAAAACACAAAATAACAATAAAATAAAAATTAGATAATTAAAATTGGGTTGCCTCCCAACAAGCGCTTCTTTAATGTCAATAGCTTGACAGTGGCTCTCATGGAGCCACAAGATGATCAGGTCAATGTTGTATAGTCCCCACACCAAACTTAGAGTTTGGATATGG
>NC_029777.3:67659359-67660629 GCF_000817695.3 Arachis duranensis
GGGAAAAGTAGTTAGGTGGTTTTGAAAAAGATAAGAAACAAACAAAAAGTTAGTTAGTTGATTGAAAAAGATTTGAAATCAAATTTGAAAAAGATAAGAAGATAAGAAGTTAGATAAGATATTTTGAAATCAAATTTTGAAAAAGATAAAATTTTTGAAAAAGATAAGATAAAAGATAAAAAGATATATTTGAAAAAGGCATTTTGAAAAAGATTTAATTTTTAAAAATTACTTAACTAACAAGAAACTACAAGATAGGATTCTAGAACTTAAAGATTGAACCTTTCTTAACAAGAAAGTAACAAACTTCAAATTTTTGAACCAATCACATTAATTGTTAGCTTAATTTTCGAAAATTTGATAAAAAGAAAAGAAAAAGATTTTGAAAATATTTTGAAAAATAATTTTTATGAAATTTTCGAAAATTATAAAAAAAAATGAAAAAGATATGATTTTTGAAAAAGATTTTGAAAAGATAAGAATTTCAAAATTGAAATTTTGACTTGACTTGTAAGAAACAACTAATTTTGAAAATTTTTGACCAAGTCAACCCAAAATTTCGAAAATTTGGAGGAAAATAAGGAAAAGATATTTTTTTTTTATTTTTGAATATTTTAATTATGAAAGAGAAAAACAACAAAAATATTCAATGCATGAAATTTTTAGATCAAAACAATGAATGCATGCAAGAATGCTATGAATGTCAAGATGAACACCAAGAACACTTTGAAGATCATGATGAACATCAAGAACATAATTTTGAAAAAATTTTTAATGCAAAGAAAACATGCAAGAGACCAAACTTAGAAATCTTTAATGCATGGAAAATATGAATGCAAAAATGCACATGAAAAACAACAAAAGACACAAAACAAGAAATCATCAAGATCAAACAAGAAGACTTGTCAAGAACAACTTGAAGATCATGAAGAACATTATGAATGCATGAATTTTTTCGAAAAATGCAAGAAAAAATTTTTAAAGCATGCAATTGACACCAAACTTAAAATTTAACACAAGACTCAAACAAGAACACAAAATATTTTTTATTTTTATGATTTTCTAAATTTTTTTTGTATTTTTATTAATTTTTTTTCGAAAATATAATTTGGAAAAACGAAAAATAAAAAGAACAATTTTTGAAAAAGATTTTTGAAAAGAAAATTACCTAATCTGAGCAACAAGATGCACCGTCAGTTGTCCATACTCGAACAATCCCCGGCAACGGCGCCAAAAACTTGGTGGACGAAATTGTGATCATCAATATTGG
>NC_029777.3:67661865-67667839 GCF_000817695.3 Arachis duranensis
CGAATAAAGTATGGACTATTATATATTGCTGGAAAGCCCTGGATGTCTACTTTCCAACGCCGTTAAGGGCGCGCCAATTGGAGTTCTGTAGCTCCAGAAAATCCATTTCGAGTGCAGGGAGGTCAGATTCCAATAGCATCAGCAGTCCTTTTGTCAGCCTTCTTCAGAGTTTTGCTAAAATCCCTCAATTTCAGCCAGAATTTACCTGAAATCACAGAAAAACACACAAACTCATAGTAAAGTCCAGAAATGTAAATTTAACATAAAAACTAATGAAAACATCCCTAAAAGTAGCTCAAACTTACTAAAAACTATATAAAAACAATGCCAAAAAGCGTATAAATTATCCGCTCATCAGTCTTCGAGCCTCTTTTTTGTTTTTAGGGAGGAGATCAAATTTAGGATAGTTGACTTTTGGGGTGATCCATCCTAAATTTTGATTGGTTATGGCCATTACGTCCGAGTTGTCGTTTCCCTTTGATATTGATGGCACGTAGAAAGTTTCCTAAATGAGACTTCTATTGTTCCCCTGGCTTGGTGCTGGCGAGCTTGGAGAGGGCATCTGCTTGGGCATTTGATTTTCGAGTTATATCTTGGACTTCACCTTCTGAGAACTATGCCAATTGTTCTCGTGCCTCATCTAAGTATTTATTCATGTTGGGATCTTTGGCTTGATAAGTGCCATTAATTTGTGAAGTTACCACTTGAGAGTCACTGAATACTATCAACCTCTTTGCTCCCACCTCTTTAGCTAGCTTCAAGCTAGCAAGTAAGACTTCATATTCTACTTGATTTTTAGAAGCTGAAAACTCGAACCTTAATGATAGTTCTATCCGAGTTTCTTGCTCACTTTCCAAGATAGCCCTTGCTCCACTGCCGGCGTTATTGGATTATTCATCCATGTATAGGCTCCATGTTGTTAGACTTCCCTGACTTTCAGTGTATTCAGCTATGAAGTCAGAGAGATATTGAGATTTGATTGTTGTCCGAGCTTCATACTTTAAATCAAATTCGGACAGTTTTACAGCCCACTACAACATCTTTCCTGCTAGGTCCGTCTTTTGTACAATGTGTTTCATTAGTTGGTTAGTATTGACCTTCATGGTGTGAGCCTTCGGGAGGTAAGGATAACGGCATATGTGAATTTTTCTATCTTTTGATCGTTTAACTCTACTTCTTGTAAAGCTTTGTTGACAAAGTAGATAGGTTGCTGCCCATTTTTGTCCTCTCGGATCAAGGCTAAAGTTATAGCTCGGCTCGCCACTCCCAGCTAGAGGACGAGCTCTTCTCTTGCGAGAGGTCGGGTGAGTATGGGTGGTTGGCCCAAGATTGCTTTAAAGCCTTGAAAGGCTTGTTCACACTCCCGGGACCATTTAAATTGCTTTTCCTTTTTGAGGATTGAATATAAGGGTATGGACTTCAATGCTTATCTTGTCAAGAATCTAGATAGTGTTGCCAGCCTTCTATTTAGCTGTTGGACTTCCTTGAGACAAGTCAGGCTCTTCTTCTCTAGTATGGTGGAGCACTTGTTCGGGTTTGCTTCTATGCTCCTTTGGGTTAGCATGAAACCTAAGAACTTTTTCGCTTCCACTGCGAAGGTGCATTTGGAGGGGTTTAGTCTCATTTCATATTTTCTGATTATAGAGAACACCTCAAAGAGATCAGACAAAAGGTCAAAGTCGTCTTTAGTTTTGATGAGCATGTTGTCCACATAGACTTCCATGATTTTCCCTAGGAGTTCTACTATCCTCACCGACTTGGTACACCTCTTTAAGATGCCTTTTTCATGACAATTTCAAGATTCCTCCTCCATCAAACCCCCATTTATCCTGTGTATGTGTCGTTCTAGAGTTTGAGGTGGACGCTCTTGTCTACTTGTGCACGAAATTTAACTCCACACAACTTAACCGGTAAGTGCACTGGGTCATCCAAGTAATAACTCATGTGAGTGAGGGTCGATCCCACAGAGATTGTCAGATTGAGCAAGCAATGTCTATCTTTTAAATCTTAGTTAGGCAATTAGAAAAGATGGTTGTTTGTTTGAAAGAATAAATGAATTAATAAGAACGAGATACCAGATTATTGTAAAAGCAATGATGGATAATTAGTTAAGGCTTCGGAGATACGTATTTTTTTCGAATTAACTTTTCTTACTATCTACTTCAACAACAAACGATTCATTGAATGGTAGCTGTAATTGACTAACTCGTGTAGCATCCTCATCAAGTTAGTCTCTTCTGAACTATAGCAGTCCACCATATTCAAGCAACTCATTAACATCCTCATCATGTTAACTTATGGCTTCCCACCATAGTCGAAGGTGAAGACCTAAGCAATCCACTCCCCTTCGCAATCCTACTCAAAACGCCACAGACAAGGTCGGATCTTCCGGATCAGGAAATGCTGCTTCTCATACTCTAGCCTTGACACCACAGAAACCTCAGTAACCCACAGTCAACGGTAATATATGTCACATATCCAAAGTTACCCAGGCACGCTCTTGGAATCTGCAGTGCATTCTCTTGCTTGTGGTTCAATACTATCTGGGCAGGACTCACACAGAACCCATGTAGAATAAGGATGGTTGTCACGGGTCATCCTTGATTCATGATATGAAGAACGAAAATGCACAAGAGAATGGAATCAAACGTGTATTGAAATAAAACAGTAATATTATTAATCCATAAGAATCAGCAGAGCTCCTAACCCTAACTTAGGAGCTTTAGTTGCTCATGCTTTTTACAGAAAAATAGTATAATGTTCGAATGGGGTTGGAAATGGATCAAAAAGTCCAAGAGTTCCTAACATGGGTGAACTCTTGCCTATATATAATAACCTAATAACTAAGAAGTACAAAAAATATGATAGAATAGACTAGAGGTGCGAAATCTATCCTTGGGCGCACTTAGGTTGAATGCTTGGACTGAGCTTGGCGTCCAACGTTGAGGAATGGGCGTTGAACGCCCATTAGGGGGTCATTGGTGCTTCCTTGTGTCTTGGTGGGCGTTGAACGCCCAAAAGGGGGGGGTGATTGGCGTTCAATGCCAGCCTCGGTCTCTTTTGGGGTGTTGAACGCCAGCCACAAGGTAGCTCCTTGGCGTTCAACGCCCATTATGGACAGGCTTCTTCGAATAAAAGTATAGACCATTATATATTGATGGAAAGCACTGAAAGTTATCTTTCTAAAGCTGTTGAGAATGCATCATTTGGAACTTTGTAGCTCCAGAAATACTCGTTTGAGTGCACAGAGGTCAGATCATGACAGCATCTACTATGCTTTCCTTGCCTCTGAATCAGACTTTGCTAAAGCTCCTCAATTTCAGCCAGAAATTACTTGAAATCATCATAAAACACAAAAAATGAAAGTAGAATCCAAAAATGAGAATTTTGCACTAAAACCTATGAAAACATAGAAAAACTTGAACTAAACATAACTAAAATGATATGAAAATGATGCCAAAAAGCGTATAAAATATCCGCTTATCAGAACACCAAAATTAAACTGTTGCTTGTCCCCAAGCAACCAAAAACAAAGTAGAAAGAGGAAGAAGGGAATGATACAATGGATCTCAGAGTTTTTCAATGAAGCTCAGTTCCAATTGATGAGCGGGGCTTGTAACTATTCACTTCTGAACAGTTTTGGCATGTCACTATCCTTTGAAGCTCAGATATGTTGATGTCTTTAGGAATTCAGAATCTGGATGATATTATTGACTCTCTTCGGTTAGTTTTTTTAATTCTCAAACACAACTTCTTTTAGAGCCTGGCCGTGATCCTAAGTGCTTTGTTTTTCAGTATTACCATCGGATACATAAACGCCACAAACACTTAACTGGGTGAACCCTTTTGGACTGTGATTCAGCTTTGCTAGAATCCCCAGCCAGTGGTGTCCAGAGTTCTTAGGCACACTCTTTTGCTTTTGGAATCATGACTTTAACTGCTCAGTCTCAAGCTTTTCACTTGACTCCTTCACACCACAAGCATTTAGTTAGGGGAGGAGCTCATTTGAACTTTTTAGGCTAAGATTTAGTTTCTTTAGACCCTCATAACCATTGATGCTCAAAGCCTTGGATTCCTGCTCTTGCCTTTTGGTTTAAAGAGCTATTGGCTTTTTCTTTTTCTTTCTTTTTCTTGCTCTTGCCTTTTGGTTTAAAGAGCTACTGTCTTTTTCTCTTTCTTTTCTCTCTCTCTCTCTTTTGTTCTTTTCTCTTTTTCTTTCTTTTTGCTACTTTTTCTTACTTCAAGAATCATTAATTAGATTTTTCAGATTACCAATAATACTTCACCTTTTCCATCATTCTTTCAAGAATCAACATCCTTTACTCCAACATCAAATATGTACTGTTTATTCATGCATTTAGCAAGTAAAAGTAATGCCACCACATTAATTAATTGGACTATTCTTATTATAACTCGAGTTCATGCATCTTACTTCTCTTTTTTAAATAATTTTTTTTAAGTAAGGTGAGAGATGTCTACTTTCCAACGCCGTTGAGGGCGCCATTTGGAGTTCTATAGCTCCAGAAAATCCATTTTGAGTGCAGGGAGGTCAGAATCCAACAGCATCAGCAGTCCTTTGTCAGCCTTCTATCAGAGTTTTGCTCAGGTCCCTCAATTTCAGCCAGAAAATACATGAAATCATAGAAAAACACACAAACTCATAGTAAAGTCCAGAAATGTGAATTTAGCATAAAAACTAATGAAAACATCCATAAAAGTAGCGAGATCCTACTAAAAACTACCTAAAAACAATGCCAAAAAGTGTATAAATTATCCGCTCATCACAACACCAAACTTAAATTGTTGCTTGTTCCCAAGCAACTGAAAATGAATTAGGATAAAAAAGAAGAGAATATACTATAAACCTCAGAATATCAATGAATATTAATTCTAATTAGATGAGCGGGACTTTTAGCTTTTTGCTTCTGAACAGTTTTGGCATCTCACTTTATCCTTTGAAGTTTAGAATGATTGGCATCTGTAGGAACTTAGAATTTCAGATAGTGTTATTGATTCTCCTAGTTAAGTTTGTTGATTCTTGAACACATCTACTTTTATGAGTCTTGGCCGTGGCCCTAAGCACTTTGTTTTCCACTATTACCACCGGATACATAAATGCCACAGACATATGACTGGGTGAACCTTTTCAGATTGTGACTCAGCTTTGCTAAAGTCCCCAGTTAGAGGTGTCCAGAGCTCTTAAGCACACTCTTTTTGCTTTGGATCACGACTTTAACCACTTAGTCTCAAGCTTCTCACTTGGACCTGCATGCCACAAGAACATGGTTAGGGACAGCTTGATTTAGCCGCTTAGGCCTGGATTTTATTTCCTTGGGCCCTCCTATCCATTGATGCTCAAAGCCTTCGATCATTTTTACCCTTGCCTTTTGGTTTTAAGGGCTATTGGCTTTTTCTGCTTGCTTTTTCTTTTTCTTTCTATTATTTTTTTCGCCACTTTTTTTTTTCGCAAGCTTTTGCTATTCACTGCTTTTTCTTGCTTCAAGAATCAATTTCATGATTTTTCAGATTATCAATAGCATTTTTCTTTGTTCATCATTCTTTCAAGAGCCAACAATTTTAACATTCATAAACAACAAGATCAAAAAATATGCACTGTTCAAGCATTCATTCAGAAAACAAAAAGTATTGTCACCACATCAATATAATTAAACTAAATTCAAGGATAAATTCAAAACTCATGTACTTCTTGTTCTTTTGTATTAAAAACATGTTTCATTTAAGAAAGGTGAATGATTCATGGAATTATTCATAGCTTTAAGACATAGTTACTATACTCTAATGATCATGTAATAAAGACACAAACATAGATAACAGAAAGCTTAAAAATCGAAAAACAGAGAAATAAGAACAAGGAATGAGTCCACCTCAGTGCTGGTGGTGCTTTCTTCTTGAAGAACCAATGATGTCCTTGAGCTCTTCTATGTCTCTTCCTTGCCTTTGTTGCTCCTCCCTC
>NC_029777.3:67667981-67693971 GCF_000817695.3 Arachis duranensis
AGGAAAGTGCATCCCTTGAGGCATCTCAGGGATTCCTTGGTGATGAGCTTCCTCATGCGTCTCTTGGGATCCATGAGTGGGCTCTCTTGTTTGCTCCATTCTCTTCTTAGTGATGGGCTTGTCCTCTTCAATGAGGATATCTCCTTTTATGATAACTCCAGCTGAGTAGCATAGATGGCAAGTAAGATGAGGAAAAGCTAGCCTTGCCAAGGTAGAGGGCTTTTCGATTATTTTGTAGAATTCAAGGGAGATGACTTCATGAACTTCTACTTCCTCTCCAATCATGATGCTATGAATCATGATGACCCGATCCACAGTAACTTCAGATCGGTTGGGGATGATGGAGCGTTGGATGAACTCCAACCATCCTCTAGCCACAGGCTTGAGGTCAAGTCTTCTTAATTGAACCGGCTTGCCTTTGGAGTCTCTTTTCCATTGAGCTCCTTCCACAAATATGTCCATAAGGACTTGGTCCAACCTTTGATCAAAGTTGACCCTTCTAGTGTAGGGGCGTGCATCTCCTTGTATCATGGGCAAGTTGAACGCCAATCTCACATTTTTCGGACTAAAATCTAAGTATTTCCCCCGAACCATTGTAAGATAATTCTTTGGATTTGGGTTCACACTTTGATTATGGTTCCTTGTGATCCATGCATTGGCATAGAACTCTTGAACCATTAAGATTCTGACTTGTTGAATGGGGTTGGTCAGAACTTCCCAAGTTCTTCTTTGGATCTCATGTCGGATCTCCGGATACTCATTTTTCTTGAGCTTGAAAGGGACCTCAGGGATCACCTTCTTCTTGGCCACAACATCATAGAAGTGGTCTTGATAGGCTTTAGAGATGAATCTCTCCATCTCCCATGACTCAGAGGTGGAAGCTTTTGTCTTCCATTTTCCTTTTCTAGAGGTTTCTCCGGCCTTAGGTGCCATAGATGGTTATGGAAAAACAAAAAAGCTATGCTTTTACCACACCAAACTTAGAATATTGCTCGCCCTCGAGCAAGAGAAGAAAGAATAGATGAAGAAGAAGAAGATATGGAGAAGATGGAGAGAGGGTTGTGTTTCGGCCAAGGAGGAGAAGAGAGGGTTGTGCTGTGTGAAAATGAAGAAGAATGGAGGGGTTTATATAGTAGAGGGAGAGGGAGTAGGTTCGGCTATTTATGGTGGGTGATAAACCACTATTTTATGGTTTATATTGTGTTTTATTGAGTGGTTTTATCAAGCTTTTCACCCACTTATTCTTATGATTTGCATGTATTTACAATTTCTTCCTAAAAATATCCTATGATTAATAACTTGCTTCCTAAGGACCTTTTTGTTGTATATTTTTATCTTCCTTCCTACCATTCGATGCCGTGATCCGTATGTTAAGTGTTTCAGGCTTCATAGGGCAGGAATGGTGTAAGGAATGAAGAGGAAGCATGCAAAAATGGAAGGAACACAAGGAATTGAGGAGATGACCAGCGAGAACTCACGCGGTCGCATGGCTCACGCGACCATGCGAAATTGAAGGAATTACCGTGACGCACTCGCGTGCCTGACGCAACCACACGGATTGGAAGCTGCACGAACGACGCGAAAGTGTAGATGACGCGCACACGTGGTACGAGAAATGCTGAGTGACGCGAACGCGTGGACGACGCAGACGCGTGACGAGCGCGATCTGCAGAATTACAAAAGTCGCTGGCACAGATTCCGGGCCGTATTTCAACCCAGTTTTCGGCCCGGAAACACATATTAAAGTCCAGGAACATGCAAAGACTCAGGACATCAATTCATATCAGATCATAATTGAATTTTAGATTTTAGATGTAGTTTTTAGAGAGAGAGGTTCTCTCCTCTCTCTTAGGATTTAGGATTAGGATTCCTCTTAAAGGATTTAGGATTTCAACTCTTCATCAGGTTCAATATTCCTCTTACTTTATATTTCTCTTTTATTTTCAGATACTTTAATGCTTGTATTACATATGTTGCCTATTTGGCTTATGAGCCATTCATGTTAGGATTTTCTTTATTTAATATAAATTGAGGTATTTCAGACTTATATGTTATGGATGCTTTAGCTTTATCCAATTTATTTTCATTCGAGTAGATTTTCTTTCCTTTTGGCTTTGGTTGATTAATTGGTAACTCTTGAGTTGTCAAACTCATTGTTGACTGAAAATTGGGATTCTTCAAGAATTAATTCCAGTTCCAATAACTCCAACCTTTCCCAAGTGGTTGACTTAGTGGGAGAAAAATCCAATTCATTCACTTGACTTACCTTCATAGTTAGAGGTTGACTTAGTGGGAGAAAAATCTAATTCTCATCACAATTGATAAGGATAACTGGGATAGGACTTCCAGTTCTCATACCTTGCCAAGAGCTTTACTAGTTATCTTTTTGACAACTTGTTATTTTATATTACTTGTTCAACCCTTTTGAAAACCCCAAAATATACTTTTCCATAACCAATAATAAATCATACTTCCCTACAATTCCTTGAGAAGACGACCCGAGGTTTGAATACTTCGATTTATAAATTTGTTGGGTTTTGTTACTTGTGACAACCAAAACGTTTGTAAGAAAGGTTGATTGCTTGGTTTAGAAACTATACTTGCAACGAGAATTTATTATAACTTCTAAACCATCAATCCTCAGTTCTTCAAAATGGCGCCGTTGCCAGGGAATTGCAAACGTGTGCCTTATTATTGGTTATTGTAAATATTTTTCTTTTACTTGTTTATTTGTTTTTGTTCTCCCTTCTTATTTCTAATAACTACTATGAATTCTCACCCCTCTTGCTTTGAGTTTGGTTCTACTTTTGTTGCAAGGAATGGAAGCTATAACAGGAATATACATCAAGGTCAAAGCAATCAAAGATGGACGGAGCCAAGAGGATCTGATCAACCCTTTAGGCAACAACACCCTCCTAGATATCACAGACAAAGACCATTCTACAATGCATACCAAGCTGATAAATATGGTGGACTGCCTAGTAGCTACCAACAAGCCCCCTCCGTATGCTCAGATACCATCATCACAACATAACTTTGAACTACCATACTCACAAGCACTTTACCACAAAACACCCTCATATGACCCTAACCCATATCCACCATACCAACCACCTTATGAGCCATATGAACCATATATAGAACCACCCCAATTACTCCCAAGGACCACCACCTCCATATGCACCATGTCCATATCCATCGACCCAAGACTCACAGGCTCGCCTCAAGGAAACAGTAGATCAATTTCATGCAACCCTTCATCAACTGGAGCAGGCAATAAATCAATTACCTTCCAGATGTTCAGGCGCTCAAGGAACCCCCATGGCCTCATGTGGAGAATCTAATGAAGAACGTAGCATGAAGGAGACACTAGAAACTCCAGTGGACAATAAGGAGCGTGACTTTGTACTGGAACAAGTGGAGGAAGTCGAAATCATTGAAGAAGAAGAAGTGGTCAAAGACTTAGGAGATGCTGAGCCTCCATTGGAAATTCAAGTCATAGATCCTTCTTCAAAGACGTCTAAAATTGATGTTGAGGAGGGTGTACAACCTCCAAGGCATCTCGTGGTTGAAGACTTTGAAAGGGATGATCAAGAGATGGATTCAATCATTGATGAATTCTTATCTGCGTTTGAATCCTCTTCCATTGGACTTGATATGGAGTTTATAGAAGAAAAAGCACAACCTCCCATACCCTTAGTGAAAAATGAAGAAGAAATTGAATTGGAAGAAATCTACCAAGAGGAAGAGGTTGATATTAAAGAAGCTTGCAAAGAGGTGGTAGTTGTCAAAGAAGAACACAAAAGAGTGGAGCTTGCAAGTTCATTAGAAACCCCTCCCCCTAAGTTGCCATCACCCTAAACAAGCGATAGGATTAGTTGGAGATATACTTGACTTTCGCTTATTATATAAAAGATAACTAAGTAGAACGACAACCCTTTTATTATTACACTGGAGATGGTCAGTGGTAGAAGTTGTCAAGCAAGGTTCAACATGGTTTTATGCTCAAGGTTTAAATGCAAGGATTGGTGTAAAGCTCAACTGAATGGGTCTAGGAAGTTGTTTGGCCGCTTTAGTGAGAATTCAGATTGCCTGCCACCCGGTTGGAACACTGATGATCAACTTGAAGACGGGTGTAGAAACAAGATTTGGGATCCCGGAGGCTATTGGAAGTACAAACATTGGTGGGGATTCCTGGATCAGTACAAGCATAAGCCACCATAACAGGAAGCTTACCAAATGTCCAACTTAAGGACTTTAACTAAAAGTGCTAGGTGGGAGACAACCCACCATGGTATGATCGTTCCTTTTCCATTTCAGTCTGTTTTTGAATTTTTATTGAACCTGGAATCATGCATAGCATTCATATTAAGAATTGCATTCTGCATACTGGATTAAAAAAAAAGAGAAAAGGGCATGCGACGCGCCCGCGTCCTCTGTGCCTTAGGAAGAAAAGAGACTTTACAGAGAGTCACGCGAGAGCGTGGCTGGAGGCGTACCTTTGGCATAAATTTGTCCATGCGACCGCGTCGCTGACGCGTCCGCGTCAAGTGGGAAAAATGCCTCCCATGCGTCCGCGTCACCCACGCGAACGCGTGCCTCAACATCGACGTAAAAAGGGTGTATGGCCGAAACTTGAGCTAGAATTGGGCTGGACTCGTGCTAGAAGCTTCTTTGAGAATTCCAAGGCCATACCACCCGGATGGAATAATGACGATCAATTTAAGGACGAGTGTCAAAACAAAGTGTGGGATCCCAGATCGCACAATGAAAATCAAATTTGGGAGCTCATGGTTTGTGGAGAGCTCCATCAAAGCTTGAAGATATTGAAATTGAAGAATGGAGCTTATTGGAGATTCAAGCATTGGTGGAAGTTCCAAGATGAGTACAAGCACAAGCCCCCTTGAGAGGAGCTCCCCATAAGTCCAACTTAAGGACAATAAACAAAAGTGCTAGGTGGGAGACACCCCACCATGGTAACATCTTTTCATTTTCTTTCTTTGTACATATTGGTAGAATTAGTTTAATTTCATGTTTTTATTGGTTTGTTAAGGTTAGTGAGAAGTATAATATGATAAATAAGGTTTTAGGGTGTTTTGGTAGCTGTTTGGAGGATTGAAAAGCTTGGATTGGTGCAAGAACTTAGAAAAAATTTTGAAAAACAGAACACCATCCACGCGTGCGCGCACCTGAGCATTTTTCGACCATCCACGCAGACGCGCACTGTACGCGTACGCGTGGATGCAAAATTTCACCTCCAGCCAAAAACCCGAGAGTTAGGCCTGCACTGTGCGAACATTGGGCCTAAGGCACAAGTCTGTGCACGCGTGCACGCACTTGGCGCGTACGCGCACATGATCTTAAAATTGACAATGCACGCGCACGCACACTGTGCGCGCACGCGTCGATTGCACGATCCACACTCCTGGTACTTTTACCCGAGAGTTGTGCCAGACTTGGGCCGACATTATGCCTCCGGCCTAACTCGATGCACGCGTGCGCGCACCTGGTGCATATGCGTCCTTCAACCAATATGCACATCGACGCGTAAGCGCGCATGACGCGTACGCGTCGGTAAAAAAAAGAGTTTTTTTTCTCATCTTCCATTTTCTTTTGTTCATTACATTCACATACTTCTACTCTTTCCATTTTCATTTTGTTTCTATAGCATATTTTCAATTTCTTTTCTAAGTGTCATTTCAATAATGATGTTGAATTCTTATACTCAATTATTGAGACTCTCTTGCTTTATCTTCGTGCTTTGTGACCTGTTTAACATTAATTGAAATGTTTGTTCCACACACAAGGTAGTGCTTTAGTCCTTCCTAACTCATTATCCTTTGTTTTTGTGCTTCATCATCATTGAGTTAGGTTGGGACCAAATGCCCTCATGCTTATCACTAATCTTGTTTGTGTCAATTCTTATTTGATCTTGATGCTCAAAATGTTTTTCATGCTTTAACTTTACTCTTGCATCAAGTATCATTGATATGCCATTAGCTTATATTGTTTTTTCACTTACATGTGTAGCTACCATGTAGTGGGAACCTTACTATTATTTGGCCTTTCCTTTTAGGTTGGCCACCAAGAAGGGGGAAAGGAAAAGCTTTTAAATGGGGCAACAAACAAGTCATCCGCACAACCTTTTGAAGGAGCTCATCAATTGTAGCAACCCATCCACCTTGCTCTTCTTTGCATGCACCGAGGACAGTGCAATCTTCGAGTGTGGGGAGGTCGTCGACCGGTCTCCATGGGTAACAATTTTCTTTTTCAACACCAATGTTAGTTAGTTATTGCATTTGCATGCTAGGTTGCATGTTAGTTAGAATTTGTACATATTTTACTACCCTCTTCTTATTAGGACTACTTGGTTAGGGTGATGATTTCTTTCCCAAGAAACCGTTTTAGGGCAATCTACCAATTTGAAATTTTTTTTTGTTGAACTTGCTTGAAAGAATTTATTTTGGAACATGGTTTTTGAGCTAAAAACACAAGCATGTGAGACTTGAGCCTATTAATGTGGTTACATTTTATAACCACTTATTTTCCATTCTTGTGTGAAATTGTTCTCTATCTATGATTGTAATCTTTGATTTGTTTGATTCTATATGTCCATTATTCCTTGTATTCATGCATTTATATGATTGAGGCCATCATTTCATTTAGCTTACTTACCCAAAAAGCCTTACCCCTTATCATCCATTGTTAGCCGATTTTGAGCCTACGCTTAACCCACTTGTTCTTTAATTTAGCACATTACAAGCCTTAAAGCGGAAAACAATGAATGTTTTTTATTTGGATCTTTGATTGGCTTAGGCTAGTGAGTGTGAGTGTCATTCAAGAGTGGGAAAACTTTGGGACATTGGTTGGGATAAAAGGGTGTTTGTGTTTTGTATTTTTATATTGGGGAATTGGTACATACTCATGTGTTGATTAAATGTATAGACCTTATGCATTGATGTCCTTGTGTATAGTTTGAAAGAAAAAAAGAAAAAATGAAAAGAAAAAGAAATAAAAGTGAAAAAGCAAAAAAGAAAAGAAAAGAAAAAAATGTAAATAGAAAAAGAAAGAAAAAAAAAGAAGAGCAATAAAGGGGACAAAATGCCCCAAAGTAAAGTTCAAATAAAATCAATGCATAAGTGTTGTGAAATGAAAAGAAAATGCATGAGTATGTGAAAAAAGTGAGGAATGGGTAGTTAGATTAGTACTTAATTGTATAGGTCATTATATAGGTTAGGTGAAAAAGTTTAAGTTAATCAAAGATTCAAATCCTAAGTCCACTAGCCATATATGATCCAACCTTGACCCTAGCCCCATTACAACCTAAAGAAAAGACCTCATGATACATGTATGCATGCATTGAATAATTGTTGATTGTCAGAAGAAAAACAAATCTTGGAAAGCATGATTAGGGGAGAATTGAGAGAATCAACCCCAAACATCGAGCGACTAGAGTGCAGACACTTCCGGTGAGGGTTCGATGCTCAATTCCTTGATTCCCGGCTTTCATGAGCTTTCTTCTCGCAAGTCTACTTGAACTTCATTTTGATAATCGAATTGGTAGGATTCATGAATCGTTATATGATCTTGGCCCTACTTGTGCATGTATGATTTGGAGGATTGATTTATTTTTAACCAAGTAGGTAAAACCATTTTGCATTTAGTTGCATATAGTTTAGGTTGCATATAGTTTATTTACATGGAATAAATGTTGATACCCTTTGTTTCTCTCTTGGCTTAAGCATGAGGACATGCTTGGTTTAAGTGTGGGGAGGTTGATAAACCCCATTTGTAGGGTTTATCTTGTATTGATTTTAGGGGATTTTATAACCTTTTACCCACATTTATTCAATAAAATAGCATGGTTTTGTATATTCTCCTTTAATTGTGCTTAGATGTGAAAACATGCTTTTAGACCCTTAATTTGATGGTTTTAATCTCCCTTTGATTCCACTAGATGCCTTGATATGTTTGTTAGTGATTTCAGATTGAAAAGGGCAGGAACGGATCAAAGGAGTGAAGAGGAAAGCATGCAAAGTGGAGAACTCATGAAAATTCAAAGAAGTTGAACTCGCCCATGGATGCGCGCGCGCACCTGGCACTTGCGCGCACCTGCGAATCACCCCATAGACGCGTACGCGTGCTGTGCGCGTACGCGTCGGTGCTGGTTTATGATTTTTTTAATGAAAACGTGACCAACGAATTCTGAAGGGTTGTGGGGCCCAATCTCAACCAACTTTGGCACCTAAACTGCTATTTAAAGCCAAGGATTGAAGAGCAAAGGGGATTCCAATCATTTTTCACTCATTAGGATTAGTTTAGAGGTAGTTTCTAGAGAGAGAAGCTCTCTCTTCTCTCTAGAATTAGGATTAAGATTAGGTTTAGTTCTTAGATCTAGGTTTTCCTTCATTCATTCTTCTACTTCTACTCTTCAATTCATTGTAGTTACATTCATTCTTCTTCCATTCTTTTGTTATAATCTCTTTTATGTTGTTCTTGTATTTTGTTGTAGATCTACTTTTGTTTCTTCTACTTTCTTTCCATTCAATCCAAGGTAATTCATAATAAATGTATTTCTTTTAATTGTTGTTGTTAATTCCTTTCAATAATTGTTGTTAGATTTCATTCTTGTTGTCAATTGACTTTGCTTTTCTTTTGTACCTTCCAAGTGTTCGATGAAATGCTTGGTAGGATTTTAGTGTAGCTTTTGTTCCTCTTGGCTTTGGTTGAGTAATTAGTGACTCTTGAGTTATCTAATTCTTTTGTTGATTGATAATTAGAAGTTGCTAATTGATTTGAATACCTCTAAAGCTAGTCTTTCCTTTAGGAGTTGATTAGGACTTGAGGAATCAAATCGATTCATCCACTTGACTTTCCTTTATCTAGTAAGGGTTAACTAAGTGGGAGCAATGGACAATTCTCATCACAATTGAGGAGGATAACTAGGATAGGACTTCTAATTCTCATATCTTGCCAAGAGCTTTGTTAGTTGTTAGTTTATTTTCTTTGCCATTTATAATTCTTGTCTAAAATCCCAAAAACCCCAAAATAACTCACAACCAATAACAAGACACTTTATTGTAAATCCTAGGGAGAACGACCTGAGGTTTAAATACTTTGGTTATTAATTTTAGGGGTTTGTTACTTGTGACAAACAAAATTTTTGTATGAAAGGATTATTATTTGGTTTAGAAACTATACTTTACAACGAGATTTCATTAGTGAAATTCTAAACCATCAAAAATCCAATCATCACCCTGCCACGCGTACGCGTGCCCCACGCGTCCGCATCATTTTTTCAAAATAGGCCATCCACGCGATCGCGTCACCCAAAGATTTGGCAATATGCATTTCAAACAGAGAGTTTCGCGACCGCGAGGCTGCCCTCGCGCTAATGGCACAAATCGATCTATGCGACCGCGTGGATGACACATCCGCATCATTTCATAGAAGCGCTACTCACACGTCTGCGTCGCCTGTGCTGCACAACTTATCCAAATCAGCCAAATATCTTATCTTTTCTTCCCAAATCTGAATCTTTTCTTTCCCTTCTTATTTCTTTCTTCCTTCCTTTCTTTTTTCTTTCTTTTTTCCTTTCAATTGGTGTTAGAAATTTATTTGGGTCATTATTTTGCTTGTGGATTGCTAAGAAATTGCTTGACAATTATATATTATTTTTTTAAGGGTGCTTGCATGTTCAATTTAATACTTTCTATACCTTATTTAATATGCATGCTTTGTCTTTGTGAAAAAGCCCGTATGGCATTGTGCATTCTTAATTATTCTATCCTTCTACTCTAATGCCTGTTTTTTACAAACCCCTTTTCAATATTTTATTAATTAAATATAATTGCCAATACAAACGTTATTGTTAGTTTCTCACGACTAATAATACATTATGGATTTTAATGCTTGATTTACGCTACTCATTCCTTTACCAGCATGCCAATAAACATCTTGCATTTAATTGCCTCAAATTATCATGCTATGCTTCCATTGATGTCCTAATTTCATGGAATCGCGACCATGTGTTAACGACATTCTTCTTTATTTTGGCATGATTCTTACTACTACTGCCCTCTCCCTTGCTCTATCCCTTTGACTTCATGTCCCTTTCTCTTCTTCCTTTTTCAGGCTGGCCACCAGGAAGAGTAAAGAGAAAAACTCTACATCGAGCACCGACTGAGGAACCACATCCCCCGCCACCTGCACATCTTTGCATGCACCGAGGACGGTGCAATCTTTAAGTGTGGGGAGGTCGATACCGATCTTCACGGGTTAGTTAGTCCCTTCTCAACACCAATTTTTGTTTTTTATTGTTGCATTTGCATGTTTGATTGCATGTGTTTTATTTTGTGCATATTTTACCACTTGGTTGAAGTAATATTTTCTTTTTCAAGAAACCTTTTATAGTATTTCACTAATTTGAATAAAACTTTTTGAAAAACTTGTATGAAGAAATATTATTTTGGAATATGGTTTAGAGCTCGAACACACAAAACCAGTGATATTTTGAGCCTATTTGATTGGTTGCATTTTATCAACCAATATATTTTATTTTTGAGTATTATTCTCTCTAAAATTGTAATTTTTGTCTTGCTTAATTCTATATTTCCACTGTTTGATGTATGTATGCACTTATATGATTGAGGCCTTGTTTCACTAAGCTTACATACCGATATGGCCTTACCCTTCCATTATCCTTTGCAAACCAATTTGAGCCTATTTTACTCATTTGTTCTTTACTTTAGCTCGTTACTAACTCTAAGCGGAAAACAATGTCCTTAATTTGAATCCTTGATTAGTTTAGACTAGTAAACATGCTCATGATTTAAGTGTGGGGAAGTTGGATTTGAAAATATTTGGTTTGAGTAATTGGGTATTGTATATTTTAGTGAAAATGTGCAAAATAGTAGTTGAGCACATATTATTGCATTCAATACTTTAATCATATGCATTGAGAAAAATAAAAGAAAAATAAAAAAAGAAGAGAAAAATAAAAAAAGTGAAAAAGAAAAGAAAAAAACAAATAATAAAAGGGGACAAAATGCCCCAAAGTAAGTGTTGGTATCAATGCATATGTACTGAACTCAAATTTAGGATGCATGAATATGTGGAAAACACAGTTAATGGGAAGTTAGATCTTGTATTGTGATTATATGGATTGTCTTAAGTTAGGTGAAAAAAGTTTATGTTAATTAAGGATTCAGATTTTAGTCCACTTGGCCAAATACAATCCTACCTTGACCTTAACCCCATTACAACCCTTAAAAGACGTCTTGATTTGTGTATTGGTGCATTAAATTTTTGTTGATTGTTAGATGAAGAGCAAGCTATAGAAAGCAAGATTAGTAGAGAATTGAGAGAGTTGACCCTAGACACTTGAGAGTTAGAATGATATACACTACCAGTAAGGGTTCAGTGCTTAATTCTATGTTTCCTGCTTTCATGAGCTATCTCCTTCTTGCAAATTATTTGTATTGTATTTTGTGATTTGAATTAGTAAAATCCAGCTCATATTTATTATTTACTTTTTCACCAAGTAGGTAGAATCATTTTAGCATGTGGTTGCATTCACATTCATAGGTTGCATTGCATGAGTCTTGTTTTTCCCTACTCGTTTATTTTATCTCCTTAAGCTAAGAATGAGGACATGCTAATGTTTATGTGTGGGAGGTTGATAAACCACCATTTAATGGTTTATATTGTGTTTTATTGAGTGGTTTTATCAAGCTTTTCACCCACTTATTCATATGATTTGCATGTATTTACAATTCCTTCCTAAAAGTATCCTATGATTAATAACTTGCTTCCTAAGGACCTTTTTGTTGTATATTTTTATCTTCCTTCGTACCATTCGATGCCGTGATCTGTATGTTAAGTGCTTCAGGCTTCATAGGGCAGGAATGGTGTAAGGAATGAAGAGGAAGCATGCAAAAATGGAAGAAACACAAGGAATTGAGGAGATGACCAGTGAGAAGTCATGCGGTCGCATGACTCACGCGACCGCGTGAAATAAAGATTTTTGAAATTTGATTTTTGAAAAAAGATAAGATAAGATAAAAATTTTAAAATAAAAATCAATAACCTCTTAATTTACGGAAAAGCAAATAAAAATAAAAAATAAAAACAAATCAAAAAGCAAATATTTACAATAACCAATAATAAGGCACACGTTTGCGATTCCCCGGCAACGGCGCCATTTTGATGAGGGAACTTTTGCGTGGTCTAGAAATTTGCGGATAAATCCTCGTTGCAAGTATAGTTTCTAAACCTTCAAAAGTCCTTTCATACAAACATTTTGGTTGTCACAAGTAACAAACCCCCTTGAAATTGATAACCGAGTATTCAAACATCGGGTCGTCTTCTCAAGGAATTGCAGGGAGGTATGTTCTTATTATTGGTTATGAGTTTGTAAATTAGGGGTTTTAGAAATTAGGGAGCAGTATGTTGCAGAAGAAGAAATAAAATAAATAAATAACTATAAAATAAACTCTTGGCAAGGTATGAAAACAGGAAGTCCTATCCTGGTTATCCTTATCAATTGTAAAGAGAATTGGATTCTTCTCTCACTTTGTTAACCTCTAACTATGAAGGTAAGTTAGGTAGATGAATTAATTCTGATTCCTCAGGTCCTAGTCTTTCCTTGGGAAAGACTAGAGTTATTGGAACTTGAATTAATTCTTGAAGAATTCCAATTTTCAATCAACAATGAGTTTGATAACTCAAGGGTCACCAATTATTTAACCAAAGTCGAAAGGGAAAAATAAATCTAAATTGAATTGAAAGCAATCTTAAACAGAATAAAACAATCATAATCTGAAATACCTCAAAATGCATTAATAAAAGAAATCAATTCTAACATGAAGTTCGTAAACCAACATTAACAAACTGAAATAAAATAATAGAATAAATAAAGAACCTGAGATTGAGAGCTACTCCTAAAACTAAGAGAAATCCTAAATCCTAATACTAAGAGAGAGGAGAGAACCTCTCTCTCTAAAAACTACATCTAAAACATGAAAAGTGAATTATGAGAGCCTCTTCAGAGCATGATTATGAATGGATGCATTCTCCCACTTTATAGCCTCTAATCTGTGTTTTCTGGGCCAAAAACTGGATCAAAAATAGCCCAGAAATCACTTCCAGCGCTTTCTGGTCCGTACAGGTTGCGAAAAAAATGACGCGGCCGCATGGCTCACGCGGCCGCGCGGGTTGCGTTCCTGCCAGGTCACGCGTCCGCGTGACTCACGTGATCGCGTCGCCTGGCGTTGTGGCAGCTATGGCAAATTATATATCAAATCGAGGCCCCGGATGTTAGCTTTCCAACGCAACTGGAACCGCATCGTTTGGATCTCTGTAGCTAAAGTTATAGCCGTTTGAGTGCGAAGAGGTCAGGCTGGACAGCTTAGCAGTTTCTCCAACTTATTGTATTCCTTCCACTTTTGCATGCTTCCTTTCCATCCTCTGAGCCATTCCTGCCTTGTAATCTCTGAAAACACTTAACACACATATCAAGGCATCTAATGGTGATAAGAGAGGATTAATAATAAGCAAATATAAGTCCAAAGGAACATGTTTTCAATCAAAGCACATAATTAGGAAGGCAAATGTAAAACATGCGAATAGTATGAATAAGTGGGTAAAGAGTTGATAAAATCCACTCAATTGAGCACAAAAATAAACCATGAAATAGTGGTTTATCAATCCACCTGTAGAATGATCCAGTGACATCTTAGAGAACTCAGACAGACCATAATAGAATATATCTATCATGGTCCACTCTGAAAACATGTCAGAAGGACACTTTTTGGTCATCTGCTTGTATCTTTCCCAAGCTTCATAGAGGGATTCACCATATTTTTTCTTGAAGGTCTGAACATCCACTCTAAGCTTGCTTAGCTTTTGAGGAGGAAAGAATTTAACTAAGAAGGCCGTGACCAGCTTATCCCAAGAGTCCAGGCTATCCTTAGGTTGTGAGTCCAACCATGTTCTAGCTTTGTCTCTTACAGCAAAAGGGAAAAGCATGAGCCTGTAGACTTCAGGATCTACTCCATTAGTCTTAACAGTCTCACAGATTTGCAAGAACTCAGTTAAAAACTGGTAGGGATTTTCTGATGGAAGTCCATGAAACTTGCAATTTTGTTGTATTAGAGCAACTAGTTGAGGTTTCAGCTCAAAATTGTTTGCTCCAATGGCATGAATTGAGATGCTTCTTCCATCAAACTTGGAAGTAGGTATAGTATAATCACCAAGCATCCTCCTTGCATTATTGTTGTTGGATTCGGCTGCCATATCCTTTTCTTGTTCGAAAATTTTAGTAAGGTTGTCTCTGGATTGTTGTAATTTAGCTTCTCTTAGTTTCCTCTTCAGAGTCTTTTCAGGTTCAGGATCAGCTTCAACAAGAATGCCTTTTTCTTTGTTCCTGCTCATATGAGAAAGAAGAGAACAGAAAAGGAAGAGGAATCCTCTATGTCACAGTATAGAGATTCCTTTATGTTAGTAGAAGAAGAAAGGAATAGAAGAAGGAGAAGAGTTAAGAATCCAAACAAAAGGGTGAAGATAGGTTCAGATTCTTGAGATGAAGAGAAGTGTTAGTAAATAAATAAATAAATAGAAGAAGATGAGAGGGGGAGAATTCGAAAAATTAATTTTGAAAAAGGGTTAGTGATTTTCGAAAATTACAGGGAAATAAAATTAAAATTAAAATTTAAAACAATTAATTAATTAAAAAAGATTTTTTTTAAAAAAAGAAGGAGAAATTTTCGAAAATTAGAGAGGGAAAAGTAGTTAGGTGGTTTTGAAAAAGATAAGAGACAAACAAAAAGTCAATTAGTTAGTTGAAAAAGATTTGAAAATCAATTTTAAAAAGATAAGAAGATAAGACGTTAGAAGGGATATTTTGAAATCAAATTTTTGAAAGAGATATGATTTAAAAAGATATGATTAAAAAGATATGGTTGAAAAAGATTTAATTTTTAAAATTAAAATTAATTACTTGACTAAGAAGAAACTAAAAGATATGATTCTAGAATTTAAAGATTGAACCTTTCTTAACAATAAAGTAACAAACTTCAAATTTTTGAATCAATCACATTACTTGTTAGCAAGATACAACTAATTTTAAAATTTTTTTGACTAAGTCAACCCAATTTTTTGAAAATTTGAGAGAAATAAGGAAAAGATATTTTTTTGATTTTTTGAATTTTTAATGATGAGAGAGAAAAACACAATTATGACCCAAAAACATGAAAATTTTGGATCAAAACACGTGATGCATGCAAGAACACTGAATGTCAAGATGAACACCAAGAACACTTTGAAGATCATGATGAACATCAAGAACATATTTTTGAAAAATTTTTGATGCAAAGAAAACATGCAAGACACCAAACTTAGAAATCCTCAATGCTTAGATACTATGAATGCAAAAATGCACATGAAAAACAACAAAAGATACAAAACAAGAAAACATCAAGATCAAACAAGAAGACTTACCAAGAACAACTTGAGGATCATGAAGAACACATGCATGAATTTTTGAAAACTTTTAGAAAAATAAAAATAAAAGTATGCAATTGACACCAAACTTAAAAATTGACTCAAGACTCAAACAAGAAACACAAAACATTTTTGAATTTTTTTTTATTTTATATTATTTTTTTTATTTTATTTTATATTTTTCGAAAAACATATAGGAAAAAGAAAATAAGAAATTCAAAATTTTTAAGAAGAATTCCAGGAATCTTTCAATGTTTAGCCTAGAGCTCCAATCCAGGGGTTGGACATGGCTTAACAGCCAGCCAGTTTTAGGATATAAATCAGACATACAACAGCTGATATTCCAATTAACTTGCCTCTATGCTGATGATTGGAAGCCTCAATCCAAAAGAATTTTGGATATGGCTTTTCGGCCAGCCAGGCTTCAACATGTTACCATGAAACTCTAGAATTCATTCTTTAAAAGTTTAGAATAATTTTCGAAAACAAAAGGAAAAAATTTTTTTTTGAAAGATTTTTGAAAAATTTTTGAAAATAAAACAAAAAGAAAATTACCTAATCTGAGCAACAAGATGAACCGTCAGTTGTCCAAACTCGAACAATCCCCGGCAACGGCGCCAAAAACTTGATAGGCAAAATTGTGATCTCTAATAATGGCATTCAACTTGGTGTGCGCATCCACTAACTCAGCATTTTCTTCACAACTTCGCACAACTAACCAGCAAGTGCACTGGGTCGTCCAAGTAATAAATCTTACATGAGTAAGGGTCGATCCCACGGAGATTGTTGGTATGAAGCAAGCTATGGTCATCTTGAAATTCTCAGTTAGGCGGATAATATATGGTTATGGAGTTTTCGAATAATAATAATAAATAAACAGAAAATAAAGATAGAAATACTTATGTAAATCATTGATGGGAATTTCAGATAGGCGTATGAAGATGCTATGCTCTTTCTGAATCTCTGCTTTCCTACTACCTTCAACCAATCCTTCTTACTCCTTTCCATGGCAAGCTATATATAGGGCATCACCATTGTCAATGGCTACATCCCATTCTCTCAGTGAAAAAGGTCCAAATGCTCTGTCACAGCATGGCTAATCATCTGTCGGTTCTCGATCATGCCGGAATAGAATCCATTGATTCTTTTGCGTTTGTCATCACGCCCAACAATTGCGAGTTTGAAGCTCATCACAGTCATTCAATCCCTGAATCCTACTCGGAATACCACAGACAAGGTTTAGAATTTCTGGATTCTCATGAATGCCGCCATCAATTCTAGCTTATACCACGAAGATTCTGATTAAGAAATCTAAGAGATATGCGGTCGGTCTAAGGTAGAACGGAGGTGGTTGTCAGTCATGCGTTCATAGGTGAGAATGATGATGAGTGTCACGGATCATCACATTCATCATGGTGAAGTGCAACGAATATCTTAGAACAGGAATAAACTGAATTAAATAGAAAATAGTAGTAATTGCATTAAAACTCGAGGTACAGCAGAGCTCCACACCTTTAATCTATGGTGTGTAGAAACTCCACCGTTGAAAATACATAAGTGGTAGTGGTCTAGGCATGGCCGAATGGCCAGCCCCCATGAACGTGATCAATAGTCTCCTAAGATGAATAATGGAATAAAACCGAGACCAAAGATGTCTAATACAACAGTAAAATGTCCTATTTATACTAGACTAGCTACTAGGGTTTACAGAAGTAAGTAATTGATGCAGAATTTCACTTTCGGGGCCCACTTGGTGTGTGCTTGGGCTGAGATTGAGCTATACACATGTAGAGGCTTCTTTTGGAGTTGAACGCCAAGTTGTAACGTGTTTTTGGCGTTCAACTCTGGTTCGTGACGTGTTTCTGGCGTTTGACTCCAGAATGCAGCATGGAACTGGCGTTGAGCGCCAATTTACGTCATCTAATCACGAATAATGTATAGACTATTATATATTTATGGAAAGCTTTGGATGTCTACTTTCCAACGCCATTGAGAGCGCACCATTTGGAGTTCTATAGCTCCAGAAAATTCATTTTGAGTGCAGGGAGGTTAGAATCTAACAGCATCAGCAGTCCTTTGTCAGCCTTCTATCAGAGTTTTGCTCAAGTCCCTCAATTTTAGTCAGAAAATACCTGAAATCACAAAAAAATACACAAACTCATAGTAAAGTCTAGAAATGTGAATTTAGCATAAAAACTAATGAAAACATCCCTAAAAGTAGCTAGATCCGACTAAAAACTACCTAAAAATAATGCCAAAAAGTGTATAAATTATCCACTCATCAACTTCGTTGTCCAAGACCTGAAAAAGAAATACTTGTAGGTGAGTGAGAACATCATCCTCGAAAGGGTTCTCACAATAGGGTTGCAGAATTACTATAATAGGATACGTGAAAATAAAACCGTGACAGTGATTAATAACTGCCTTATGAATCTTTTCAAAATCAAAGATTTAATATCAAAATCCCAAAATTCTTTCTAGAAGAAAAAATTGTTAATTCTTCAAAAATATGAAAGCCTTTTTAAAAGTCTTTCTTAGACAGTATGAATGACCAAGCTATTCCAAACATAGGTTCATTAAGTCTATACTGAACCAGTTTAGTTTTTCATACTTTTCTAAGCCAAAAACAGAAACCAAACATGGCATTCGGCCCAACTCATAATCAGTCACAGCCCTAGGCCCAAATAATTGAATCCACAACCAATCCATCACAATCCAACAGAGTTTCAGTCGCAAACACAAGTAGGAAAGCTCGAGCATAAACAAGCAGTTACATCAAGTAGAACAGTTAACAATTAAACACAATTAATCACATAGGAAAACCAAGTACAATATGCACACCCAACAATGTCATGTAGATGCATATGATGAATGCCTATCCTAGTGGATGACGAGTCTCATCTATCGGTTATAAAGCCAACCTGACAACTCCTGGTAGCTAAACATTGGACTGTCCCTCTATCGTGCATCCCTAACTCGAGTTATTCACAATCGTAATCATAATCACACAACACCCACACTGGTGTTTATCCACGGGGGCGAGCTCATCCAGAACTTTCACAATGTCTGGCACACTTACGACATAGGACACTTACGACATAGGGTCAGCAGAGTATCGAGTCTCAACCTAGAGCACGTGGTGGCTAGCCATTGCTTTTACCTAGGGAAACTAATATCTCAGATAATTGGAAGTGCAACAATCAGATCATCAATCTCTAATCATCCATATTCATACTCATATAATCATCATTCAAGCCATAAATCACTTTTCTCAAAACACTTTTCTTTGAAATCAAATTCAATTCATCCCAGTCTTAACTTCAAAAATCCACATTTCTTAAATCACTTCTAGCTTATAAGCCATCTTTCTCAAAAGTAATTTCCTCTTTCAAAACAAGCCACATTTCCATAACATCCTACTAAAACTTCCAAACGATTCAGCAACAAGGCCAAATAAAAAATCTGTTTTGAAAGATCCAAAAATCAGTCATCCTAAAACAGAATTTGGTAATAGAAATTTCTCAGCAGAGTCTCAAGACTTTAGGGAAGGACAACCTATCTCAATTTCTTAAAAATTTATTGAAACTCTTAAAATTATAGATTCTTGGTTTAAGTAAATAGAAACAGAATTTATTATAAAGCCGAATCATATAAAGTCACAAGTCCCAGCCCAATCCAAAACCAATTCACTTGAAACGGAGCCAATTCATTTAAATTAAAACCACTTTCAGGTTACTTCTTAAAACGAATTCTTTGACTTCTTCCAAAATGTCACAAACGCAATTATTCAATCAAAAATCCAATTTCCATTAAAATCACTAAAAGCTCCTCTGAACGAAATTCTTAAGTCTACTAAAAGCATAAGCCCTTTTTATATTTAAAATCAATATTAGAACATAATACCTTTCTTCAGTGATTCAAAATGGCAAAGTAATTCCTTTCTAAATAAATCGAACTCAAGACATATAGTTTTCTTAAATAAATCAAATTTGAAAACATAACTATTTTCTTAATAAATCAAATAATACAATTTCTCAAATCCAAGCCTTTCTAAATAACTTTTCAAACAAAGTCTAAGATTTTTATAGAAATTTTGGCAGCATCTCCCCTAAAACTTGGACTTTGCCACCTTTTTCAGGTCCCAACCAAACCATTCCAGAATCTTTTTCAACAGTCTAAAACCCAAAATTAGTTCAAAAGCAAGCTAATTCCAACATTCACCTCATTTTCATATCTCAAGGAAACCGTTTCAATATCAAATCATTATCAACTGAGTAAACTCATTTCCAAAATTTTATAGAAATAGTTCAGCAACAATTCATTTATCAAAACCAAACAATAATCCAATCAAACATATAATCATATTCATCCAAAATAGCCAGACAATACATAAGACTTGTACAATCATAAAAAAGTATATAATTCTCACATCAGTATTGATTTATAACAACTCCAAATATAAAGTAGCTTTTAAGAAAACCCCTACCTCAATTGTCAAAAGTCTAAAATGTGTCACAGCTTGTTTTCCCTCGGCCCACAACTGCAGCAGCCGCAACCTCAGCTCCAAACCACTTTCTCAGCAACCACAATGACTCTAATCGCAACTTGGAATAACTAGAACTTGATCCTACGTTACTAAAATCTCAGAATTTCTAACCGACCATAATAGAATACAGATTTTCAATGGCTCCGGATCGTAAGCGCTTACCGTAACAAAGGAGGAACGACCGCTCCAAACAGCAGCGGCTCAAGCAAAGGTTTTGACGGCCACAATACCGCTCTCGGCAGCCAGAGGCACGACGGCCATGACAATAACAGCAACGGAGCTCCAACGGTGGCAGAAGCCCCTCCTTTTACTTACCTGTTCCGGTCTCCCTCTCTCCAGTAGCAACAAAGGCAATGGCAGAGCCTTTACAACAGCGGCGGTAGCTCAGCAACGGCGGTGATAGCAACGTCGCCCTTCCCATGCGCACTCTCTCTTTCTCGCATCGAGCTATTGCCTCGCATCCCTTTCGTTCGCAGTTCTATTTCCAATGTGGCTCAATGGCAATCGACAGCGACTACCAGATCTTCTGTGATGGTAACGAGGTGCGTCAGCCAAGCAGCGCCTCTTTCTTCTCTCCTGTGCGCTCCCTTCGCCCTTAGTCTTCCTCTTTCTGCCCGATCTTTCTCTCTCTTGCTTCGGTGTACAATGGCGGCGGCAACAGTGTGGAACACAGTGGCACAGCGCGACGGCGGTGGCGAGGCCCCGCGACTCCGGCGCGTCTCCTTCTCTTCTTCTTCTCCCCATCGCAGCTCCCTCTCTCTCACTCTGTTCCCTCTTTCTTTCTTTGTTTCTTTCTTTTACTTTGCAGCTACTGCTGCTGTGTTGTTAGTGTGCGTGTGTGCTGGGTGTGGGTATGGGGGTTGGGTAGCTAGGGTTAGGGTTAGGTAAAAAATTAAGATTTTGATTTGGGAATTTTGGGTTTAATTTAAGTAGGGTAATTTTAATAAAATTAGGGCATAGGGTACTAATTTAAAATCTGGTTAAATCCTTAAAATTTACTTCAAAATATTATTTGTTGTACCACAATACTAATTAAATAAAAAATCAAATACTTTAATTGAAATTAGAAGATAAGAAGATCAATTTTTCTTATTTCTAAAACTTAAAGTATTGAAGTATAAAAATATCAACTATTTAAATCATATACAATTTTTATTATTTCATAACTACTTACGTTATAATTTTAAATGTAGAAAATTACTCAATAATTATAAAATTAAATAAAGATCTTAATTTATTTCAAATTTAATTAATCAAAACTTACTTTAATTATCTTTAATAAAGAAATTTCTTAAATTAAAGCTACAAAATAATTGAATTTGAAATTAGTTCATGATAATCCTTTTCAAAAGTTTTGGGTCTTACATTCTACCCACCTTATAAAAATTTTCGTTCTCAAAAATTGATACAAAATGAAAGAAATTTCATAACACTTCACTCTTGAACACATTTAAGTTAAAGGCAATCTCAACATATGTATACATAGAGTTTTCAAATACTAGGATTTCAGATGGTATAAAGATGTAAGGGTAGAGGTATGATTACAAGCAGAAATTACAAGGCAGGCTTAATGCAAAAGTTGACATGGTTCAAATATGTGATGGTAAAACAAAGCGACAAAAGGCTATAAAATAGGATGGGCTTATGATGACATGCTTAACACCCGTACACTAATCACGCACCAACCTCAAAGCTTCAACTTCCCAATTCCATCAATCACATTACTACTCCACAACCGGCCACAAGTCTAACGCTCACAAACTCTTTCACAAGGAACAAAACTACCATAACTCCTCAAAACGTTACGCACTTACCGATCCACCTTTTCACATTCACGAGCAGCATTTTAAAGAGACTAGCGTTTCGCCTGCTACACCTAAAGGTACGTGACTCTAAAGCAATCCTCGAGTTTATTCTAGAAAGATACAAGACCAGAGAAGAGAAGGACAAGTGACAAGGACGGCATCCACAAGAGTTTAAGAGACAACCTTAAGGATTAGAAAATAATACAACGGTTTGAAACGAATTCAAGCTGAGTTAAAGAAGTGTAAGGTTTACAAAAGAAGAATGTCTAAAACCAAAAACAAAGCTTAAAAGACTCAAATGTAGGATTAAAATACTTTCGAATGTATTGCTCTTAAAGAGTGAAAAACTTTTCAAAAAATATCTCATGTTTTGAAAGAAAAAGGGTGCGCAACAAACACTTTGAAAAAGAATAACAAAAGTATAAATGTGGAATTACTTTAATAAAATTTCATGTTGAAATAAATTAGATAGAGTTTTTAAACAAAATAAACACTGGTTTGGCTAGGAGCGAAAATATTTCCCTAAATATTTTAGAAGAATAGTTAGGTGCACAACTTAACCAAAAGTAATCATAAAACTCGGAAAAAAATCAAATGATTGTTCAGAAATTCTCTAAGTCTATATTCAAACAAGCGTGTATAAAATTATTGCAAAGACGGAAGAAGAAATTAAACTCTATTTAGAAAAGAAAATCCGAAGTAAAAATTTGCTTATAAGTTAGTAAAGGAAATAAGTGGTGCGTTGAAAACAGATATATTTCTGATAATGTGGAAGCTTTTCGAAACTTCATTTAAAATAGTGCATGCCAACTTCAAAACAACTTTGTCAAAATTTGAAGTTACAATCAAGCAACAAAAAAAATTTAGTTTGGAATTTCTTCAAAGAGAATTCAAAACTTCTTAAAAAAAAGGTTCAAAACAAGACTCCGAAAGTATACTTGAAATCACCACCTCAGAAGGACATTCAAGAAAATTAGGGTGTACTTAGAAAGAAATCAGGTCATACGAAAAAGGACTTTGAATCAAGGGAGTTCAAACAAGATTCACTAGGCATGAGGCACTAAACAAGCTTTCAATTGATCCAAAAGAATACAAAACTTGCAATGAAAGACAACTCCATCAACAGTAAATTCTCAAGAAAGATCATTTGACTAAAGAAAGACAAGTAAGAGGACAAACAATACACTAGATTGAAACAAATTCAAGCTGACTCGGATGGGTATGAGATTCATAAGAGAAGGAAAACTAAGATTAATGGTGAAGTTCATAAAAGTAAAAGAATAGTTAAAAACAGAATCAAGTATGATATCCATAAAAATGAAAAGCTTAAGAAGGAATTGGTCCGTTCTCAAAAGGAATTATATGAGTACAATATTTTTAAAAGAACAACAAATGCATAAATAATGTAGTATGCTAAACCAAATTCAAATTAAAAATAAATTAAGTGAAGTTTGTCAAATGAAAATTAATTGAAAAAAGGCAGAAATCCTTTTTGAAGAATACCTAAATATATAATCAAATAAAGATAGTCGTAAAAACGGTAATAAAGTTGTTAGAAAATCAAGTTGTATTTAAAGTAAATATATTTTCATAAATTAGTGAAGGAACAGGCGAGGTATTGGAAACAATTAGTTTTTAAACTGTATAAGGAACTTTAAAAGTTTATATAGAGAAGTGTATATCAAATCAAAAGCGATTTTGTTGAGATTTGAAGAATGGCTGTAATTATCATCAAATAAGAGGAAAACTAAATCATAATTTGTTTACAAAGGACACAGAATAAGAACTTAAAAAGGTATACTGCACCAATACAGGTTCAAATGTATATCAAAGAATATATGACTCAAGAGGAAGTGCCTACACAAAGAAAGGTAAATACACCAAGGATTTTAAGCAGACATATGCAGTTAGAATCAAACGAGAATGCATATAAACGCAAGGACAGGATTGGGAGAAAATCATATCACTTTCCAAGGAAGAACTCAAAAACAAGAACTGCAAAGCACACCAAGAAAGAACAAGTCATATGATATTTGCAGAGTTCGAGACAACTAACCGAAAAACCTTAAGAATTAACTCCTAACGTTCCCAAAACCTGCGATTTGCTTTACCTATAACTTATATATCATCTATGATAACCCATTAGTTCTTTCATATACATAATTCACTAGTGCTAAGCCGGCCAAGCTTAGTACTAGGAATTGTGCAATGCAAGACTAATGGCTTTAATTAATAGACCATCATGTACACAAAGCTCTAATTCTCGTTATTCGAACAAGACCTACTACATGACAGACACTCAGAGTATGCAATTGAAGTATAATCGGTCCATTCCTCAAGCTCTATAGGAAAGACCGCTCTGATACCATAATGTAACACCCTAACTATCAAAATGTCACGCTTTCGGCTGTGCCACTTTGATAGCTCGGGTATTACGACGACTCTTAAAATATTTAATACTAAAATATGAGCCTGTTTAAAACTTAAACCATATTTCTTAAAACATACATCCATAATTACATTACAAATTACAATACTCACACACACACACACACACACACACACACACACACACACACACACACACACACACACACATTACAAGCGTTTCATATCAATTTCCTATCCCTCTTACAAAACTTGTAAAATTAAAAGCGAGAAAAACATAAATACTAAAACAATGCAAAATATAGGATAAACAGAAAAGTAATAAACTCTTTTGAACTTCGTTGTCCAAGGCCTGAAAAAGAAACTCCTGTAGGGGAGTGAGGACATCATCCTCGAAAGGGTTCTCACTATAGGGTTGCAGAATTACTATAATAGAATACGTGAAAATAAAACCATTACTGTGATTAATAACCGCCTTATGCATCTTTTCAAAATCAAAGATTTAATATCAAAATTATGAAATTCTTTCTGGAAGAGAAAACTGTCAATTCTTCAAAAATCCAAAAGCCTTTCTAAGAATCTTTCCTAGACAATATGAATGACCAAGCTGTTCCAAACATAGTTTCATTAAGTCTATGCTGAACCAGTTTAGTTTTTCATACTTTTCTAAGCCAAAAACACAAACTAAACATGGCCTTCGGCCCATCTCATAATCAGTCACGACCCTAGGCCCAAACTATTGAATCCACAACCAATCCATCATAATCCAACAGAGTTTCAGTCGCAAACACAAGTAGGAAAGCTCAAGCACAAACAAGCAGTTACATCAAGTAGAATAGTTAACAGTTAAACACAATTAATCACATAGGCAAACCAAGTACAATATGCATACCCAAACAATGTCACATAGATGCATATGATGAATGACTATCCTAGTGGCTGATGAGTCTCATCTATCGATTATAAAGCCAACCCGACAAGTCCTAGTAGCTAACTGATTTAAGAAAATTGTCGTGTCGGTATAGAATTTCCCAAATGAATTCTCGTTGCAAGTATAGTTCTACACCAACAAACAATTCTCCCAATCAAAAATTTGGTTGTCACAAGTACAAACCCCAAATAAGAATTAACCGAAGTATTTAGACTCCGGGTTGTCTCACAAGGAATTGCAATAAAGTGATCAATTATTGGCTATGAAGAATGATGAGCGGATAATTTATACGCTTTTTGGCATTGTTTTCATATAGTTTTTAGTAAGTTCAAGCTACTTTTAGGGATGTTTTCATTAGTTTTTATGATAAATTCACATTTCTGGACTTTACTATGAGTTTGTGTGTTTTTCTGTGATTTCAGGTAAATTCTGACTGAAATTGAGGGATTTGAGCAAAACTCTGAAGAAGGCTGACAAAAGGACTGCTGATGCTGTTGGATTCTGACCTCCCTGCACTCGAAATGGATTTTCTGGAGCTACAGAACTCCAATTGGCGCGCTCTCAACGGCGTTGGAAAGTAGACATCCAGGGCTTTCCAGAAACATATAATAGTCCATACTTTATTCGAAGAATAACGACGTAACTTGGCGTTAAACGCCAAGTACACGCTGCTGTCTGGAGTTAAACGCCAGAAAAACGTCATGATCCGGAGTTAAACGCCCAAAACACGTCATAACTCAAAGTTTAACGCCAAGAAATGCCTTAGCACGTGAATTCATCAAGCTCAGCCCAAGCACACACCAAGTGGGCCCCGGAAGT
>NC_029777.3:67694872-67696967 GCF_000817695.3 Arachis duranensis
TCATACCAACAATCTCTGTGGGATCGACCCTTACTCACGTAAGGTTTATTACTTGGACGACCCAGTACACTTGCTGGTTAGTTGAACGGAGTTGTGAAAGCCGCAGTATTGTGCACCAAGCTTTTGGAGCCATTACCGGGGATTATTCGATTTGTGTGAAAGTATAAATCACAATTTCGTCCACCAAGTTTTTGGCGCCGTTGCCGGGGATTGTTCGAGTCTGGACAACTGACGGCTCATCTTGTTGCTCAGATTAGGTAATTTTCTTTTCAAAAACTTTTTCAAAATTTTTCTTTTCTTTTTCGTTTTTCCAAAAATGTTTTTCGAAAAAAAAAAATTAATAAAAATACAAAAAAATTAGAAAATCATAAAAATCAAAAATATTTTGTGTTTCTTGTTTGAGTTTTGTGTTAATTTTTAAGTTTGGTGTCAATTGCATGCTTTCAAAATTTTTTTCTTGCATTTTTTCGAAAATCCCATGCATTCATAGTGTTCTTCATGATCTTCAAGTTGTTCTTGACAAGTCTTCTTGTTTGATCTTGATGTTTTCTTGTTTTGTATCTTTTCTTGTTTTTCATGTGCATTTTTGCATTCATATTTTCCATGCATTAAAGATTTCTAAGTTTGGTGTCTTGCATGTTTTCTTTGCATTAAAAATCTTTCAAAATTATGTTCTTGATGTTCATCATGATCTTCAAATTGTTCTTGGTGTTCATCTTGACATTCATAGCATTCTTGCATGCATCTTGTGTCTTGATCCAAAATTTTCATGTTTTGGGTCATTTTTGTGTTTTTCTTTAAAAATTCAAAAATCAAAAATATCTTTTCCTTACTTTCCTCCAAAACTTCGAAATTTTGGGTTGACTTGGTCAAAAATTTTTAAAATTAGTTGTTTCTTACAAGTCAAGTCAAAATTTCAATTTTAAAAAATCTTATATTTTCAAAATCTTTTTTCAAAAATCATATCTTTTTCATTTTTTTATAATTTTCGAAAATTTCAAAAATCTTTTTCAAAATATTTTCAAATCTTTTTCTTATCTTTTTATCAAATTTTCAAAAATTAAGCTAACAATTAATGTGATTGGTTCAAAAATTTGAAGTTTGTTACTTTCTTGTTAAGAAAGGTTCAATCTTTAAGTTCTAGAATCTTATCTTGTAGTTTCTTGTTAGTTAAGTCAATTTTAAAATTAAATCTTTTTCAAAATATCTTTTTCAAATATATCTTTTTATCTTTTATCTTATCTTTTTCAAAATTTGATTTCAAAATATCTTATCTTTTTCTTATCTTCTCATCTTTTTCAAATTTTGATTTCAAATCTTTTTCAATCAACTAACTAACTTTTTGTTTGCTTCTTATCTTTTTCAAAACCACCTAACTACTTTTCCCTCTCTAATTTTCGAAAATTCCCCCTCTCTTTTTCAAAAATTCTTTTTGTTTTAAATTTTAATTTTAATTATATTTCATCTTTGATTTTCGAAAATTACTAACTTCTTTTTCAAAAATTATTTTCGAATTCTTCTCTCTCTTCTCTCATCTTCTTCTATTTAATTATTTAATTACTAACACTTCTCTTCACCTCTCTTCATCCAAAAATCCGAACCTCCTTCTTCATTCTTCTACCCCTTTCTTCTTCTACTAACATAAAGGAATCTCTATACTGTGACATAGAGGATTCCTCTTTCTTTTCGTGTTTTCTTCTCTTTCATATGAGCAGGAACAAGGAAAAAGGCACTCTTGTTGAAGTTGATGGAACAAGGATAAAGGCACTCTTGTTGAAGCTGATCCAGAACCTGAAAGGACTCTGAAGAAAAAATTAAGAGAAGCTAAATTACAACAATTCAGAAGCAACCTTTTAGAAAATTTCAAACAAGGGGAAGAGATGGCCGAAAATAATAATGATAATAATGCAAGGAGAATGCTTGGTGACTTCACAAAGCCAACATCAAAGTTTGATGGAAGAAGCATCTCCATTCCTGCCATTGGAGCCAATAACTTTGAGCTTAAGCCTCAACTAGTTGCATTAATGCAACAAAACTGCAAGTTTTATGGACTTCCATCTGAAGATCCTTATCAGTTTTTAACTGAGTTCTTGCA
>NC_029777.3:67698625-67700812 GCF_000817695.3 Arachis duranensis
GCCACTGTCAAGCTATTGACATTAAAGAAGCGCTTGTTGGGAGGCAACCCAATTTTATTTATCTAACTTTTATTTTATTGTTATTTTGTGTTTTATTAGGTACATGATCATGAGGAGTCACGAAAAAAATCAAAAGAATTAAAAACAGAGTCAAAAACAGAAGAAAAAAATTTTCACTCTGGAGGACGCACGGGCTGGCGTTCAACGCCCAGAAGGTGCATCTGGCCGGCGTTCAACGCCAGAACAGAGCACCATTCTGGCGCTGAACGCCAGAAACAAGCAACAACCTGGCGTTTAACGCCAGGATGCGCACGCAGAGGACAATCTGGCGCTGAACGCCAGAAACAAGCTTGAAACTGGCGTTCAACGCCAGAAACAAGCATTACATGGGCGTTTAACGCCTAGAACATGCACCAATGGGCGTTTGAACGCCAGAATGGTGCATGAAGGCAATCTACACGCCTATATGGTGAAGGAATGGTATTTCTTTTCACCTCAGGATCTGTGGACCCCACAGGATCCCCACCTACCTTTTCTTTTTAATCCTATTCACACTCTCCTAATCCAAATCTCATTTTCAATGTCACCCTTCCCAAAAACCTTCACCAATCACATCAATTCCTCTTCCCAATTACCCCATGCACCATTCACATCAATCTCCTCTTCCCCATAAACCCCACCTACCCCCACTACATTCAAATTCAATTTCCCACCCATTCCCACCCAAAATGGCCGAAACATAACCCTCCCCCCTCCCTATAAATACCTCTCTTTTCTTCTTCATTTTCACACAACATAACCCCTTCTTCTCTACATAGCCGAACCCCCCTTCTCCCTCTCTACTCAAATTCTCTTCTTCTTCTTCTTCTACTCTTCTTTTCTTTTTGCTCGAGGACGAGCAAATTTTAAGTTTGGTGTGGTAAAAAGCCTAAGCTTTTTATTTTTCATTCACCATCAATGGCACCCAAGACCGGAGTTTCCTCAAGAAAAGGAAAAGGGAAGGCAAAAGCTTCCACTTCCGAGTCATGGGAGAAGGAGAGATTCATCTCCAAGAGCCACCAAGACCACTTCTATGATGTTGTGGCAAAGAAGAGGGTGATCCCTGAGGTCCCCTTCAAGCTCAAAAAGAATGAGTATCCGGAAATCCGACATGAGATCCAAAGAAGAGGGTGGGAAGTCATAACCAACCCCATGCAACAAGTCGGATTACTGATGGTTCAAGAGTTCTATGCTAATGCATGGATCACTAGGAACCATGATCAAAGTATGAACCCGAATCCAAAGAACTACCTCACGATGGTTCGGGGGAAATACTTAGATTTCAGTCCAGAAAATGTGAGGTTGGCATTCCATCTACCCATGATGCAAGGTGATGAACGCCCCTACACAAGGAGAGTCAACTTCAACCAAAGGTTGGACCAAGTCCTAATGGACACTTGTGTGGAAGGCGCCCAATGGAGAGTAGACTCCAAAGGCAAACCGGTCCAACTAAGAAGACTGGACCTCAAGCCTATAGCTAGAGGATGGCTGGAGTTCATCCAAAGATCCATCATCCCTACAAGCAACCGATCTGAAGTTACTGTGGATCGGGCAATCATGATTCATAGCATCATGATTGGAGAGGAAGTAGAGGTTCATGAAGTCATAGCCAATGAACTCTACAAAATAGCTGACAAGCCTTCATACATGGCACGGCTAGCCTTCCCCCACCTCATATGCCATCTATGTTATTCAGCCGGAGTTATCATAGATGGAGATGTCTCCATTGAAGAAGACAAGCCCATCACAAAGAAGAGGATGGAGCAAACAAGGGAAGTTCCTCACGGCCCCCAAGGAGAACATGAGGAAGTTCATCAACAAATGCCTCATGGAATGCACTTTCCTCCCAACAACTATTGGGAGCAACTCAGTACCTCCTTAGAAGACTTGAGCAAAAACGTGGAACAACTAAGGGTGGAACACCATGAACACGCCCTCACTCTCCAAGAAATAAGAGAAGATCAAAGAGCTATGAGAGAGGAGCAACAAAGGCAAGGAAGGGACATAGAAGAGTTGAAGAACATCATTGGTCCTTCAAGAAGAAGACGCCACTAGAGGTGGATTCATTCCTTGTTCTTTATTTTCTTTCTGTTTTCGGTTTTTAAAGTATTATGTTTATCTATGTTTTTGTGTCTCTACTTCATGATC
>NC_029777.3:67703013-67707809 GCF_000817695.3 Arachis duranensis
GCATTAGTTTTCACTGCGAGGATGGGATGTAGCCATCAGCCATGGGTGATGCCTCCAGACTGGTTAGCTGTGCGAGTGACAGCCGCACAGGTTATTTCCCCGTGAGGAATGAAAGTAGCCACAGTTGATGGTGAACCCCTATACAAAGCTTGCCATGGAAAGGAGTAAGAAGGATTGAGTAGAAGGAGTAGGAGAGCAGGCGTCCAAGAGCCCTACAGCATCTCCATCCGCTTATCTGAAATCCCACCAATGAATCTGCATAAGTGTTCTATCCTCTTTATTATATTCTATTTTATTATCTCTATTTTCGGAAACCCATAAACTGTTTTAATCTGCCTAACTGAGATTTGCAAGGTGACCATAGCTTGCTTCATACCAACAATCTCTGTGGATTCGACCCTTACTCACGTAAGGTTATTACTTGGACGACCCAGTACACTTGCTGGTTAGTTGAACGGAGTTGTGAAAATAAACAATGCCCTCAGAGTATACATCCTACAAGTAAGAAGAACAAGTGATCACAATTTCGTCCACCAAAGAACAAGGGGTTTGATTTTCAAGGGGCAAGAAAAATAAATGACAAGAAAGTAAATGAACAATTAACTAATAAAAGGAAGGAAAAACACTCTTGGCTAGACATAGGTAATTGAGATCACCATCCTTGTCTACAACCCGTATATTAATAATTATGAGAGGCCAACCTATTAAGTCTACTTCCAAAAGTCTTAAGTATGTAATATCTACTCCTAGGCTTGAAGTACGTCAAATAGGATTGATCACTTCAACCCATAAGTCCCAACCTATCTACTAATTAGATTAGTAGCGGGTTAGTGCCAATGAGTATCAAATTGATCACCAAGGGTTCTCAAATCACCAATTTATTGAGATCCAATAACTCAAGGTCACTCAATTCACTTAGCCTAGGCCAAGAGTAAAGGAAACTACTCAAAAACTAGTGAAAGCATTTTAACAAACACCTAGAGTGCAAGAAAAGTAAACATCAGAAAATGCTAGAATTAGTAAAACCCATGACTACCACAAGCAAGAAATCAACAATAGCAAATGAAGTAAACATCAAGAGACATAGAAATATAAAATTGCATTAGAAGGAATCAAGATCCAACAATTGTTCATCAACATAAGAGAAGGCAAAATAAGAAATTAACAAGAGAAACTAAGATGATTAAGACAATAGAACACTAAAATATAAAGAGAATTGAAATCAAAACAAGAATTGAAAGAGAAATTTGAGAGTGATTAACCTAACTTTACCCTAATTTCTATCTTAAATCTAGAGAGAGGAGAGAGCCTCTCTCTCTAGAATTCTACACTAAAACATGATAAAAACTAAACTATGACTCCTTAGTTCATTCCCCTTTCAATCCTTGGGTTCAATAGCATCAGAAATGAGTTGGATTGGGCACAAAATGAGCTAGAAATCGCCCCCATCGAGTTGCCCAAAATGGACCCACGCTGCTCCATCGGTGCGCACGTGTACATGGCACACGCGAACCCCTATACGTCGGGAAACTATAGAAAATTTTATATTATTTTGAAGCCCTTGATATTAGCTTTCCAATGCAACTAGAACCGCCTCATTTGGACCTTTGTAGCTCAAGTTATGGTCGACTGAGTGTCAGAAGGTCACGCTTGATAGCTTTACGGTTCCTTCAATTCTTCATAAGTTCTCCCACTTTGCATGCTTTTCTCCTCACTTCTTCCATCCAATACTTGCCTTATGAACCTGAAATCACTCAACAAACATATCAAGACATCGAATGGAATTAAAGTGAGTTAAAATCACCAATTTAAGGGCCCAAAAAGCATGTTTTTACACTTAAGCACAATTCAAGGGAGAATTACAAAACCATGCTATTTCCTTGAATAAATGTGGGAAAAGGTGATAAAATCCCCCAAATTAAGCACAAGATAAACCACAAAATTGGGGTTTATCAAATCTTCCCACACTTAAACCAAACATGTCTTCATGCTAAGAATAAAGAAGAACAAGAAAAGGGTATAAACATTTATTCAATGCAAAGAAACTATATAAACCTGTCTACATGCATGCAACTAAATGCAAAATGATTCTACCTACTTGGTTAAAAGTAAATCAATATCCAAGAACCTGTATGAACAAGTAGGGCTAAGATCATATGACAATTCATGAATCCTACCAATTCAAATATCAAATTGAAGTTCAAATAGGCTTACAAGAAGAAAGCTCATGAAAGCCAAGAACAAGAAATTGAGCATCGAACCCTCACCGGAAGTGTATCCGCTCTAGTCGCTCTAGTGTATAGGGTCGATCCACTCAATTCTCCTCTAATCATGCTTTCCATGATTTGTTTTTCATCTAACAATCAACAATTATTCAATATATGCATACATTCATCATGAGGACTTATTCATAGGTTGTAATAGGGCTAGGGTAAAGGTGAGGATGCATATGGTCAAGTGAGCTTGGAATTTGATTCTTTGATTAACCTAAGCTCTCACCTAACACATATAATAACCTATACAATTCTAACACACAACTTAGCTACCCACGATTCCCACTTTTTTACATACTCATGCATTCTCTTTAATTCACATTCCATATGCATTGATTTTTATTGAACTTTACTTTGGAATATTTTGACCCCTTTTTATTGCTATGTCCCAAGTTTCCCATACCTAAATGATACACACCCTCACTAGCCTAAGTTAATCAAAGATCCAAATTAAGGACATTTATTGTTTTTTACTTAGGGGTAGTGATGTGCTAAAATTAAGAACAAAAGGGATTAAATAGGCTCAAATTTGGCTAACAATGGTTGATGAAAGGTAGGCTATTTGGGTAAGTGAGATAAATGAAATGATGGCCTCAATGATATAAATGCATGTATACATAGAATAATGGACATAAAGAATCAAACAAATCAAAGATCACAATCATAGAAAGAGAACAATGCATACAAGAATGGAAAATAAGTGGTTATAAGATGTAACCACACAATTAGGCTCAAAACTCACATGCTTGTGTTCTTAGCTCAAAAACCATGTTCCAAAATACATTCTTCAAGTAAGTTCAACCATTTTTTTTCAAATTGGCAGGGTGCCCTAAAAACAGTTTCTTGAAAAAAAAGAAATCATCAGCCTAACCAAGTAGTCCTAACATAAAAAGAAGTGGGAAAATATGTACAAATTCTAACTAGCATGCAACCTATCATGCAATGCAACAACTAACTAACAAAGAAAATCAAGAATTGGTGTTGAAAAAGGAAGTTGTTACCCATGGAGATTGGTCGGATGACCTCCCCACACTTAGAAATTTGCACCGTCCTCGGTGCATGCAAAGAAGGGCAACATGGACGGGTAGCTATAATTGATGAGCTCATTCAAAAGGTTGTGTGGGTGAACTTGTTTGTTGCCCCATTTGAAGCTTTTCCATTCCTTTCCTTCTTGGTGGCCAACCTCAAAGGAGAGAAAAAGAAAGAAAATTAAGCCTACAACAAAGATAGCAAAGCATATAGAACATAGGCGAGGGCTAATGCCAAATAAGAGTAGGGTTCTCACTACATGTTAGCTACGCATGTAAGTGAGAAAGCAATTCAAGAAAAGGCATATTAACTAATACTTGATGCAAGAGTAAAGTCAAAGCATGAAGAGCACTCAAAAGCATCAAGTTCGACTAGAAAGAGTGGGTCATGAAAGACATGCAAGTTCATATCAATGCACAAGAAATATAATAGTCATACAAGATTAAGCATTGAATTAAAAGTTTCATCACCCAACAATATCAAACAAGTCAATAAGCACCAAGATTAACTAAGAAATTCTCAACAATTGAGTAAGAAAATGCAACACCATTATTGAAAGAGAGACTTAAAAAAAATCAAAAATAGGCTATAGAAACAAAATTGAAATGCAAAGAATAGAAGTATACGAATGCGATAAATAAAAGAAAACGGAAGAGGGAAAAAAACTCTTTTTTTTACCAGCGCGGACGCGTCATGCACGCTTATGCGCCGATGCGCAGTTCGGCAGAAGGATGCGTACGCGCCAGGTGCGCGCACGCGTGGGTTGCAGGCACAGAATAGTGGTGGACGAAATTGTGATCACTTGTATGTATTTATAAAGGATGTATACTCTGAGGGCATTGTTTATTTTCTTCACAATCTCGTTCAACTAACCAGCAAGTGTACTGGGTCGTCCAAGTAATAAACCTTACGTGAGTAAGGGTCGAATCCACAGAGATTGTTGGTATGAAGCAAGCTATGGTCACCTTGCAAATCTCAGTCAGGCAGATTAAACATGATACTTGATTAGATTCAAAATAAATAAAAAGGAATAATAAAAGGGATAGAACACTTATGCAGATTCATTGGTAGGAATTTCAGATAAGCGGATGGAGATGCTGTAGAGCTCTTGGACGCCTGCTCTCCTACTGCTCCTATTCAATCCTTCTTACTCCTTTCCATGGCAAGCTTTGTATAGGGGTTCACCATCAACTGTGGCTACTTTCATTCCTCACGGGGAAATAACCTGTGCGGCTGTCACTCGCACAGCTAACCAGTCTGGAGGCATCACCCATGGCTGATGGCTACATCCCATCCTCGCAGTGAAAACTAATGCTAACGCACTCTGTCACAGTACGGCTAATCACCGGTTGGTTCCCGCTCCTACTGGAATAGAATCCCTCTTTTGCGTCTGTCACCAACGCCCAGCAGGTTAAAGTTTGAAGCACGTCACGATCATTCATTACCGGAATCCTACTTGGAACACCACAGACAAGGTTGGACTTTCCGGATCCA
>NC_029777.3:67711370-67711899 GCF_000817695.3 Arachis duranensis
CATGCATCATTCTGGCGTTCAAACGCCTATTGGTGCATGTTCTGGGCGTTAAACGCCCATGTGATGCTTGTTTCTGGCGTTGAACGCCAGTTTCAAGCTTGTTTCTGGCGTTCAGCGCCAGATTGTCCTCTGCGTGCGCATCCTGGCGTTAAACGCCAGGATGTTGCTTGTTTTGGGCGTTCAGAGCCAGGAAGATGCTCTGTTCTGGCGTTGAACGCCCGCCAGATGCATCTTCTGGGCGCTGAACGCCGGCCCGTGCGTCCTCCAGGGTGAAAAATTTTTTTCTTCTGTTTTTGACTCTGTTTTTAATTTTTTTGATTTTTTCCTGACTCCTCATGATCATGTACCTAATTAAACACAAAAATAACAAAGAAACAAAATTAAATTAAATTAGATAAATAAAATTGGGTTGCCTCCCAACAAGCGCTTCTTTAATGTCAATAGCTTGACAGTGGCTCTCATGGAGCCACAGAGTGATCAAGTCAATGTTGTCTAGTCCCAACACCAAACTTAGAGTTTGGATATGGGG
>NC_029777.3:67714656-67715474 GCF_000817695.3 Arachis duranensis
AATTTTTGACCAAGTCAACCCAAAATTTCGAAAATTTGGAGGAAAATAAGGAAAAGATATTTTTTTGATTTTTAATTTTTTTAAAGAAAAACACAACAATGACCCAAAACATGAAAATTTTGGATCAAGACACAAGATGCATGCAAGAATGCTATGAATGTCAAGATGAACACCAAGAACACTTTGAAGATCATGATGAACATCAAGAACATTATTTTGAAAAAATTTTTTATGCAAAGAAAACATGCAAGACACCAAACTTAGAAATCTTTAATGCATGGAAAATATGAATGCAAAAATGCACATGAGAAACAAGAAAAGACACAAAACAAGAAATCATCAAGATCAAACAAGAGGACTTATCAAGAACAACTTGATGATCATGAAGAACACTATGAATGCATGGGATTTTCGAAAAAAATGCAAGAAAAATTTTAAAAGCATGCAATTGACACCAAACTTAAAAATTAACACAAGACTCAAACAAGAAACACAAAATATTTTTGATTTTTATGATTTTCTAATTTTTTGTATTTTTATTAATTTTTTCGAAAATAAAGTTTGCAAAAACGAAAAATAAAAGAAAAATTTTTGAAAAAGATTTTTGGAAAGAAAATTACTTAATCTGAGCAACAAGATGAACCGTTAGTTGTCCATACTCGAACAATCCCCGGCAACGGCGCCAAAAACTTGGTGGACGAAATTGTGATAACTATTCTTTAAGTTGTATGAAATTATTATTGTGGCACCAGTTGAATTCACAACTCCGTTCAACTAACCAGCAAGTGTACTGGGTCGTCCAAGTAATAAACCTTACG
>NC_029777.3:67716801-67726596 GCF_000817695.3 Arachis duranensis
TTCTTGGGTACGAATGAATATCTTGGAATAAGAATAAAAGAGAATTGAATAGAAGAAGATAGAATTTCATTAATACTTGAGGTACAGCAGAGCTCTACACCCTTAATCTATGGTGTGCAGAAACTCCACCGTTGAAAATACATAAGCAAAGGGTTCAGGCATGGCCGAATGGCCAGCCCCCCTAACGTGATCAATAGCCTCTTAAGATGAAGAATAATACAAAACTGAGACTAAAGATGTCTAATACAATAGATAAATGTCCTATATATACTAGACTAGCTTCTAGGGTTTGCATGAGTAAGTAATTGATGCATAAATCCACTTTCGGGGCTCACTTGGTGTGTGCTTGGGCTGAGCTTGATGAATTCACGTGCTAAGGCATATCTTGGCGTTGAACTTCGAGTTATGACGTGTTTTGAGCGTTCAACTCTGGATCATGACGTTTTTCTGGCGTTTAACTCCAGACAGCAGCGTGTACTTGGCGTTTAACGCCAAGTTACGTCGTCATTCTTCGAATAAAGTATGGACTATTATATATTGCTGGAAAGCTCTGGATGTCTACTTTCCAACGCCGTTGAGAGCGCGCCAATTGGAGTTCTGTAGCTCCAGAAAATCCATTTCGAGTGCAGGGAGGTCAGATTCCAACAGCATCAGCAGTCCTTTTGTCAGCCTTCTTCAGAGTTTTGCTCAAATCCCTCAATTTCAGTCAGAATTTACCTGAAATCACAGAAAAACACACAAACTCATAGTAAAGTCCAGAAATGTGAATTTAACATAAAAACTAATGAAAACATCCCTAAAAGTAGCTTAAACTTACTAAAAACTATATAAAAACAATGCCAAAAAACGTATAAATTATCCGCTCATCAAATAGGCACAAACTGGGCATAACTCTCTGGAACATGTACCAGGAGGGCAGGTGGCGCTGTCGGCGCGCACGCGCACAACGTGCGTGCGCGCGCATTGCACATTTAACATCAAGGATGCGTATGCGCCCGATGCGCGCACGCGTGGGTGGTTTGTGCCTCAGGCATGGTGCTGGCGCAGTGTAGACACAACTCTCGGGTCAATGTATGGATGGATGAAATTTTGCATCCACGCGTACGCGTACATGGCACGTCCGTATGGATGGTCGAAAATGCTTGAGGCGCGCGTACGCGCCAGGTGCGCGCACGCGCAGGTTGGTGCTCTATTTTTCAAAATTTTTCATGTTCTTGCACCAATCCAAGCATTCCAAACCTCCAAACAGCTACCCAAACACCAAAAAACCTTATTTAACCTACTAAACTACCAATTATACTCAATAAACTAAACAAAACATGAAATCAAACCTATTATACCGATATTTACAAAAGAGAAAATGAAAAGAGTTTACCATGGTGGGATGTCTCCCACCTAGCACTTTTGTTTATTGTCCTTAAGTTGGACTTATGGGGAGCTCCTCTCAAGGTAGCTTGTGCTTGAAGCTATCATTGAACATCCACCAATGCTTGAGTCTCCAATAAGCTCCATTCTTCAAAGATGATGACTCCAAGCCTTGATGGAGTTCCACACAAGTCATGGGCTCCCAAATTTGATTCTCCTTGTGCGATCCGGGATCCCACACTTTGTTTTGACACCCATCTTCAAGTTGATCATCACAATTCCAATTGGGTGAGAAGTGATCCGAATTCTCAAGTAAACACCAAAGCATCTTCCTAAACCCCTTTAGTTGAGAACTATACTAACCATTGTACTTAGACTTTGAGTTTCCAACCATAAGGAACCTTGATTGGCATTTCCACCCACTAATAAATTATCTTTTTCTCTTAACCCCACAAAGAGCTCTAAGTTGCCCATCCATCTCAATCAAACCATATTCAAGTGGGAAAGTAAAGATTAGAGATAAGAATTTTACCCACTTGAATGTTATGTTGGATGGTGACTTAGGAAGGGATGTCTCTAATGGTCTTGTAAGTCCCATTCCATTGTGCTCTTCTTTGAATACCTCCACCTCTTGGCAAGCTTCTTCCACCTTCACCTCTTGACAAGACTCTTCATGTCCAATTACTTCCTCACCAACCTCTTCTAGCTCTTCTCCATTCTTCATATCACAACTTGGAGATAATGTGGTACTTGTCTCAACATCCACCTCAATTTCATGATGAGGAGATTCTTCAAATACCAAAGAATCATGTGTTGGTGTGGGATCATCTTCAAGAGGGAGATTTGTTACTTGCTCATCTTCTTCCAATCCTTCATCATTCATTATATGCTTAGGAGGTTGCGCACCCTCCTCAATATCAAATTCAAGCTCATTGGAAGAGGGTTCAACAACTTCCACAAAATCATCAACCATATCACTTGGTGTGGAAGTGTTCCCAAACTTGGAATTCACCTCTTGATCAACTTTGCCTAGCTATTCAACCACTTCTTCTTCATTAACAATCTTTTCCTCCTCCACTTGTTGCAAGACATACCCCATCTCCTTGTCCTCATGTTGAGATTCTAAAATCTTCTTCATACTCTTTTCTTCGGTTGATTTCTCACATTCATTCGTGGAGATGCTTTGCTTGTTGCATGAGTCCCATGAGTTCAAGTTGGCTTTAATTTTGGCAAGGTTAGCCTCGATAACTTCATAATTCTTTTGCGCTTTATCTTGCTCCTTTTGACGGATTATTACTTGAAGCTGATCCATTGCTTCCTTAAAGCGATCCATTGACTCTTGGATGGATGGATATGGGTGTTCTTCCATGGAGGGTTGTGGTGAAAAGGGAAATTCATTTTGTGGTTGAAAGTTATCACACATGGGAGGTGATTCAACTTGGTAATAGTATAGAGGTGGTAGTTCTTGAGGGTATTGGTGGTGGAATTGGGTGGTTCTACATATGGTTCATATGACTCATAAGGTGGTTGGTATGGTGGGTAAGGATTAGGGTCATAATGAGGTGTTTGGTGGTATGGGACTTGTGAGTAAGATGGTTCAAAATCATGTTGAGGAGGTGGTTTATAGGCATGTGGTAGTGGTTGTTGACAATCACAATAAGGGTCACCACATCCATTAGATTGATATGTATTAGGATTAGAATTATACCCATAAGAAACCGGAGGTTGTTGTTGCCAAGAAGGGTGATCAATCCTTTGAGGCTCCTCCCACCTTTGATTGTTCCATCCTTGATTTGTCATTGTAGCTCCCATTTTCTACAATATAATTTGAGCCAAACTCATAGTCAAAGTGGTGAGAATTCATAATAGCAAAGAGAAACAAAAACTAACAAAAATGAGAAACAAAGTCCTAAACCCAACAAAAACCAAAAAATAAGAAAAAGACAAACATATTCACATATTCACAATAGCCAATAACATAACACCATTGCAACTCCTCGGCAACGGCGCCATTTTGATTTAAGAAAATTGTCGTGTCGGTATAGAATTTCCTAAATGAATTCTCGTTGCAAGTATAGTTTTACACCAACAAACAATTCTCCCAATCAAAAATTTGGTTGTCACAAGTTCAAACCCTAAATAAGAATTAACCGAAGTATTTAGACTTCGGGTTGTCTCACAAGGAATTGCAATGAAGTGATCAATTATTGGCTATGAAGAAAAAGGGGTTTGATTTTCAAGGGGCAAGAAAAATAAATGACAAGAAAGTAAATGAACAATTAACTAATAAAAGGAAGAAAAACACTCTTGGGTAGACATAGGTAATTGAGATCACCATCCTTGTCTACAACCCATATATTGATAATTATAAGAGGCCAACCTATTAAGTCTACTTCCAAAAGCCTTAAGTACGTAATATCTACTCCTAGCCTTTCTAAAGAACTTTTCAAATAAAGTCTAAGATTTTTATAGAAATTTTGGCAGCATCCCCCTAAAACTTGGACTTTTCCACCGTTTTTGGGTCCCAACCAAACCATTCCACAATCTTTTTCAACGGTCCAAAACCCAAAATCAGTTCAAAAGCAAGCTAAATCCAACATTTACCTCATTTTTATATCTCAAGGAAACCATTTCAATATCAAATCGTTATCAACTGATTAAACTCATTTCCAAAATTTTAAAGAAATAGTTCAACAACAATCCATTTATCAAAACTAAACAATAATCCAATCAAACATATAATCATATTCATCCAAAATAGCCAGACAATACATAAGACTTGTAGACTCACTAAAAAGTATATGATTCTCACATCAGTATCCATTTATAACAATTCCAAATATAAATTAGCTTTTTAGAAAAACCCTACCTCAATTGTAGAAACTCAAAAACTCTAAAACATGTCACAACTCGTTTTCCCTCGGCCCAAAACTGCAGCAGCCACAACCTCAGCTCCAAACCACTTTCTCAGCAACCACAATGACTCTAATTGCAACTTGTAACAACCAGAACTCGATCCTACGTTACCAAAACCTCAAAGTTTCCAACCGACCATAATAGAATACATATTTTCAAAGGTTCCGGAACATAAACGCTTACTATAACAAAGGAAGAACGACCACTCCAAACGGCAGCGGCTCAAGCAAAGGTTCTAGTGGCCATAATACCGCTCTCAGCAACCAGAGCCGCAGCGGCCACGGCAATAAGTGTAATGGAGCTCCAATGGTGGCAGAAATCCCTCCTCCTATTTACCCGTTCCGGCCTCCCTTACTCCAGCAACAACAAAGGCAATCGCGGAGCCTTCACAATAGTGGCGGCAGCTTAGCAATAGTGATGACAGCAACACCACCCTTCCCATGCGCGCGCACGCGTGCTCTCTCTTTCTCGCATCGAGCTCTTGCCTCACATTGAGCTCTTGCCTCGCATCTCTCTCATTAGCAGTTCTGTTTCGGACGCGGCTCAATGAGGATCGATGGCGACTACCAGATCTTTAGTGGTGGTGACGAGGTGCGGTGGCCAAGCAGCGCCTCCTTCTTCTCCCCTGTGCGCTCTCTTCGCCCTCGATCTTCCTCTTTCTGCCCAATATCTCTCTCTCTCTCTCTCTTCCTTCGGTGTGCAATGGCAGCGGCAACGGCGTTGAACACGGCGGCAGCGAGGCCCCTCTGCTCCGGCGCGTCTCATTCTCTTCTTCTTCTCCCCGCTGCAGCTTCTTCTCTTTCACTCCGTTCCCTCTTTCTTTCTTTGTTTCTTTCTTTTACTTTGCAGCTGTTGCTGCTGTGTTGTTAGTGTGCGTGTGTGTGCTGGGTGTTGGTATGTGGGTTGGGTAGCTAGGGTTAGGGTTTGGTCAAAATTTGGTGTTTTGATATGGAGATTTTGGGTTTAATTTAAGTAGGGTAATTTGAATAAATTTAGGACATAGGGTACTAATTTGAAATCTAGTTAAATCCTTAAAATTTACTTTAAAATATTATTTGTTGTGCCATAATTCTAATTAAATAAAAAATTAAATACTTTAATTGAAATTATAAGATAAGAATATTAATTTTCCTTATTTCTAAAACTTAAAGTATTGAAGTATAAAAATATCAACTATTTAAATCATATACAATTCTTATTATTTCATAACTACTAATATTATAATTTTAAATGTAGAAAATTACTCAATAATTATAAAATTGAATAAAGATTTTAATTTATTTCAAATTCAATTAATCAAAAGTTACTTTAATTATCTTTAATAAAGAAATTTCTGAAATTAAAGCTATAAAAATAATTGAATTTGAAATTAGTTCATGATAACCCTTTTCAAAAGTTCTGTGTCTTACAAGGAACGCGAACACCTTAGTGATGGCGGCTACTACTTCCTCTAGAGAATCCAATGGAGCGCTTGATTTCTTCTATGTCACGCCCCTGTCTTTGTTGCTCTTTCCTCATGGCTCTTTGATCTTCTCTTATTTCATAGAGGATGGTGGAGTGCTCTTAGTGTCCCATCCTTAGCTGATCTAAGTTGGAACTTAATTCTCCTAGAGAAGTATTCAGTTGATCCCAATAACCTTGGGGTGAAAAATGCATCCTTTGAGGCATCTCAGGATTTTCTTGTTGAGGCAGCTCCACATGCTCTTGCTGTGGATCATGTTCCGGCTCTCTAACATGTTCCATCCTTCTTTTAGTGATGGGCTTCTTCTCTTCAATGGAAATGTCTCCTTCTATGACAATTCCAGCTGAATTGCATAAATGACATATGAGGTGAAGGAATTCCAACCTTGCTTGGGTGGAGGTCTTTTTTGCCACCTTGTACAATTCTTGAGGTATCATCGCGCGTCCCTTTCCACCTCGCCTCCCTGCGCGAGCGCGCACTGCGCGCGCACGCACGGATGATTGGCGCCAATGTAAGAAGGGGCACACTCACCCCTTCACTTTCACTTCACATTTTCTTCCCCCTCCCATACCTTCTACTACACATCCAACTTGAAAAAGGGGCACACCCCCCTTCACCTCATCCCTCCATTCCCTCTTCTACACTACCTTCTACCACTTACTACCTTCCCCACCACTCCCCATCAACCCACACCACAACCTCCTCTATCATTTTCTTCATCATTTCACAAGGTACTATACTAAGCCACCATCTTTTGTGATTCTTATTCATTTAGTCTCACCTTCTTTTAGTTAGCTTATTTCTTCTTTTATTTTAGTTACCTCTTTAAGAGTTCTTTGTTTTTGTTTTCTTTTTCCTTTTTCCTCTCCCTCAAATTAACTCTTCATGGGCATTTGGGTCTCCACTTCACTTGCATTAGTAGATGAGTTGTGTTGCTTGCTTTTCTTACAATCACTGTGCACTGTAATCATTAATAGTGGATTGTGAATCACTACATTGCTTTCACCTTCTTCTAATCACACACTACAAAAGGATGCACACCAAGTGTTCGATGAAAGGCATACTTGACTTTTGAGCCCACTTTGACTAAATTGCCTCTCAACTTATCACTTAGGGCGCATCCCCATTTCCTCCATTCCATCCACTCACATTTTTCTTAAACTTGCTTTCCATTTGTGGTCCTTAAGGGTATGTGCTTCTCATGCTTCCTACTTGCATGCTTAAATTACCCTTACACCACACGAATAAGATTTGCCTTGCTCTTCCCATGTTATCTTAGTTACATGTTGCAGCTGTCATGTGACAATGATACCCATATTCTGCGGCATAAATTTGCATTGTATAATCACATTTACTTCCACTTATTTGGGTTTGATGTTTTTTTTCCCTTTCTTTGTTCTCATAGGATGGTCATCAAAAAGAACAAAGGGAAAGCTCCCAAAAAGCCAACTTCCAATAAAGCGCACCACGACTTAACGGCCAAGCCACTCTTAAAGAAGACTAAGGGCCCCGTTGATGTTTTAGAGAAGGACAACCCTCCTAAGGATTCGAACAAGTTTCCCGACCGTTACTGCAAACTTGTGTACTCAAGAATGATCGAAAGGAATTATCATCCGGAACCCCTCCTAGTCCTACCGGCTCACCTCCGTCCGATTGTGATGCCACACATTGACCGGAGGCAATGGAGGTTCCTCTTGAGGCAACCAACGGAGGTCAATCTCTCATGGGTAGTGGAGTTTTACTCCAACTACCACTCTCCCCTTCTCACATCAATATTTGTGCGCCGAAAGCAAGTGTCGGTCACGGTGGAAACCATCCAAGAAGTCCTTGGGATTGAACCATCATCGGATGTGTATGACGCCTACGAAGAAGCCTTGGCTACATGCGATGACCGTGCATTCGATTGGAGCGCGATCCTCCGCGTCATTGCTTTACCCGACGCATATTGGATTCGGGGGACCATAAAGCAAAGACCCAAGGGTTTAGATGTCCGCCACCTCACTCAAGAAGCCACGGCATGGGCCCAAATTCTAGCTCACTATGTGCTCCCAAGTACACATGGGTCATCCATCACCGCCGAGTTGGCCTTATTGATATGGTGCATCTTAACCGAGAAGCCGGTCAACATTTTGCATGTCATCCGCCAATCCATGGGGCGCATTCATGCCAAAGGTAATCTATCATTCCCCGCTTTGGTGACAGAATTGGTTGCAAAAGCCGGCGTCAACCGAGAGGCTAAAGATAGGAGAACCTCAATTCCGGTCGATGGTGATATAATTCCGACCAAGAGATGCCTCAAGCCTCCGGAAGCCGCCAAGGACATCGGACTACCCACACCAACTCGCAACACCACCACTTCATCTACATCACAAAAATCGGCCACCCAACGCCTTGAAGACCTTCACAAGAAATTGGACCGTTATGAGAGGCGCAACCAACGCCGCTATGCTCATGTGAAGAGACTTCTAAGCCTAGTCACCCCACCTATGGAGGAACCCGATATCTCCACATCTACCGCAACTTCAAGCGGAGAAAGCGATGACATCGGAGATGTGGGACACTCGGAGCTCAACCAACCACTACGCCTAACCTATAGCACGGAGGACCGTGCTAAGTTTTAAGTGTGGGGAGGTCGACCGACCGATCTCCATAGGTAACATCTGAATAAATCTGAATACATTAGGATAGGTTGCATGATTAGGTCTTAGTTAGCACCATTCGCATGATAAGTCTACTTGGTTGGAACAATGAAATTCTTTCTTAGGAAACCAATACTTTGGGGAAACCATGTGGCATTGCAAATTTTAAATGCTTTAATGCCAAAATTGCATGAAGAATTATATTTTGGAACATGGTTTTGAGCTAAGAACACAAGCAAGTGAGTTTTGAGCCTAATGGTGTGGTTACATCTTATAACCACTTATTTTCCTTCTTGTGTGCACTATTCTCCTCCATGATTGCAATCTTTGATTTGTTTGATCCTTTATGTCCATTATTTTGTGTATACATGCATTTATGTGATTGAGGTCATCATTTCTTTAGCTCATTTATCCAAATAGCCAGCCCTTTTATATTCCTTTGTTAGCCAATTTGAGCCTACGATTAACCCGCTTGTTCTTAATTTTAGCACACTACAAGCCTTAAGGCGGAAAACAATAAATATCCTTATTTGGATCTTTGATTAGCTTAGGCTAGTGTGAGTGAGAATCGTTCAAGTGTGAGAGTCTTGGGACATTGGGTGCATAAAAGGGTAGTTTTGTATTTTCTATTGAAAATGTTGGGAATTGGGTACATGCTCATGTATTGATCAAATGTATAGACCTTATGCATTGACGTTCTTGTATGTAGAAAAAAAATGAGAAAGAGAAAAGAAAAAAAAATAATAATATGGAAAAGAAAAAAAATTTATAGAAAAAAAAAGAGAAAGAGAAAAGCAATAAAGGGGACAAAATGCCCCAAAGTAAAGTTCAAATAAAATCAATGCATAAGTATTGTGAAATGAATAGAAAATACATGAGTATGTGAAAAAGTGAGGAATGGGTAGTTAGATTAGCACTTAATTGCATAGGTCATTATATAGGTTAGGTGGAGAAGTTTAAGCTTATCAAAGATTCAAAATTCAAGCTCACTTAACCATATGTGCATCCTACCTTAACCTTAACCCCATTACAACCTAAGGAGAAGACCTCATGATAGATGTATGCATGCATGAAATATATGTTGATTGTTAGAAGAAGAACAAATCTTGGAAAGCATGATTAGGGGAGAATTGAGAGAATCAACCCTAAACACTTGAGCGACCAGAGCGCAAATACTTCCGGTGAGGGTTCGATGCTCAATCCCTTGATTCCCGGCTCTTGCGAGCATTCCTCATGCAAGGTTGTATATATTGCATTTGATACTTAGAAATTGGCAAGTCCTATGCATCGACCACCATCGTGTCCCATATGCTCGCATATGTCATAAGGAAGCTGATTTGTTCCCAACCAAGTAGATAACAGCATTAGTCGTAGTTGCATGCATATAAGTAGGTTGCATTTCGTGAGTCCTAT
>NC_029777.3:67745496-67745846 GCF_000817695.3 Arachis duranensis
TGCTCAGCCCGAGCACACACCAAGTGGGCCCGGAAGTGGATTTTTATGTCTTTTACTCATCTCTGTACACCCTAGGCTACTAGTTTTCTATAAGTAGAACATTATACTATTGTATTTATATCTTGGTAGCTATCTTCATTTTTATGCTATCTTAGATCATTGGGAGGCTGGCCATTCGGCCATGCCTATACCTTGTTCTTATGTATTTTCAACGGTGGAGTTTCTACACACCATAGATTAAGGTATGGAGCTCTGCTGTACCTCGAGTTTTAATGCAATTACTATTGTTCTTCTATTCAATTCCGCTTGTTCTTGTTCTAAGATATCACTTGTTCTTCAACTTGATGAAT
>NC_029777.3:67746182-67747005 GCF_000817695.3 Arachis duranensis
CAGTAGGAAAGCAGAGAGACGGAAGGGAAGGCATCTTCATGCGCTTATCTGAAGTTCCTACCAATGAATTACATAAGTACCTCTATCTTTATCTTTATGTTTTTATGCGTTCATCACCATATCCATTTGAGTTTGCCTGACTAAGATTTACAAGATGACCATAGCTTGCTTCATACTAACAATCTCCGTGGGATCGACCCTTACTCGCGTAAGGTTTATTACTTGGACTACCCAGTGCACTTGCTGGTTAGTTGTGCGAAGTTGTGTAATGCCATGGTATTGAACACCAAGTTTTTGGGGTTCATGACCGGGGATTATGAGAGTTGTGAAAAGTATTGTTCACAATTTCGCGCACCAAGTTTTTGGCACCGTTGCCGGGGATTGTTCAAGTTTTGAGCAAGCTTTTGGTCCGGTAACATCAGTGCCAAGGATTGTTGAGTTTGGACAACTGAAGGTTCATCTTGTTGCTTAGATTAGGTATTTATTTTTTTCTTTATTTATTTTTTTGAAATTCTTGAAGATGAGTTCTAGAGTTTCATGATGATTTGTTGAAATCTGGCTGGCTGAGAAGCCATGTCTAATCTCATTGGACCGAGATTTCAACTTATCATCACAAGAGCTTGTTGATCTTTATCAATCTTGCTTTTGGAGCAGTGACCTGCTAAGGCTTGGCTGGCCATTGGCCATGTCTAGTGTTTTGGACCGAAGCTTTCTTTGAAAGCTTGGCTGGCTGTGAAGCCATGTCTAATTCCTGGACCGGAGTCTTAGACTAGCATTGCACTGATTCCTGGAATTCTCATTAAGAATTTTGATACCTTTTTCC
>NC_029777.3:67752399-67753317 GCF_000817695.3 Arachis duranensis
TTGATTTCCTTGTTCTTTATTCTTCTGTTTTTTCGAATTTTATGTGCTTATGTTTATCCATGTTTGTGTCTTGTGATCATTAGTGTCTTAGTGTCTATGCCTTAAAGTTATGAATGTCCTATGAATCCATCACCTTTCTTGAATACAAACGTGCTTAATTAAAAAAAGAAAGAATTGCATGAATTTTGAATTTTACAACAGTTTAATTATTTTGATGTGGTGGCAATAATTTTTGTTTTCTGAATGTATGCTTAAACAGTGCATATGTATCTTGAATTTGTGGTTCATGAATGTTGGCTCTTGAAAGAATGATGAAAATGGAGACATGTTACTGAGGATCTGAAAAATCATTAAAATGATTCTTGAAGCAAGAAAAAGCATTTCTACTCAAAAAAAAAAAGAGAAAAATTCGAAAAAAAAAAGAGAAAAGAGAAAAAGAAAAAAAAGAGAAATAAAGTTGTGATCCAAGGCAATAAGAGTGTGCTTAAGAACCCTGGACACCTCTAATTGGGGACTCTAGCAAAGCTGAGTCACAATCTGAAAAGGTTCACCTAATTATGTGTCTGTGGCATGTATGTATCCGGTGGTAATACTGGAAGACAGAGTGCTTTGGGCCACGGCCAAGACTCAAAAAGTAGCTATGTTCAAGAATCATCATACTTTACTAGGAGAATCATTGACACTATCTGGATTCTAAGTTCCTAAAGAAGCCAATCATTCTGAATTTCAAAGGATAGAGTGAGATGCCAAAACTGTTCAGAGGCAAAAAGCTAAAAGCCCCGCTCATCTAATTGATACTGATCTTCATAGATGTTTTTGGAATTCAATGCATATTCTCTTCTTTTTATCTTATTTGATTTTCAGTTGCTTGAGGATAAGCAACAATTTAAGTTTGGTGTTGTGATGAGCGGATAATTT
>NC_029777.3:67754562-67756037 GCF_000817695.3 Arachis duranensis
GATCACTTTAGATCTTAGGATCATCTTTGGACGTCTAGTTCTTAAATCATTGGGAGTCTTGCCATTCGGCCATGCCTAGACCTTGTTCTTATGAATTTTCAACGGTGGAGTTTCTACACACCATAGATTAAGGTGTGGAGCTCTGCTGTACCTCGAGTATTAATGCAATTACTATTGTTCTTCTATTCAATTCAGCTTATTCTTGTTCTAAGATATCACTTGTTCCTCAACTTGATGAATGTGATGATCCGTGACACTCGTCATCATAATTTTGCGCACCAGTGTGCCTGACAACCACCTCCGTTCTACCTTAGATTGAGTGGATATCTCTTGGAACCCTTAATCGGAATCTTCGTGGTATAAGCTAGAATTGATGGCGGCATTCAAGAGAATCCGGAAGGTCTAAACCTTGTCTGTGGTATTCTGAGTAGGATTCAAGGATTAAATGACTGTGACGAGCTTCAAACACGCGATTGTGGGGCGTTAGTGACAGACGCAAAAGAATCACTGGATTTTATTCCGACATGATCGAGAACCGACAGCTAAATAGCCGTGCTGTGACAGAGCGCGTTGAACATTTTCACTGAGAGGACGAGACTGTAGCCATTGACAATGGTGATGCCCAACATACAGCTTGCCATGGAAAGGAGTCAGAAGGATTGGATGAAGACAGTAGGAAAGCAGAGAGACGGAAGGGACAAAGCATCTCCATACGCTTATCTGAAATTCTCACCAATGAATTACATAAGTATCTCTATATTTATTTTATGCTTTATTCATAAATCATTCACAACCATTTGAATCTGCCTGACTAAGATTTATGGTGGACGAAATTGTGATCACTTGTTCTTTCTACTTGTAGGATGTTTACTCTGATGACATTGTTTATTTTCACAACTCCGTTCAACTAACCAGCAAGTGTACTGGGTCGTCCAAGTAATAAACCTTACGTGAGTAAGGGTCGAATCCACAGAGATTGTTGGTATGAAGCAAGCTATGGTCACCTTGCAAATCTCAGTTAGGCAGATTAAAATAGTTTATGGGTTTTCGAATAATTAATAATAAAAAGAAGAAATAATAAAAGGGATAGAAGACTTATGCAGATTCATTGGTAGAGGTATCAGTTAAGTATATGCAGATGCTGTATGGCTCAAGGACGCCTGCTCTCCTACTGCTTCTACTCAATCCTTCTTACTCCTTTCCATGGCAAGCTTTGTATAGGGGTTCACCATCAACTGTGGCTACTTTCATTCCTCACGGGGAAATAACCTGTACGGCTGTCACTCGCACAGCTAACCAGCCTGGAGGCATCACCCATGGCTGATGACTACATCCCATCCTTGCAGTGAAAACTATGCTAACGCACTCTGTCACAGTACGGCTAATCACCGGTTGGTTCCCGCTCCTACTGGAATAGAATCCCTCTTTTGCGTCTGTCACCAACGCCCAGCAGGTTAAAGTTTGAAGCACGTCAC
>NC_029777.3:67757089-67759386 GCF_000817695.3 Arachis duranensis
CATAAGTATCTCTATCTTTATTTTATGCTTTATTCATAAATCATCTATAACCATTTGAATCTGCCTGACTGAGATTTACAAGATGACCATAGCTTGCTTCATACCAACAATCTCCGTGGGATCGACCCTTACTCACGTAAGATTTATTACTTGGATGACCCAGTGCACTTGCTGGTTAGTTGTGTGAAGTTGTGATAAAGAGTTAAGATTGCAATTGTGCGTACCATGTTGATGGCGCCATTGATGATCACAATTTCGTGCACCAAGTTTTTGGTGCCGTTGGTGGGGATTGTTTGAGTTTGGACAACTGACAGTTCATCTTGTTGCTTAGATTAGGTATTTTTCAGAATTTTTAAGAATGAATTCTAGTGTTTCAAGGTGATGTTCTCATCATCACCAAAGCTGATTGATCTTAATCAATTTAGCTCTTGAATGTAATGTCCTGCTGAAGCTTGGCTGACCATGTCTAATTCCTTTAGACTGAAGCTTTAGACTAACATTGCATGATTCCTGGAATTCTCATTAAGAATTTTGATATCTTTATTTTCTTTTCCACTTAATTCTCGAAAAAAATCCAAAAAAAATTACAAAATCATAAAAACCAAAAATATTTCTTGTTTGGGTCTAGTGTCTCGTTTTAAGTTTGGTGTCAATTGCATGTTTCTGTTCTTCTTGCATTTATCATGTGTCTTCATTGATCTTCAAGTTGTTCTTGATGATTTACTTGCTCTGATCTTTAAATTCTCTTGTTTTGTGTGTTTTGTTGTTTCTCATATGTATTCTCAATTTGTTAGTCTCAGTAGTATACAAACTTCTAAGTTTGGTGTCTTGCATGCATTGTTTATTTGATTTTAGTTGCATTTTGATTTTTCGTCATCATTAAAAATCCAAAAAAATTTTTAATTTGTGTCTTTTCAAGTCAATAATACAGAGAATTGAAGATTCAGAACATACAGCAGAGGAATTACACAGAAAAAGCTGGGCGTTCAAAACACCCAGTGAAGAAGGAAAACTGGCGTTTAAATGCCAGCCAGGGCACCTGGCTGGGCATTTAACGCCCAAAAGGTTAGCATTTTGGGCGTTAAACGCCAGAATGTAGACCATTCTGGGCGATTAACGCCAGGATGGCACAAGAAGGAAGATTTTGTTTTCAATTCAAATTTTTTTCAAGTTTTCATAATTTTTCAAAATCAAATCTTTTTCAAATCGTATCTTTTCAATCATATATTTTCAAAATCAATTTCTTTCCAATTTCAAAAATACTTGCTAACAATTAATGATTTGATTCAACATTTCAAGTATGTTGCCTTTTCTGTTGAGAAAGGTTTAATGTTTGAATCATATCTTTTCTTGTTAGCCAAGGCATTGATTTTAAAAATCAAATCTTTTTAAATTGTTTTTCAATCATATCTTTTTAAAACTATATATTTTCAATCATATCTTTTTAATCACATCTTTTTCAAAATAAGTTTTCAATCATATCTTTTTTATTTCTAATTTCAAAATCTTTTTCAAAAAACACTTTATCTCTTTCCCAATCATATTTTTCGAAAATCATTCTTCAAATTTTCAAAATGTTTTTAAAATCTTTTTAAATTTATTTTCAAAAATTTCTTCCCCTCTTCTCACATCCTTCTATTTATGGACTAACATGTACAATTCGAACTCTATCTTTCTAAGTTCGAATTCTTCTACCTCTTCCTTCTATTTTTCTTTTCCTTTGACATCTCAAGGAATCTCTATACTGTGACATAGAGGATTCCATATTTTTTTTGTTCTCTTCTCTTTCATATGAGCAGGAGCAAAGACAAAAGCATTCTTGTTGAGGCTGACCCTGAACCTGAAAGGATCTTGAAGCGAAAACTAAGAGAAGTTAAAGCACAACTCTCTGTAGAGGACCTAACAGAAATCTTCAAAGAATAAGACATGGCAACCGAAAACAACAACAATGCCAACAATGCAAGGAAGGTGCTGGGTGACTTTACTGCACCTACTCCCGACTTCTATGGGAGAAGCATCTCTATCCCTGCCATTGGAGCAAACAACTTTGAGCTTAAGCTTCAATTAGTTTCTCTAATACAACAGAATTGCAAGTTCCATGGACTTCCATTGGAAGATCCTCATCAGTTTTTAGCTGAATTCTTCCAAATCTGTGACACTGTCAAGACTAATGGGGTTGACCTTGAAGTCTACAGACTTATGCTATTCCCATTTACTGTAAGAGACAGAGCTAGGATATGGTTGGATTCACAACCTAAAGAAAGCCTGAACTCTTGGGAAAAGCTAGTCAATGCCTT
>NC_029777.3:67759901-67760635 GCF_000817695.3 Arachis duranensis
ATTAGAAACTTGGAGGCACAAGTGGGACAGCTAAGTAAGAAAGTTACTAAACTCCCTCCTAACACTCTTTTAAGCAATACAGAAGAGAATCCAAAAGGAGAGTGTAAGGCCATCAACATGGCCGAACTTGGAGAGGAGAAAGAGGCAGTGAGCGCCACTGAGGAAGACCTCAATGGACGTCCACTGGCCTCCAATGAGTTCCCTAATAAGGAACCATGGGAATCTGAGGTTCACACTTAGACCATAGAGATTCCATTGGATTTGCTTCTGCCATTCATGAGCTTTGATGAGTATTCACCCTCTGAAGAGGATGAAGATGTCACTGAAGAGCAAGTTGCTAAGTACCTTGAAGCAATCATGAAGCTAAATGACAAGTTATTTGGTAATGAGACTTGGGAGGATGAACCCCCTTTGCTCACCAAAGAACTGGCTGACTTGTCTAGGCAGAAACTACCTCAAAAGAGATAAGATCTTGGGAAGTTCTCAATACCTTGTACAATAGGCTCCATGACCTTTAAGAAGGCTCTGTGTGACCTAGGGTCAAGCATAAACCTCATGCCTCTCTCTGTAATGGAGAAGCTAGGGATCTTTGAGGTACAAGCTGCAAGAATCTCACTAGAGATGGCAGACAATTCAAGAATACAAGCTTATGGACTTGTAGAGGATGTTCTGGTAAAAGTTGAAGACCATTACATCCCTGCTGATTTCATAGTCCTAGAGACTGGGAAGTGCAT
>NC_029777.3:67760744-67762631 GCF_000817695.3 Arachis duranensis
ATCCTTTGTGTTTAAGGCTCAAGGATATCCCTCTGTAACCATGGAGAGGAAGCATGAAGAGCTTCTCTCAAAACAAAGTCAAACAGAGCCTCCACAGTCAAACTCTAAGTTTGGTGTTGGGAGGCCACAACCAACTTCTAAGTTTGGTGTTAAACCCCCCACATTCAAACTCTAAGTTTGGTGTTGGAAAGTTCCAACATGACTCTGAGTATCTATGAGGCTCCATGAGAGCCCACTGTCAAGCTACTGACATTAAAGAAGCGCTTGTTGGGAGGCAACCCAATTTTATTATATTTATCTAATTTCCTTTGTTATTTTATGTTTTCTGTAGGTTGATGATCATGGGAAGTCACAAAATCAATTGAAAAAGCAAAAACAGCATGAAAAACAGAAAGAAAAATAGCACACCCTGGAGGAAAAACTTGCTGGCGTTTAAACGCCAGTAAGGGCAGCGAATGGGCGTTTAACGCCCAGTCTGGCACCATTCTGGGCGTTTAACGCCAGAAAGAGGCACCAGACTGGCGTTAAATGCCAGGAAAGGGCAAAAAGCTGGCGTTAAATGCCAGAAATGGGCACCAACCCGGCGTTTAACGCCAGAATTGGCATAAGGGAGCATTTTTGCTCGCCACTTGGTGCAGGGATGAATTTTCCTTAACACCTCAGGATCTGTGGATCCCACAAGATCCCCACCTACCCCACCACTCTCTCTCCTCTTCACCCATTCACCAATCACCGCAACACCTCCTCCCCAAAAACCCCTCACCTATCATTTCCCACTATTCTCTTCACCACTCACATCCACCCTTCATAAAACCCCACCTACCTCACCATTCAAATTCAAACCACTTTCCCTCCCAAACCCACCCATCTATGACCGAACCCTACCCCTCTCCCCACCCCTATATAAACCCTTCTTCACTCCTTCATTTTCACACAACCTAAACACTACTTCTCCCCCTTGGCCGAACCACAGCCACATCCATCTCCTCTATTTCTTCTTCTTCTACTCTCTTCTTTCTTCTTTTACTCGAGGACGAGCAAAACCTCTAAGTTTGGTGTGGTAAAAGCATTGCTTTTTATTTTTCCATAACCATTTATGGCATCTAAGGCCGGAGAAACCTCTAGAAAGAGGAAAGAGAAGGCAAAAGCTTCCACCTCCGAGTCATGGGAGATGGAGAGATTCATCTCAAGGGGTGCATCAAGACCACTTCTATGAAGTTGTGGCCATGAAGAAGGTGATCCCCGAGGTCCCTTTCAAACTCAAAAAGAGTGAATATCCAGAGATCCGACATGAGATCCAAAGAAGAGGTTGGGAAGTTCTTACCAACCCCACTCAACAAGTCGGAATCTTAATGGTTCAAGAGTTCTATTCCAATGCATGGATCACCAAGAACCATGATCAAAGTGTGACCCCGGACCCAAAGAATTGGCTTACAATGGTTCGGGGAAAATGCTTAGATTTTAGTCCGGAAAATATAAGGTTGGCATTCAACTTGCCCATGATGCAAGGAGATGAACACCCTTACACTAGAAGGGTCAACTTTGATCAAAGGTTAGACCAAGTCCTCATAGACATTTATGAAGAGGGCGCTCAATGGAAGAGAGATTCAAGAGGGAAGGTGGTTCAACTGAGAAGGCATGACCTCAAGCCTGTGGCTAGGGGATGGTTGGAGTTTATCCAATGCTCAATCATTCCCACTAGCAACCGGTCCGAAGTTACTATAGATCGGGCCATCATGATTCATAGCATCATGATTGGAGAGGAAATAGAAGTTCATGAGGTTATATCCCAAGAACTTTATAAGGTGGCGGACAAGTCCTCTACTTTGGCAAGGTTAGCCTTTCCTCATCTCATTTGTCACCTCTGTTATTCAGTCGGAATTGACA
>NC_029777.3:67762660-67764845 GCF_000817695.3 Arachis duranensis
ATCCCTGAGATGCCTCAAGGGATGCACTTTCCTCCACAAAATTATTGGGATCAAATCAACACCTCCCTAAGAGAATTGAGTTCCAACATAAGACAACTAAGGGTGGAGCACCAAGAACATTCCATCCTCCTCTATGAAATTAGAGAAGATCAAATAATCATGAGAGAGGAGCAACAAAGGTAAGGAAGAGACATTGAGGAGCTCAAGCACTCCATAAGATCTTCAAGACGAAGAACAAGCTGCCATCACTAAGGTGGACCCGTTCTTTAATCTCCTTGTCCTTTATTTCTCTGTTTTTCAAATTTTTATGCTTATGTTTATCTATGTTTGTGTCTTATGATCATTAGTGTCTTAGTGTCTATGCCTTAAAGTTATGAATGTCCTATGAATCCATCAACTTTCTTAAATGAAAAATGTTCTTAATTGAAAAGGAGAAGAATTGCATGAATTTTGAATTTTATAGCAGATTAATCATTTTGATGTGGTGGCAATACTTTGACTTCTGAATGTATGCTTGAACAATACATATGTCTTTTGAATTTTTTGTTCATGAATGTGGGCTCTAGAAAGAATGATGAAAAAGGAGACATGTTACTGAGGATCTGAAAAATCATAAAAATGATTCTTGAAGCAAGAAAAAGTAGTGAATTCAAAAAAAAAGAAATAATAAAGTTGTGATCCAAGGCAAAAAGAGTGTGCTTAAGAACCCTAGATACCTCTAATTGGGGACTCTAGCAAAGCTGAGTCACAATCTGAAAAGGTTCCCCCAGTCATGTGTCTGTGGCATGTATATATCCGGTGGTAATACTGGAAGACAGAGTGCTTTGGGCCACAGCCAAGACTCATAAAGTAGCTATGTTCAAGAATCATCATACATAACTAGGAGAATCAATAACACTATGTGGATTCTGAGTTCCTATAGAAGCCCATCATTCTAAATTTCAAAGGATAAAGTGAGATGCCAAAACTGTTCAGAGGCAAAAAGCTAAAACCCCCGCTCATCTAATTAATACTGATCTTCATAGATGTTTTTGGAATTCATTGCATATTCTCTTCTTTTTATCTTATTTGATCTTCAGTTGCTTGGGGACAAGCAACAATTTAAGTTTGGTATTGTGATGAGCGGATAATTTATACGCTTTTTGGCATTGTTTTTAGTATGTTTTTAGTATGTTTTAGTTAGTTTTTATTATATTTTTATTAGTTTTTAGTTAAAATTCACTTTTCTGGATTTTACTATGAGTTTGTGTGTTTTTCTGTGATTTTAGGTATTTTTTGGCTGAAATTGAGGGACCTGAGCAAAAATCTGATTCAGAGGCTGAAAAGGACTGCAGATGCTGTTGGATTCTGACCTCCCTGCACTCGAAGTGGATTTTCTAGAGCTACAGAAGCCCAATTGGCGCGCTCTTAACTGCGTTGGAACGTAGACATCCTGGGCTTTCCAGCAATGTATAATAGTCCATACTTTGTCCGAGATTTGATGGCTCAAATAGGCGTTCCAATTCAGCTCAAGAATTATGGCGTAAAACGCCGGAACTGGCACAAGAATGGGAGTTAAACGCCCAAACTGGCACAAAAGCTGGCGTTTAACTCCAAGAAGAGTCTCTACACGAAAATGCTTCAATGCTCAGCCCACGCACACACCAAGTGGGCCCGGAAGTAGATTTTTATGTCATTTACTCATCTTTGTAAACCCTAAGCTACTAGTTCTCTACAAATATGACCTTTTGCTATTGTATTAGACATCTTGGTAGCTATCTTTGAGTAGTCTTATGCTATCTTAGATCATGGGGGCTGGCCTCTCGGCCATGTCTAGACCTTGTTCTTATGTATTTTCAACGGTGGAGTTTCAACACACCATAGATTAAGGTGTGGAGCTCTTTTGTACCTCGAGTATTAATGCAATTACTATTGTTCTTCTATTCAATTCAGCTTATTCTTGTTCTAAGATATCACTTGTTCCTCAACTTGATGAATGTGATGATCCGTGACACTCATCATCATTCTCACCTATGAACGTGTGTGGTGCGCGAAATTGTGAACAATACTTTTCCCAACTCTCATAATCCCCGGTCATGAACCCCAAAAACTTGGTGTTCAATACCATGGCATTACACAACTTCGCACAACTAACCAGCAAGTGCACTGGGTCGTCCAAGTAATAAACCTTACGCGAGTAAGGGTC
>NC_029777.3:67765535-67765818 GCF_000817695.3 Arachis duranensis
CTGGAGTTAAACGCCAGCTTTAGTGCCAGTTTGGGCGTTTAACTCCCATTTTGGTGCCAGTTCCGGCGTTTAACGCTGGGATTTCTGAGGGTGAATTTGTACGCCGGTTTGGGTCATCAAATCTTGGGCAAAGTATGGACTATCATATATTGCTGGAAAGCCCAGGATATCTACTTTCCAACGCCGTTGAGAGCGCGCCAACTGGGCTTCTGTAGCTCCAGAAAATCCACTTCGAGTGCAGGGAGGTCAGAATCCAACAGCATCTGCAGTTCTTTTTAGTCTC
>NC_029777.3:67766149-67766915 GCF_000817695.3 Arachis duranensis
CAATGAATTCCAAAAACATCTATGAAGATCAGTATTAATTAGATGAGCGGGGCTTTTAGCTTTTTGTCTCTGAACAGTTTTGGCATCTCACTCTATCCTTTGAAATTCAGAATGATTGGCTTCTTTAGGAACTTAGAATCCAGATAGTGTTAATGATTCTCCTAGTAAAGTATGATGATTCTTGAACATAGTTACTTTTTGAGTCTTGGCTGTGGCCCAAAGCACTCTGTCTTCCAGTATTACCACCGGATACATACATGCCACAGACACATAATTGGGTGAACCTTTTCAGATTGTGACTCAGCTTTGCTAGAGTCCCCAACTAGAGGTGTCCAGGGTTCTTAAGCACACTCTTATTTGCCTTGGATCACAACTCTTATTTTTCTCTCTTTTTTTTTTCGTTTTCTTTTTCTCTTTTTTTTTTCGAAATTTTTTTTTTTGAATAGTAATGCTTTTTCTTGCTTCAAGAATCATTGTAATGATTTTTCAGATCCTCAGTAACATGTCTCCTTTTTCATCATTCTTTCAAGAGCCAACATTCATGAACCACAAATTCAAGATACATATGCACTGTTTAAGCATACATTCAAAAAACAAAAATATTGCCACCACATCAAAATAATCAAACTGTTATAAAATTCAAAATTCATGCAACTCTTTCCTTTTTTCAATTAAGCACATTTTTATTTAAGAAAGGTGATGGATTCATAGGACATTAATAACTTTAAGGCATAGACACTAAGACCCTAATGATCACAAGACACCA
>NC_029777.3:67768013-67770601 GCF_000817695.3 Arachis duranensis
AAGCTTTTGCCTTCCCTTTCCTCTTTCTAGAGGTTTCTCCGGTCTTGGATGCCATAAATGGTTATGGAAAAACAAAAAGCAATGCTTTTACCACACCAAACTTAAAATGTTTGCTCGTCCTCGAGCAAAAGAAGAAAGAAGAGAGTAGAAGAAGAAGAAATGATGGGAAAGGGAATGGCTTTAATTTTCGGCCAAGAAGGGGAGAAGTGGTGTGTATGTTGTGTGAAAATGAAGGAGGGAGGAGGGTTTATATAGGAGAGTGAAAGGGTAGATTTCGGTCACTTGAGGGTGGGTTTGGGTGGGTAAGTGGTTTGAATTTGAATGTGAGGTAGGTGGGGTTTTATGAAGGATGGATGTGAGTGGTGAAGAGAAAGATAGGATTTGATAGGTGAAGGGTTTTTGGGGAAGAGGTGTTGAGGTGATTGGTGAATGGGTGAAGAAGAGAGAGAGAGTGGTAGGGGAGGTGGGGATCCTGTGGGGTCCACAGATCCTGAGGTGTCAAAGAAAAGTCATCCCTGCACCAAATGGCAAGCAAAATCACGTTTTGTGCCATTTCTGGAGTTAAACGCCGGGCTGGTGCCCATTTCTGGCGTTTAACGCCAGCTTCTTGCCCATTTCTGGCGTTTAACGCCAGTCTGGTGCCCCTTTCTGGCGTTAAACGCCCAGAATGGTGCCAGACTGGGCGTTAAACGCCCAACAGCTAACCTCAATGGCGTTTAAACGCCAGTAGGTGCGTCCTCCAGGGTGTGCTATTTTTCTTCCTGTTTTTCATTCTGTTTTTGCTTTTTTTCATTGATTTTGTGACTTCTCATGATCATCAACCTACAAAAAAGAAAAAATAACAAAATAAAATAGATAAAATATAGCATTGGGTTGCCTCCCAACAAGCGCTTCTTGAATGTCAGTAGCTTGACAGAGGACTCTCATGGAGCCTCACAGATACTTAGAGCCATGTTGGAACCTCCCAACACCAAACTTAGAGTTTGAACGTGGGGGTTCAACACCAAACTTAGAATTTGGTTGTGGCCTCCCAACACCAAACTTAGAGTTTGAACGTGGGGGTTCAACACCAAACTTAGAATTTGGTTGTGGCCTCCCAACACCAAACTTAGAGTTTGACTGTGGGGGCTCTGTTTGGCTCTGTTTTGAGAGAAGCTCTTCATGCTTCCTCTCCATGATTACAGAGGGATATCCTTGAGCTTTAAACACAAGGGAGTCTTCATTCACTTGAATGATTAGTTCTCCTCTGTCAACATCAATCACAACCTTTGCTGTGGCTAGGAATGGTATGCCAAGGATGATGGATTCATCCATGCACTTTCCAGTCTCTAGGACTATGAAATCAGTAGGGATGTAATGGTTTTCAACTTTAACCAGAACACCCTCTACAAGAACATGGGCTTGTTTTCTTGAGTTGTCTGCCATCTCTAGTGAGATTTTTGCAGCTTGCACCTCAGAGATTCCTGATTTCTCCATTACAGAGAGAGGCATGAGGTTTACACTTGACCCTAAGTCACACAAGGCCTTCTTGAAGGTCATGGTGCCTACACACAAGGCCTTCTTGAAGGTCATGGTGCCTATGGCACAAGGTATTGAGAACTTCCCAGGATCTTGTCTCTTTTGAGGTAATTTCTGCCTAGACAAGTTATCCAGTTCTTTGGTGAGCAAAGGGGGTTCATCCTCCCATGTCTCATTACCAAATAACTTGTCATTTAGCTTTATGATTGCTCCAAGGTATTTAGCAACTTGCTATTCAGTGACATATTCGTCCTCTTCATAGGAAGAATACTCATCAGAGCTCATGAATGGCAGAAGTAAGTCCAATGGAATCTCTATGGTCTCATTTTGAGCCTCAAAGTCCCTGGGTTCCTCATTGGGGAACTCATTGGAGGCCAGTGGACGTCCATTGAGGTCTTCCTCAGTGGCGTTCACTGCCTCTCCCTCCTCTCTAAATTCGGCCATGTTGATGGCCTTGCACTCTCCTTTTGGATTTTCTTCTGTATTGCTTGGAAGAGTACTAGGAGGGAGTTCAGTAATTTTCTTATTTAGCTGACCCACTTGTGCCTCCAAGTTTCTAATGGAGGACCTTGTTTCAGTTATGAAACTTTCTTCACAGGATTTCTTTCAGAAGTGTACATGAATTGGTTATTTGCAACCATTTCAATTAGCTCTTGTGCTTCTGTAGGCGTCTTCTTCAGATGAAGAGAGCCTCCAGTAGAGCTATCCAAGGACATCTTGGACAGTTCAGAGAGACCATCATAGAAAATTCCTATGATGCTCCATTCAGAAAGCATGTCAGAGGGACATTTTCTGATTAATTGTTTGTATCTTTCCCAAGCTTCATAGAGGGATTCTCCTTCCTTCTGTCTGAAGTTTTGGACTTCCACTCTAAGCTTACTCAATTTTTGAGGTGGAAAGAACTTTGCCAAGAAGGCATTGACTAGCTTTTCCCAAGAGTCCAGGATTTCTTTAGGTTGTGAATCCAACCATGTTCTAGCTCTGTCTCTTACAGCAAAAGGGAATAGCATAAGTCTGTAGACCTCAGGGTCAACCCCATTGGTCTTGACAGTGTCACAGATTTGCAAGAA
>NC_029777.3:67772020-67772658 GCF_000817695.3 Arachis duranensis
GCCATCCTGGCGTTAAACGCCCAGAATGGTGCACATTCTGGCGTTTAACGCCCAAAATGCTACCCTTTTGGGCGTTAAACGCCCAACCAGGTACCCTGGCTGGCGTTTAAACGCCAGTCTGTCCTTCTTCACTGGGCGTTTTGAACGCCCAGCTTTTTCTGTGCAATTCCTCTGCTGTATGTTCTGAATCTTCAATTCTCTGTATTATTGACTTGAGAAGACACAAATTAAAAATATTTTTGGATTTTTAATAATAAGAACAAATCAAAATGCAACAAGAATCAAATAACAATGCATGCAAGACACCAAAATGAAAATGCAAATGAGACACTCAAGTCAATAGAATTCAAAGATCAGAGCACGAAAATCATCAAGAATTACTTGAAGATCTTTAAGACACATGAATGAATGCATGCAATTGACACCAAACTTAAGATGAGACACTAGACTCAAACAAGAAATTTTTGGATTTTATGATTTTTTAAATTTTTTTGTGTTTTTCGAAAATTAAGTAAAAAAATATCAAAATTCTTAATGAGAATTCCAGAAATCATGCTATGTTAGTCTAAAGCTTCAGTCTAAAGGAATTAGACATGGTCAGCCAAGCTTCAGCAGAACATTGCATTCAAGAGCTAAAT
>NC_029777.3:67773515-67774860 GCF_000817695.3 Arachis duranensis
GGTCTAGGCATGGCCGAATGGCCAGCCTCCCAATGATCTAAGATAGCATAAAAATGAAGATAGCTACCAAAGTCTGATCTAAGAACTAGATGTCCAAAGATGATCTAGAGATCTAAAGTGATCAAAAGATGAAAATACAATAGTAAAAGGTCCTATATATAGAAAACTAGTAGCCTAGAGTGTACAGAGATGAGTAAATGACATAAAAATCCACTTCCGAGCCCACTTGGTGTGTGCTTGGGCTGAGCAATGAAGCTTTTTCGTGTAGAGACTCTTCTTGGAGTTAAACGCCAGCTTTAGTGTCAGTTTGGGCGTTTAACTCCCATTTTGGTGCCAGTTCCGGCGTTTAACGCTGGGATTTCTGAGGGTGACTTTGAACGCCGGTTTGGGCCATCAAATCTTGGGCAAAGTATGGACTATCATATATTGCTGGAAAGCCCAGGATGTCTACTTTCCAACGCCGTTCAGAGCGCGCCAATTGGGCTTCTGTAGCTCCAGAAAATCCACTTCGAGTGCAGGGAGGTCAGAATCCAACAGCATCTGCAGTCCTTTTTAGTCTCTGAATCAGATTTTTGCTCAGGTCCCTCAATTTCAGCCAGAAAATACCTGAAATCACAGAAAAACACACAAAATCATAGTAAAGTCCAGAAAAGTGAATTTTAACTAAAAACTAATAAAAATATACTAAAATCTAACTAGATCATACCAAAAATATACTAAAAACAATGCCAAAAAGTATACAAATTATCCGCTCATCAGTGTGCTTGACAACCACCTCTGTTCTACCTTAGATTGAGTGGATATCTCTTGGATCCCTTAATCGGAATCTTCATGGAATAAGCTAGAATTGATGGCGGCATTCTCTTGACTGTGGTATTTGGTGGACGAAATTGTGATCATCAATGTTGTACTCTTTGTTGTTGTATGGAATAATTATAATGGCTCTTTGCTATGTGTGGACACAACTCCGTTAAACTAACCAGCAAGTGTACTGGGTCGTCCAAGTAATAAACCTTATGTGAGTAAGGGTCGATCCCACAGAGATTGTTGGTATAAAGCAAGCTATGGTCATCTCATAAATCTCAGTTAGGCGGCTTATAATTGATTATGGATTTTCGAATAGTAATAAATAATAAGCAGGAAATAAAGATAAATAACATAGGATAGAAATACTTATGTAAATTAATGGTGGGAATTTCAGATAAGCGTATGGAGATACTGTGCCCTTTCTTTTTCTACTTTCCTACTTCTTCCTTCAATCCTTCTTACTCCTTTCCATGGCAAGCTGTATGTAGGGCATCACCGTTGTCAATGGCTACATCCCATCCTCTCAGTGAAAAAGGTC
>NC_029777.3:67774913-67776689 GCF_000817695.3 Arachis duranensis
GGTCCAAATGCTCTGTCACAGCATGGCTAATCATTTGTCGGTTCTCAATCAGGTTGGAATAGAATCCCTTGATTCTTTTGCGTCTGTCACTAACGCCCAGCCTTCAGGAGTTTGAAGCTCGTCACAGTCATTCAATCCCAGAATCTTACACGGAATACTACAAACAAGGTTTATACTTTCCGGATTCTCATGAATGCCGCCATCAATCTAGCTTATACCACGAAGATTCTGTTTAAGGAATCTAAGAGATACACGCCCGACCTAAGGTAGAACGGAAGTGGTTGTCAATCACGCGCGTTCATAGGTGAGAATGATGATGAGTGTCACAGATCATCACATTCATCAAGTTGAAGTGCAACGAATATCTTAGAATAGGAATAAAGAGAATTGAATAGAAACAGTAGTAATTGCATTAAAACTTGAGGTACAACAGAGCTCCACACCCTCAATCTATGGTGTGTAGAAACTCCACCGTTGAAAATACATAAGTGAAAGGTTCAGGCATGGCCGAATGGTCAGCCCCCCCAAAACGTGATCAATAGTCTCCTCAGATGAAGAATAAAATAAAACTGAGACCAAAGATGTCTAATACAATAGTAAATTATCCTATTTATACTAGACTAGCTACTAGGGTTTTGATGAGCGGATAATTTATACGCTTTTTGGCATTGTTTTTATATAGTTTTTAGTAAGTTTGAGCTACTTTTAGGGATGTTTTCATTAGTTTTTATGTTAAATTCACATTTCTGGACTTTACTATGAGTTTGTGTGTTTTTCTGTGATTTCAGGTAAATTCTGGCTGAAATTGAGGGACTTGAGCAAAACTCTGAAGAAGGCTGACAAAAGGACTGCTGATGCTGTTGGAATCTGACCTCCCTTCACTCGAAATAGACTTTCTGGAGCTACAGAACTCCAATTGGCGCGCTCTCAACGGCGTTGGAAAGTAGACATTCAGGGCTTTCCAGCAATATATAATAGTCCATGCTTTATTCGAAGATCGACGACGTAACTTGGTGTTGAACGCCAAGTTCATGCTGCTGTCTGGAGTTTAACGCCAGAAAAACGTCATGATCCGGAGTTGAACGCCCAAAACACGTCATAACTCAGAGTTCAACTCCAAGTAAAGCCTCAGCTCGTGGATAGATCAAGCTCAGCCCAAGCATACACCAAGTGGGCCCCGGAAGTGAATTTATGCATCATTTACTTACTCATGTAAACCCTAGTAGCTAGTCTAAGTATATATAGAACATTTATCTATTGTATTAGATATCTTTTGACCACTTTAAACCTTTGATCATTCGGTCACTTGATCATGGAGAGGGCTGGCCATTCGGCCATGCCTGAACCTTTTGCTTATGTGTTTTCAACAGTGGAGTTTGACCTCTTACTTATGTATTTTCAACGGTGGAATTTCTGCACACCATAGATTAAGGGTGTGGAGCTCTGCTGTACCTCAAGTATTAATGCAATTCTATTATCTTTTATTCAAATCTCTCTTATTCTTATTCCAAGATATTCATTCGTACCCAAGAACATGATGAATGTGATGATAAGTAACCCTCATTATCATTCTCACTTATGAACGCACGTGATTGACAACCACTTCTGTTCTACATGAAACTGAGCTTGAATGCATATCTCTTAGATTCCCCAACAGAATTTTCGTGGTATAAGTTAGATAGATGGCGGCATTTATGAGGATCCGAAAAGTCTCACCTTGTCTGTGGTATTCCGAGTAGGATTCCGGTAATGAATGACTATGACGTGCTTCAAACT
>NC_029777.3:67776888-67778848 GCF_000817695.3 Arachis duranensis
ACTGAGATTTACAAGGTGACCATAGCTTGCTTCATACCAACAATCTCTGTGGGATCGACCCTTACTCACGTAAGGTTTATTACTTGGACGACCCAGTACACTTGCTGGTTAGTTGAACGGAGTTGTGAATTCAAATAAAGACAATTATTGAATAAATCCATACAAGCATAAAGAATAGTGATCACAATTTCGTCCACCAAGTTTTTGGCGCCGTTGCCGGGGATTGTTCGAGTATGGACAACTGACGGTTCATCTTGTTGCTCAGATTAGGTCATTTTCTTTTCAAAAATCTTTTTCAAAATTTTTCTTTTATTTTTCGTTTTTCTAAACTTTATTTTCGAAAAATTAATAAAAATTCACAAAAATTCATAAAATCATAAAATAAAAAAATTATTTTGTGTTTCTTGTTTGAGTCTTGTGTTAATTTTTAAGTTTGGTGTCAATTGCATGATTTTAAAAAATTTTTCTTGCATTTTTCGAAAATCCCATGCATTCATAGTGTTCTTCATGATCTTCAAGTTGTTCTTGATAAGTCCTCTTGTTTGATCTTGATGATTTCTTGTTTTGTGTCTTTTCTTGTTTTTCATATGCATTTTTGCATTCATATTTTTCATGCATTAAAGATTTCTAAGTTTGGTGTCTTGCATGTTTTCTTTGCATTAAAAATTCTTCAAAATTATGTTCTTGATGTTCATCATGATCTTCAAAGTGTTCTTGGTGTTCATCTTGACATTCATAGCATTCTTGCATGCATGTTCATCGTGATATTCAAAGTGTTCTTGTTGTTCATCTTGACATTCATAGTGTTCTTGCATGCATAATGTGTTTTGATTCATAATTTTCATGTTGTGAGTCATTTTTGTGTTTTTCTCTCAAAAATTTAAAAATTCAAAAAATCAAAAAAATTATCTTTTCCTTATTTCCCTCCAAAATTTCGAAATTTTGGGTTGACTTGGTCAAAAATTTTTAAAATTAGTTGTTTCTTACAAGTCAAGTCAAAATTTCAATTTTAAAAACCTTATCTTTTCAAAATCTTTTTCAAAAATCATATCTTTTTCTTTTTTTATATAATTTTCAAAAATTTCAAAAAAAAATTTTCAAAATATTTTTCAAAATCTTTTTCTTATCTTTTTATCAAATTTTCGAAAATTAAGCTAACAATTAATGTGATTGGTTCAATAATTTGAAGTTTGTTACTTTCTTGTTAAGAAAGGTTCAATCTTTAAGTTCTAGAATCTTATCTTGTAGTTTCTTGTTAGTTAAGTAATTTTAAAAATTAAATCTTTTTCAAAATATCTTTTTCTTAAAAATCTTTTTATCTTTTTATCTTATCTTTTTCAAAAACTTTATCTTCTTTTTAAAATTTAATTTCAAAATATCTTATCTAACTTCTTATCTTCTTATTTTTTTTCAAAATTTAATTTCAAATCTTTTTCAATCAACTAACTAACTTTTTGTTTGTTTCTTATCTTTTTCAAAACCAACTAACTACTTTTCCCTCTCTAATTTTCGAAAATTCTCCCTCTCTTTTTCAAAAATTCTTTTTGTTTTAAATTTTAATTTTAGACTTATCTTATCTTTAATTTTCGAAAATTACTAACCCCTTTTTCAAAATTATTTTCGAAAATTTCTCTTCTCTTCTCTTATTCTATTTAATTAATTTAATTACTAACACTTCTCTTCATCTCTCCTCATCCAAAAATCCGAATCCTTCCTTCTTCTTTCTTATACCCCTTTCTTCTTTTACTAACATAAAGGAATCTCTATACTGTGACATAGAGGATTCCTCTTTCTTTTCTTGTTTTCTTCTATTTCTTATGAGCAGGAACAAGGATAAAAGCACTCTTGTTGAAGCTGATCCAGAACCTGAAAGGACTCTGAAGAGAAAATTAAGAGAAGCTAAATTACTACAATCCAGAAACAACCTTTCATAAATTTTCGAACAAGAGAAGGAGATGGC
>NC_029777.3:67779171-67780090 GCF_000817695.3 Arachis duranensis
AAGAAAATGCCTGAAGAGGCTCAAGAACTCATTGACATGGTTGCAAACAACCAGTTCATGTATACCTCTGAGAGGAATTCCGTGAATAATGGGATACCTCAGAAGAAAGGAGTTCTTGAAATTGATGCTCTGAATGCCATATTGGCTCAGAACAAAATGTTGACTCAACAGGTCAACATAATCTCTCAAAATCTGAATGGAATGCAACATGCATCCAACAGTACTAGAGAGGTAGCTTCTGAAGAAGCTTATGATCCTGAGAACCCTGCCATGGCAGAGGTTAATTACATGGGTGAACCTTATGGAAACACCTATAACCCATCATGGAGAAATCATCCAAATTTCTCATGGAAAGATTAACAAAAGCCTCAACAAGGCTTTAACAATGGTGGACGCAATAGGCTGAGCAATAGCAAGCCTTTTCCATCATCTTCTCAGCAACAGACAGAGAATTCTGAACAAAACACTTCTAATTTAGCCAATATAGTCTCTGATCTGTCAAAGGCCAATTTTAGTTTCATGAATGAAACAAGATCCTCCATCAGAAATTTGGAGGCACAAGTGGGCCAGCTGAGTAAGAAAGTCATTGAAACTCCTCCCAGTATTCTCCCAAGCAATACAGAAGAGAATCCAAAAGGAGAGTGCAAGGCCATTGATTTGATCAACATGGCCGAATGCACAAGGGAGGAGGAGGACGAAAATCCTAGTGAGGAAGACCTCCTGGGACGTCCTTCAAGCAAGAAGGAGTTTCCTAATAAGGATCCAGAGAAATCTGAGGCTCATACAGAGACCATAGAGATCCCACTAAATCTCCTTCTGCCATTCATGAGCTCTGAAGACTATTCATCCTCTGAAGAGGATGAAGATGTGACTGGAGAGCAAGTTGCTCAATACTTAGGAGCTATCATGAAGCTGAATG
>NC_029777.3:67780333-67780524 GCF_000817695.3 Arachis duranensis
TCTTATGCCACTCTCTGTAATGGAGAAGCTGGGGATCATTGAGGTACAACCTGCCTTGTTCTCATTGCAATTGGCACACAAGTCAGTGAGACAAGCTTATGGAATAGTAGAGGACGTGCTAGTAAAGGTTGAAGGCCTTTACATCCCTGCTGATTTCATAATCCTAGACACTAGGAAGGAAGATGATGAAT
>NC_029777.3:67781867-67782448 GCF_000817695.3 Arachis duranensis
AAGAAGGTGATCCCCGAGGTCCCTTTCAAGCTCAAAAAGAATGAGTATCCGGAAATCCGACATGAGATCCAAAGAAGAGGGTGGGAAGTCATAACCAACCCCATGCAACAAGTCGGAATATTGATGGTTCAAGAGTTCTATGCCAATGCATGGATCATTAGGAACCATGATCAAAGTATGAACCCGAATCCAAAGAACTATATCACAATGGTTCGGGGGAAATACTTAGATTTTAGTCCGGAAAATGTGAGGTTGGCGTTTCACTTACCCATGATGCAAGGTGATGAACGCCCCTACACTAGAAGGGTCAACTTTAATCAAAGGTTGGACCAAGTCCTTATGGACATATGTGTGGAAGGAGCCCAGTGGAGAATAGACTCCAAAGGCAAGCCAGTCCAACTGAGAAGACTGGATCTCAAGCCTGTGGCTAGAGGATGGTTGGAGTTCATCCAAAGATCCATCATCCCTACAAGCAACCGATCTGAAGTTACTGTGGATCGAGCCATCATGATCCATAGCATCATGATAGGAGAGGAAGTGGAAGTTCATGAGGTCATCTCCAATGAAATCTACAAAATAGC
>NC_029777.3:67783654-67784635 GCF_000817695.3 Arachis duranensis
TGATGAGCGGATAATTTATACGCTTTTTGGCATTGTTTTTATATAGTTTTTAGCAAGTTTAAGCTACTTTTAGGGATGTTTTCACTAGTTTTTATGTTAAATTCATATTTCTGGACTTTACTATGAGTTTGTGTGTTTTTCTGTGATTTCAGGTAAATTCTGGCTGAAATTGAGGGACTTGAGCAAAACTCTGAAGAAGGCTGACAAAAGGACTGCTGATGCTGTTAGAATATGACCTCCCTGCACTCGAAATGGATTTTCTGGAGCTACAGAACTTCAATTGGCGCTCTCTCAACGGCTTTGGAAAGTAGACATCTAGGGCTTTCCAGCAATATATAATAGTCCATGCTTTATTCGAAGATCGACGACGTAACTTGGCGTTGAACGCCAAGTTCATGCTGCTGTCTGGAGTTTAACGCCAGAAAAACGTCATGATCCGGAGTTGAACGCCCAAAACACGTCATAACTCAGAGTTCAACTCCAAGTAAAGCCTCAGCTCGTGGATAGATCAAGCTCAGCCCAAGCATACACCAAGTGGGCCCCAGAAGTGAATTTATGAATCATTTACTTACTCATGTAAACGCTAGTAGCTAGTCTAGTATATATAGGACATTTATCTATTGTATTAGACATCTTTGGTCTCAGTTTTGTTTTATTCTTCATCCTAAGAGATCATTGACCACATTAGGGGGGCTGGCCATTCGGCCATGCCTGGACCTCTTACTTATGTATTTTCAACGGTGGAGTTTCTGCACACCATAGATTAAGGGTGTGGAGCTCTGCTGTACCTCAAGTATTAATGCAATTCTATTATCTTTTATTCAAATCTCTCTTATTCTTATTCCAAGATATTCATCGTACCCAAGAACATGATGAATGTGATGATAAGTAACCCTCATTATCATTCTCACTTATGAACGCACGTGATTGACAACCACTTCCGTTCTACATGAAACTGAGCTTGAATGCGTATCTCTTAGA
>NC_029777.3:67785902-67786128 GCF_000817695.3 Arachis duranensis
TTTTTCCTTTGAAGTTCAGAATGATTGGCTTCTCTAGGAACTTAGAATTTCGGATGGTGTTATTGATTCTCCTAGTTAAGTATGTTGATTGTTGAACACAGCTACTTATGAGTCTTGGCCGTGGCCCTAAGCACTTTATTTTCCAGTATTACCACCGGATACATAAATGCCACAGACACATGACTGGGTGAACCTTTTCAGATTGTGACTCAGCTTTGCTAGACGC
>NC_029777.3:67786190-67790030 GCF_000817695.3 Arachis duranensis
TTTTTGCTTTGGATCACGACTTTAACCACTCAGTCTCAAGCTTTTCACTTGGACCTTCATGACATAAGCACATGGTTAGGGACAACTTAATTCAGCCGCTTAGGCCTGGATTTTATTTCCTTGGGCCCTCCTATCCATTGATGCTCAAAGCCTTGGATCCTTTTTACCCTTGCCTTTTGGTTTTAAGGGCTATTGGATTTTTCTGTTTGCTATTTCTTTTTCTTTCTATTTTTTTGCCATATTTTTTTCGCAAGATTTTGTTTTTCACTGCTTTTTCTTGCTTCAAAAATCAATTTCATGATTTTTCAGATTATCAATAACATTTCTCTTTGTTCATCATTCTTTCAAGAGCCAACAGTTTTAACATTCATAAACAACAAGATCAAAAATATGCACTGTTCAAGCATTCATTCAGAAAGCAAAATGTATTGTCACCACATCAATATAATTAAACTAAATTCAAGGATAAATTCGGAATTCATGTACTTCTTTGTTCTTTTGAATTAAAAACATTTTTCATTTAAGAGAGGTGAAGGATTATTGGAATTATTCATAACTTTAAGACATAGTTACTAAACACTAATGATCATGAAGTAGAGACATAAAACATAGATAAACATATAATATAAAAACCGAACACACACAAAACATAGATAAACATATAATATAAAAACCGAACAGCAGAAAAGTAAGAACAAGGAATGAATCCACCTTAGTGGCGTCTTCTTCTTGAAGGACTAACAATGTCCTTAAGCTCTTCTATGTCCCTTCCTTGCCTTTGTTGCTCCTCCCTCATTGCTCTTTGATTTTCTCTTATTTCATGGAGAATGATGGAGTGCTCATGATGTTCCACCCTTAATTGTTCCACATTGTAGCTCAAATCTTCTAGAGAAGTGTTGAGTTGTTCCCAATAGTTGTTGGGAGGAAAGTGCATCCCTTAAGGCATCTCAGGGATTTCTTGATAATGAGCTTCCTCATGCATCTCTTGAGATCCGTGGAGGGTCTCTCTTGCTTGCTCCATCCTCTTTTTGGTGATGGGCTTATCCTCTTCAATGAGGATGTCTCCTTCTATGATAACTCCAGCTGAGTAACATAGATGGCAAATAAAGTGAGAAAAAGCTAGCCTTGCCGTATTGGAGGGCTTATCGGCTATTTTGTAGATTTCATGGGAGATGACTTCATGAACTTCTACTTCCTCTCCAATCATGATGCTATGAATCATGATGGCCCGATCCACAGTAACTTCAGATCGGTTGCTAGTGAGAATGATGGAGCGTTGAATGAACTCTAACCATCCTCTAGTTACAGGCTTGAGGTCCAGTCTTCTCAGTTGAACTGGCTTGCCTTTGGAATCTCTTTTCCATTGAGCTCCTTCCACACATATGTCCATAAGGACTTGGTCTAACCTTTGATTAAAGTTGACCCTTCTAGTGTAGGGGCGTTCATCTCCTTGCATCATGGGAAAGTGGAATGCCAACCTCACATTTTCCGGACTAAAATCTAAGTATTTCCCCCGGACCATTGTGAGATAATTCTTTGGACTCAGATTCACACTTTGATCATGGTTCCTAATGATCCATGCATTGGCATAGAACTCTTGAACCATTAAGATTCTGACTTGTTGGATGGGGTTGGTTAGGACTTCCCAACCTCTTCTTCGGATTTCATGTCGGATCTCCGGATACTCATTTTTCTTGAGTTTGAAAGGGACCTCAGGGATCACCTTCTTCTTTGCCACAACATCATAGAAGTGGTCTTGATGGCTTTTGGAGATGAATCTTTCCATCTCCAATGACTCGGAGGTGGAAGCTTTTGTCTTCCCTTTTCCTTTTCTAGAGGATTATCCGACCTTAGGTGCCATTGATGGTAATGGAAAAACAAAAAGATTATGCTTTGACCACACCAAACTTAAAATATTGCTCGCCCTCGAGCAGGAGAAGAAAGAAGAGAAGAAGAAGAAGAAAATATGGAGGAGAGTGAGGGAAGGTGTTTCGGTCAAGGTGTAGAAGAGGGGGTTTGTGTTATGTGAAAATGAAGTAGAATGGAAAGGTATATATTGGGAGGGGAGTGGGTGTAGTTCCGGGCATTTAGGGTGGGTTTGGGTGGGAAAGATTTTTGAATTTTGAAGGTGGGTGGGGTTTATGGGGAAGAGTGGATGGATGTGAGTGGTGAAGGGGGTAATTGGGAAGAGAGGTTGAGGTGATTGGTAAAGGGTTTTTGGGGAAGTGTGTTTATTGGAAAGAGAGGATGAATGTTGAGAAGAGGGGAGAATATGTTAAGTGGGGATCCTGTGGGGTCCACAGATCCTGAGATGATCATGTGGGGTCCACAGATCCTGAGGTGTCAAGGATTTAAATCCCTGCACCAATTAGGCATGTAAAATGCCTTTGCACACCATTCTGGCGTTTAAACGCCGAAGTGATGCACGTTCTGGGCGTTCAACGCCCATGTGCAGCATGTTTCTGGCGTTGAACGCTAGTTCCATACTTGTTACTGGCGTTCAGCGCCAGCTTTCCTCAGGGCACATTCCTGGCGTTCAAACGCCAGGATGTTGCTTGTTTCTGGCGTTCAGTGCCAGATCCATGCTCTGTTCTGGCGTTGAACGCCAGCTAGATGCACCTTACTGGCGTTTAAACGCCAGTAAGTCCTTCCTCCAGGGTGTGATTTTTCTTCTACTATTTTTTATTCTGTTTTTAATTTTAGTATTTTTTTCGTGACTCCACATGATCATGAACCTAATAGAACACAAAATAACAATAAAATAAAATTAAAATTAGATATATAAAAATTGGGTTGCCTCCCAACAAGCGCTTATTTAGTGTCATTAGCTTGACAGTGGGCTCTCATGGAGCCTCACAGATATTCAGAGCATGATGAGAGCCTCCCAACACCAAACTTAGAGCTTGACTGTGGGGGCTCTTTTTGACTCTGTACTGAGAGAAGATTTTCATGCTTCCTCTCCATGGTTGCAGAGGAAGGTCCTTGAGCTTTAAACACAAGGTAGTCCCCATTCAATTGAAGGACTAATTCTCCTCTGCTAACATCAATCACAGCTTCTGCCGTGGCTAGGAAGGGTCTTCCAAGGATGATGCATTCATCTTCTTCCTTCCTAGTGTCTAAGATTATGAAATCAGCAGGGATGTAAAGGCCTTCAACCTTTACTAACACGTCCTCTACTAATCCATAAGCTAGTCTTACTGACTTGTCTGCCAATTGTAATGAGAATAAGGTAGGCTGTACCTCAATAATCCCTAGTTTCTCCATTATAGAGAGTGGCATAAGATTTATGCCTGACCCCAGGTCACACAGAGCCTTGTTAAAGGTCATGGTGCCTATAGTACAGGGTATTGAGAATTTACCAGGATCTTTTCTGTTTTGAGGTAAAGTTTTCTGAATCCATGTATCTAGTTCACTAATGAGCAAGGGAGGTTCACCTTCCCAAATCTCATTACCAAACAACTTGGCATTCAGCTTCATGATAGCTCTTAGATATTGAGCAACTTGCTCTCCAATCACATCTTCATCCTCTTATGAGGAAGAATAGTCTTCAGAGCTCATGAATGGCAGAAAGAGATTTAATGGAATCTCTATCGTCTCTATATGAGCCTCAGATTCCTTCAGGTCCTCACTAGGGAATTTCTTCTTGTTTGAGAGACGTCCCAGGAGGTCTTCCTCACTAGGATTTTCGTCCTTCTCCTCCCTTGTGCATTCGCCCATATTGATTACATCAATGGCCTTGCACTCTCCTTTTGGATTTTCTTCTGTATTACTTGGGAGAATACTGGGAGGAGTTTCAATGATTTTCTTACTCAGCTGGCCCACTTGTGCCTCCAAATTTCT
>NC_029777.3:67790801-67796245 GCF_000817695.3 Arachis duranensis
AGAAGAGGAATCCTCTATGTCATAGTATAGAGATTCCTTTATGTTAGTAGAAGAAAAAAAGAATAGAAGAAGGAAAAGGTAAGAATCCAAACACAACGGTGAAGAATGGGTTCGAATTCTTGAGTAGAAGAGAAGTGTTAGTAGATAATTTAAATAAATAGAAAGAGAAAAGAGAGAGAGAATTTCAAAAACTAATTTTGAAAAAGGGTTGGTGATTTTCGAAAATTAAGAGAAGAAATAAAATTAAAATTAGAATTTGAAACAATTAGTTAATTAAAAAGAATTTTGAAAAAGGGGTGAGGAGTTTTCGAAAATTAGAGAGGGAAAAGTAGTTAGTCGGTTTTGAAAAAGATAAGAAACAAACAAAAAGTCAATTAGTTAGTTGAAAAAGATTTGAAAATCAAATTTGAAAAGATAAGAAGATAAGAAGATATTTTGAAATCAAATTTTTGAAAAAGATAAAATTTTGAAAAAGATATGATAAAAAGATAAGATATAAAAGATATGATAAGATATGTTTGATCAAGATTTAATTTTTAAAATTAAAATTAATTACTTTACTAACAAGAAACTACAAGATAAGATTCTAGAATTTAAAGATTGAACCTTTCTTAACAAGAAAGTAACAAACTTCAAATTTTTGATCAATCACATTAATTGTTAGTGTAATTTCGAAATTTTGAAATAAAGTTAAGAAAAAGATTTTTGAAAAATAATTTTCAAAATTTTCGAAAAAATAGAAAAAATAAAAAAGATATGATTTTTGAAAAAGATTTTGAAAAGATAAGATTTTTAAAATTGAAAATTTGACTTGACTTACAAGAAATAACTACTTTTAAAATTTTTTTGACTAAGTCAACTCAAATTTTCGAAATTTTGGAGAGAAAAAAGGAAAATATATTTTTTTTTATTTTTAAATTTTTAATGAGGAGAGAGAAAAACACAAACATGACCCAAAACATAAAAATTTTTGGATCAAAACACAAGATGCATGCAAGAACACTATGAATGTCAAGATGAACACCAAGAACACTTTGAAGATCATGATGAACATCAAGAACATAATTTTGAAAAATTTTTGATGCAAAGAAAACATGCAAGACACCAAACTTAGAAATCTTTAATGCATGGACTCTAACAAACAAAAAAAAAATGCATATAAAAACAACAAACAACACAAAACAAGAAAACATCAAGATCAAACAAGAAGACTTGTCAAGAAAAACTTGAAGATCATGAAGAACACCATGAATGCATGAATTTTCGAAAAATGCAAGAAAAATTTTTTAAAGCATGCAATTGACACCAAACTTAAAAGTTGACTCAAAACTTGAACAAGAAACACAAAATATTTTTGATTTTTATGATTTTATGATTTTTTGGTATTTTCTTTATTTATTTTCGAAAAAAAAGAAAAAAAGGAAAGAAACAAAATTTTTTTTGAAAAATTTTTGAAAACAAAACAAAAAGAAAATTACCTAATCTGAGCAACAAGATGAACCGTCAGTTGTCCATACTCGAACAATCCTCGGCAACGGCGCCAAAAACTTAGTGGACGAAATTGTGATCATCAATGTTGTACTCTTTGTTGTTGTATGGAATAATTATAATGGCTCTTTGCTATGTATGGACACAACTCCGTTCAACTAACCAGCAAGTGTACTGGGTCGTCCAAGTAATAAACCTTACGTGAGTAAGGATCGATCCCACAGAGATTGTTGGTATGAAGCAAGCTATGGTCATCTCATAAATCTCAGTCAGGCGGGTTATAATTGATTATGGATTTTCGAATAGTAATAAATAATAAGCAGGAAATAAAGATAAATAACATAGGATAGAAATACTTATGTAAATTAATGGTGGGAATTTCAGATAAGCGTATGGAGATACTGTGCCCTTTCTTTTTCTACTTTCCTACTTCTTCCTTCAATCCTTCTTACTCCTTTCCATGGCAAGCTGTATGTAGGGCATCACCGTTGTCAATGGCTACATCCCATCCTCTCAGTGAAAAAGGTCCAAATGCTCTGTCACAGCACGGCTAATCATCTGTCGGTTCTCAATCAGGTTGGAATAGAATCCCTTGATTCTTTTGCGTCTGTCACTAACGCCCAGCCTTCAGGAGTTTGAAGCTCGTCACAGTCATTCAATCCCAGAATCCTACACGGAATACCACAGACAAGGTTTAGACTTTTCGGATTCTCATGAATGCCGCCATCAATCTAGCTTATACCACGAAGATTCTGTTTAAGGAATCCAAGAGATATCCGACCGGCCTAAGGTAGAACGGAAGTGGTTGTCAGTCACGCGCGTTCATAGGTGAGAATGATGATGAGTGTCACGGATCATCACATTCATCAAGTTGAAGTGAAGCACTATATCTTAGAATAGGAATATTCATCAAGTTGAAGTGCAACGAATATCTTAGAATAGGAATAAAGAGAATTGAATAGAAACAGTAGTAATTGCATTAAAATTTGAGGTACAACAGAGCTCCACACCCTTAATCTATGGTGTGTAGAAACTCCACCGTTGAAAATACATAAGTGAAAGGTTCAGGCATGGCCGAATGGCCAGCCCCCCCAAAACGTGATCAATAGTCTCCTCAGATGAAGAATAAAATAAAACTAAGACCAAAGATGTCTAATACAATACTAAATTATCCTATTTATACTAGACTAGCTACTAGGGTTTACATGAGTAAGTAATTGATGCATAAATCCACTTCTGGGGCCCACTTGGTGTGTGTTTGGGCTGAGCTTGATCTATCCACGAGCTGAGGCTTCTTTTGGAGTTGAACGCCAAGTTGTAACGTGTTTTGGGCATTCAACTCCGGGTTGTGACGTGTTTCTGGCGTTTTACTCTAGACAGCAACATGGAACTGGCATTGAGCACCAGTTTACGTCATCAATTCCCGAATAAAGTATAGACTATTATATATTGATGGAAAGCTCTGGATGTCTACTTTCCAAAACCATTGAGAGCGCGCCATTTGGAATTCTGTAGCCCCAGAAAATCCATTTCGAGTGCAAGGAGGTCAGATTCCAACAACATCAGCAGTCCTTTGTCAGCCTCCTATCAGAGTTTTGCTCAAGTCCCTCAATTTCAGCCAGAAATTACCTGAAATCACAGAAAAGCACACAAACTCATAGTAAAATCTAGAAATGTGAATTTAACATAAAAAATAATGAAAACATCCCTAAAAGTAGCTTGAACTTACTAAAAACTACCTAAAAACAATGCCAAAAAACGTATAAATTATCCGCTCATCAGAATTCTGAGTAGGATTCAAGGATTGATTGACTGTGATGAGCTTCAAACTCGCGATTGTGGGGCGTTAGTGATAGACGCAAATGAATCACTGGATTCTATTCCGACATGATCGAGAACCGACAGCTGAATAGTCGTGCTGTGACAGAGCGCGTTGAACATTTTCACTGAGAGGACGGGACTGTAGCCATTGACAATGATGATGCCCAACATACAGCTTGCCATGGAAAGGAGTAAGAAGGATTGGATGAAGACAGTAGGAAAGTAGAGAGACGGAAGGGACAAAGCATCTCCATACGCTTATCTGAAATTCTCACCAATGAATTACATAAGTATCTCTATCTTTATTTTATGCTTTATTCATAAATCATTCATAACCATTTGAATCTGCCTGACTGAGATTTACAAGATGACCATAGCTTGCTTCATACCAACAATCTCCGTGGGATCGACCCTTACTCGCGTAAGGTTTATTACTTGGACGACCCAGTGCACTTGCTGGTTAGTTGTGCGAAGTTGTGATAAAGAGTTGAGATTGCAATTGTGCGTACCATGTTGATGGCGCCATTGATGATCACAATTTCGTGCACCACAACCCCTATAAAAAGGCTTCTCAACCCACATCTGTAGGCAATAAACCTGCAGCAACTAAGGTTAAGGAATACAAAGCCAAAATGCCTTATCCTCAGAAACTCCCTCAAACGGAACAGGATAAGCAATTTGCCCGCTTTGCAGACTATCTTAGGACTCTTGAAATAAAGATTCTCTTTGCAGAGGCACTTGAGCAATACCCTCTTATGCTAAGTTCATGAAAGAGATCTTAAGTCATAAGAAGGATTGGAGAGAAACTGAAAAAGTTTACCTCACTGAAGAATGCAGTGCAGTCATTCTGAAAAGCTTACCAGAAAAGCTTAAAGATCCCGAAAGCTTTATGATACCATGAACATTAGAGGGTACTTGTACCAAGCAAGCTCTATGTGATATTGGGGCAAGTATCAACCTAATACCTACATCTACTATCAGAAATCTTGGTTTGAATGAAGAAGTCAAACCAACCTAGTTATGTCTCCAACTTGCTGATGGCTCCATTAAATACCCATCAGGTGTGATTGAAGACATGATTGTTAAGGTTGGGCCATTTGCCTTTCCCACTGACTTTGTGATGCTAGAAATGGAGGAGCACAAGAGTGCAACTCTCATTCTAGGAAGACCTTTCCTAGCAACTGGACGAACCCTCATTGACGTCCAAAAAGGGGAAGTAACCCTGACAGTCAATAAGGACGAGTTTAAATTAAATGTTGTCAAAGCTATGCAGCATCCAGACACCCCAAATGACTGCATGAGCATTGATATTATTAACTCTCTGGTAAAAGAGGTCAATATGACTAAGAGCCTCGAATCAGAGCTAGAGGATATCTTTAAAGATGCTCAGCCTGATCTGGAGGAACTAGAGAGAATAATAGAATCTCTGAAAATCCCTCAAGAAGAGGAGAAACCTCCCAAACCCGAGCTCAAACCATTACCACCATCCCTGAAATATGCATTTCTGGGAGAAGGTGATACCTTTCCTGTAATCATAAGCTCTACCTTAGAGCCACAGGAAGAGGAAGCACTAATTCAAGTGCTAAGGACACACAAGACAGCTCTTGGGTGGTCCATCAGTGATCTTAAGGGCATTAGCCCAGCCAGATGCATGCACAAGATCCTATTGGAGGGTGACGCTAAGCCAGTGGTTCAACCACAGAGGCGGCTGAATCCAGCCATGAAGGAGGTGGTACAGAAGGAGGTCACTAAATTACTAGAGGCTGGGATTATTTATCCTATTTTTGATAGTCCCTGGGAAAGCCTTGTCCAAGTCGTCCCTAAGAAGGGTGGCATGACAGTGGTTCATAATGAAAAAAATGAACTGGTTCCTACAAGAACAGTTACAGGATGGCGTATGTGTATTGATTATAGAAGGATCAATACAGCGACCAGAAAGGATCATTTTCCTTTACCATTCATAGACTAGATGCTAGAAAGACTAGCAAGTTATGAATACTACTGCTTCCTGGATGGATATTCAGGTTATAATCAAATTGCAGTAGATCCCTAGGATCAAGAGAAAATAGCATTCACATGTCAATCTGGAGTATTTGCATACAGAAGGATGCCATTTGGCCTGTGCAATGCACCTC
>NC_029777.3:67796353-67798888 GCF_000817695.3 Arachis duranensis
CTTTTCAGTATTTGGAGACTCATTCAGCTCCTGTCTTGACCATCTAGCACTTGTTCTAAAGAGGTGCCAAGAGACTAATCTAGTTTTAAACTGGGAAAAATGTCACTTTATGGTGACTGAAGGAATTGTCCTTTGGCACAAAATTTCGAACAAGGGAATAGAGGTGGATCAAGCTAAGGTAGAGGTAATTGAAAAATTACCACCACCTGCCAATGTTAAGGCAATCAAAAGCTTTCTGGGCATGCAGGATTCTATAGGAGGTTTATAAAAGATTTTTCAAAAATTGCCAAACCTCTGAGTAATCTGCTAGCTGCTGACACGCCATTTATCTTTGATAAGGAGTGTCTGCAGGCGTTTGAGACTCTGAAAGCTAAGCTGGTCACAGCACCAGTCATCTCTGCACCAGACTGGATATTACCATTTGAACTAATGTGTGATGTCAGTGACCATGCCATTGATGCAGTGCTGGGACAGAGGCATGACAAGCTTCTGCATGTCATTTATTATGCCAATCATATTTTAAATGACGCACAGAAGAACTACACAACCACAGAAAAAGAGTTACTTGCAGTGGTTTACGCCATTGACAAATTCAGATCTTATTTAGTAGGATCAAAAGTGATTGTGTATACTGACCATGCTGCTCTTAAATATCTAATCACAAAGCAAGATTCAAAACCCAGACTCATAAGATGGGTGTTGCTTCTGCAAAAGTTTAATATAGAAATAAGAGACAAAAAAGAGACAGAGAACCAAGTAGCATATCACCTGTCCCGAATAGGACTAGTAGAAGGGGCGTCCCTCCCTCTTACTGAGATCTCTGAAAACTTTCTGGATAAGCAACTCTTTGCCATCCAGGAAGTACCATGGTTTGCAGACATTGCAAATTATAAGGCTGTAAGATTCATACCCAAAGAGTATAGTAAGCAGCAATCAAAGAAATTAATCACAGATGCAAAGTACTATCTTTAGGATGAACCATATCTCTTCAAGAGATGTGTAGACGGAGTAATGCGTAGATGTGTGCCTAAAGAAGAAGCACAGAAGATCCTATGGCATTGCCATGGATCACAATATGGAGGACATTTTGGAAGTGAGCAAACAGCCACAAGAGTCCTCCAATGTGGCTTCTATTGGCCTACTCTCCATAAAGACTCCCGAGAGTTTGTACTTAATTGTGACAGTTGCCAAAGATCTGGCAATCTGCCTCACAGTTATGCCATGCCTCAACAAGGGATCTTGGAGATTGAGTTGTTTGATGTATGGGGTATTGACTTCATGGGGCCTTTCCCACCATCATACTCAAACACTTATATTCTGGTGGCAGTGGATTATGTATCCAAATGGGTGGAAGCTATTGCAACACCCACTAATGATACTAAAATAGTGCTGAAATTCCTCTAGAAACATATCTTCAGCAGATTTGGTGTCCCTAGAGTACTAATCAGTGATGGGGCACTCATTTCTGCAATAAAAAACTTTACTCTGCTATGGTTCGATATGGAGTCAGCCACAGGGTGGCAGTTCCATATCATCCACAGACAAATGGGCAAGCTGAAGTCTCTAATAGAGAACTTAAAAGAATCCTGGAATGGACTGTGATTAACCATAGAAGGGATTGGGCAAGAAGCTTGGATGATGCTCTATGGGTATACATAACAGTGATAAACCCCATTTGTAGGGTTTATCTTGTGCTTAATTTAGGGGATTTTATAACCTTTTACCCACATTTATTCAATGAAATAGCATGGTTTTATAACTTCTCCCTTAATTGTGCTTAAGAGTGAAAACATGTTTTTTAGGACTTAAATAGCTAAATCTAATTCACCTTGATTCCATTAGATGCCTTGATATGTTTGTTAAGTGATTTAAGGTTTAGGAGGCAAAGATTGGATCAAGGGAGGGAATGAAGAAAGAAAGCATGAAAAGTTGGAGAGCTCATGAAGAAATGAAAGAACCGGAAAGTTGTCAAGCCGACCTCTTCGCACTTAAATGACCATAACTTGAGCTACAGAGGTCTAAATGATGCGGTTCCAGTTGGTTTGGAAAGCTAACATCCGGGGCTTCGAAACAATATAAGATTTGTCATAGTTGCTACACGTATGGTGGCGCGCACACGCATAGTACGCGCACGCACTGTTGCTGCCACCTGGTTCACTTAAAGCAAAACGTGGCCAGCGAATTCTAAAGCCTTGTGGGCCCAATCCAACTCATTTCTGTTGCTATTTAACCCAAGGAGTGAAGAGGGAAATAGAAGTTAGTTACCATTAGTCATAGTTTAGTAGTTAGAAGTAGTTTCTAGAGAGAGAAGCTCTCACTTCTCTCTAGGATTAGGATTAGGATTAGGATTAGTTCTTAGATCTAGGTTTTAATCTTTGCTTTCTTCTACTTCTACATCTCAATTCCTTGTTGTTAGATTCATTCTTCTTCCATTCTTTTGTTGTAATTCCCTTTATGTTGTTCTTATGTTTTGTTGTAAATCTACTATTGTTCATTCCATTTTCTTTCAATTCAATAAGAGGTAATTCATAATAA
>NC_029777.3:67799177-67831978 GCF_000817695.3 Arachis duranensis
TAGAAACTATACTTGCAACGAGAATTCATTTGTGAAATTCTATACCATCAAAAATCCAATCATCAAAATGGCGCCGTTGCCAGGGACTTGCAATGGTGTTATGTTATTGGTTATTGTATATATGTGAATATTATGAATAGCTTGATTTTTGGATTGCTTGTTAGTTTTTGCTAGTCTTAGTATTTTGTTTCATTATTTCTTATTTGTTTTTGTTTCTTGTTTTCTCTTGCTACCATGAATTCTTATTTTGGCTATGAGTGTGATTACAACTATGTTGTAGGTGATGAGAACTTCAATGAGGATGTGTATCAAGGATGGGACAATCAAAGGTGGGAGGAGCCATATGCATATGATCAATCTTCATGGCAACAACCTCTACCAATGCACTATGAAGAAGAGCCATTCTATGATGCATATCAATTCAATGGTTATGGTGAATCACCTTGTGACTTTCAAGAACCACCACCATATGCCTATGAACCATATCCTCAACATAACTCTCAACCATACTCACAAGCCCCTTCTTACCAACCACCTTCATGTGACCCTAATCCATATCTATCCTACCAACAACCATATGAGCCATATGAATCACATATAGAGCCACCACAATTTCAACATCAATATTTTTGAGAGCCACCTACTCCATATTATTACCAAGATGAACCACCTCCAATAAATGAAATTTTTCAACCACAAGATGAATACTACTTTCTACCACAACCTCCCATGGAAGAATACTTATATCCATTGATCCAAGAGCCACATGATCCTAATCATATTATCCAAGAGGAACAAGAGTCAAGGGATCATCTTAAGGAAGCATTGGATCAATTTCAAGCAACCATGGAGTGTGTTGTGCAACAAGTGGAAAGAATGGAAAACATTGAACCACCACAACTCTACCAAGAAGAACCACCTTCCCATTATGAACCCTTTCCCCAATTTGATGAACCCTTCCACCCACCCCAATCTCTAATGGATGAAACCCTTGGTGTTCTTGTTCAAGGGCAAGAAGAGATGAAAAGGGATGTGCAAAATTTCATGGCCGCCTTGGATGCGGTAACAAATCAATTAGCCTCCCAATGCTTGAACACTCAAGGAACTCCCATGGCTACATGTGGAGAATCAAATGAAAAACATAGCATGAAAGAGAGATTGGAAACTCCGGTGGAAAATGAGGGAAGTTGCTTTGTATTGGAACAATTGGAGGAAGCTTTAATTGTTGAAGACAAGGAAGAAATGGTAGAAGACTTAGGAGATGCGGAGCTTCCATGGGAACATAGAGTTGAAGAAAACCTTTCCAAGATGATTGAAATTGATGCTAGGGAGGGATGTGCACAACCTCCAAGGCATATTCCATATGAAGACTTGGATGGGATAGAACAAGAATTGAGTTTCCTTGGTGATGAAGATCAAGCATCAAGTCTTAGTGGTGAAGAATCCTTTGAGCATGAAGAACCTTCTCCCGGTGCATTTGAAAATGTTGTGGAAGTAAACTTCTTTCACCCTCCCAATTATAGTTTAATTAAGGGAAAAGGCTTAGATAGTATTAATGAACAAAGGATTGAACTAGAGAAATCTTGTGAAGAGGTGGAAGTCCTTAGAAATAGAAAGATGGGAGTGGAATACGCTTTGTCAAGATCGTTGAAAGCATATTTGCCTAGGTTGTCATCTACTCCTTCACTTGAGTGGGTAAAATTTATTTCTATTAGCTTTATTGTCCCACTTCAGTATGGCTTGCTTGAAACGGATGGTCAACTTAGGATTCTTTGTGGGATGAAGCGTAAGTGAAAGATGTTTCGTGGTTGGCGTTGCAAATCAAGGCTCATTATGGTTGATGCATCAAACATGAGATATAAAGGTTGGAGTAGTGCTCAAATAGATGGGTCTAGGAGGATTGTTGGCCACTATATAGAGAATTCACCTTACTCACCACCCGGTTGGACTAATAATGATGATCAACCTCAAGACGGGTGTGAAAACAAAGTGTGGGATTCTGGATTACAAGAAGGGGATCAACTTTGGGAGCCCCAAGCTTGTGAAGAACTCCATCAAGACTTGGCTCAATCCATGAAGAATCTTGGGGAACAATGGAGAACCAAGCATTGGTGGGAGTTCCAAGATGAATACAAGCACAAGCCACCTTGATGAAGTAAGGGTATGGTGTTTATTCAATGGAAACTAACTAAATGCAATCTACCTATATGCAACTATCTACATGAATGCAATTGCTTGGTCAAAATAAATCAATCTCCAAGAAGCATATATGCACAAGGGCTAAGGACTAGCAAGTCTAATCCACAATTGAATTGAGTTATTAAATATTTTTACAAACTTGCATGAAAAGTGATATTTATAGATGGAAACATATAATTGAGCATCAAACCCTCACCGGATGTGTTTGCGCTCTATTCGCTCAAGTATTTAGGGTTGATTCTCTCAATTCTCCTCTATTTCATGCTTTCTAAGATTTGTTTTTCTTCTAACAATCAACATATATTTCATGCATGCATACATCTATCATGAGGCCTTTTCTTTAGGTTGTAATGGGGCTAGGGTCAAGGTAGGATGCATATATGGTTAAGTGAGCTTTGGAATTTGAATCTTTGATAAGCTTAGACTTCCCACCTAACCTATATAATGACCTATACAATTAAGTACTAATCTAACAACCCATTCCTCACTTTTTCGCATACTTATGCATTTTCTTTTCGCTTTATAACACATATGCATTGATCTTTATTGGACTTTACTTTGGGGCATGTTGTCCCCTTTTTATTTCTTTCTTTTTCTATATTTTTTTCTTTTCCATATTGTTTTTCTTTTTTTCTTTTCTTATTCTTTTGTTTTTCTCATTTTTCTTTTTTTTCTTTCTATGTACAAGAACATCAATGCATAAGGTTTTACATTTGATCAATACATGAGTATGTACCCAATTCCCAATATTTTTCAATAACAATACAAAACTACCCCTTTTATTCACCCAGTGTCCCAAGGTTCCCACACTTGAATGATACTCACACACTAGCCTAAGCTAATTGAAGATTCAAATAAAGGACTATTATTGTTTTTCACTTTAAGGCTTGTAATGTGCTAAAATAAGAACAAGGTGGGTTAATCATAGGCTCAAATTGGCTAATGAAGGAATATAAAAGGTTGGCTATTTGGATAAGTGAGCTAATGAAATGATGGCCTCAATCATATAAATGCATGTATACACAAAATAATGGACATAAAGAATCAAACAAAGCAAAGATTACATTCATAGAAAAAGAATAATGCACACAAGAAGGAAAATAAGTGGTTATAAGATGTAACTACACCATTAGGCTCAAATCTCACTTGCTTGTGTTCTTAGCTCCAAACATGATCCATAACAAATATAATTCAAACAAGTTTTATGAAAAGTTTTCAATCAAATCAATTGGTGCCCTATAGATAGAAATCTTGAAAAATTTCATTATTTTGACTAAGCTTATTGTGTATATATGCAAAAATTAAGAAAATGCAAGTAAAAACCCTAAAATCCTAGAATGAAATGCAAAAGTGTTGGGATTAGAAATTTGTCACCCAAAATCGCCGACCGGTCGGACGACCTCCCCACACTTAAAAGTGTGCACCGTCCTCGGTGCACTCAAAGATGAGCAAGGGGGTATGGCGAATCTCCAGATTGCTGCATGTTCTTAGTCTTGCTTCCATGTTTGCTTGTGGTGCATTCATCATAAAGAACAAAAATATAACACCATAAGAGGAGAAGATATAAAAGAAAGGAAGCATACATTGTTGGAATGAAGTAAATCACTAGAAATAAGTGAGTGAATTATTGTGACATTAATGACAAATAGGTGTGTGAATTCTAAATTGCGCGGTTTAGAACACACATTAGTATAAAGAGCTATGTCACAAAAGAAGCATGCACTTCACTTATCCTAGTGTGCTTGGGATGCTTTAAACATATGATCAAGAAACACAATGCATTAAGATAAATGCACAACATCCATCAAGAAATTGTCTAATCAAAGTAAAGAGTTTCAATTCCATGTTGGCTAGCTACAACATGCAATTCAAAAGAGTTATAAGCTCGAAGGCAATTCTCATCACTTGGTATTTTTCAAAAGGTAAGCATGAAAAACTCAAAACCAAGTAGCAAAATATAACCTCAATCATAGAATCCAACAAATATTATCAAAAAAAAAAATAGTCATGCTAAAATAGCATTTAGGCAATAAGGAGGCAGCAATGCATAGTAAACAAAGTCAATAATCCAGCACTTATAATAAAAAAAGGAGAAAATGAAATGGAAACTAACTAAACTAACTAATCGACTAACCAACTAACTAATTAACTAACTAAAATAAATGGTTATCTATGGTGTTTGGAAGTGTTGGATAAGGGGTAGGAGGAGGGAAGAAGAAAGGAGGAGGAAAGAAATAGAAAGAGGAGAAGAAAAGAAATGTGGTGAAGGAAGGAAATCCACGCGTACGTGCGCATGCCGCGCGCGCGCGGATGGTGTATTTCGAGAGTGGCGCGTACGCGTCATGTGCGCATGCGCACGAGTGGGGTTGTGCCAAAGGCACAACGTTGGCGTGGCGTAGGCATAACTCTCTGGAAAATGTATGGAATGTGAAACTTCTCAATCCACGCGTACGCACGCTTGCGTGGATGGTCAAAAACGCTTGATGCACGCGTACGCGTGAAGTGCGCGTACGCATGGATGGTGCTCTTTTTTTTTCAAAATTTTTCTCTATGTTTTGGCACCAATCCAAGCAATTTCTAAACCTCCAAGCAACTACCAAAACACCCTAAAACCTTATTTAACATGATAAAATACTAATTAAACTCAACCAACTAATCTAAACATGAAATTAAACTAGTTCTACCAATATGTACAAAAGAGAAAATGAAAGGATTTTACCATGGTGGGGTGTCTCCCACCTAGCATTTTTGTTTATTGTCCTTAAGTTGGACTTATGGGGAGCTCCTCATCAAACAGCATTCAAGACTCCTATAGGGACCTCTCTATACCAGCTTGTGTATGGAAAAGCCTGTCACTTGCCAGTGAAACTGGATCATAAGGTCTACTGGGCAACCAGATTCCTAAACCTTGATACCAAGTTAGCTGGAGAAAAACGATTGCTCCAGTTAAATGAGCTAGAGAAATTCAGATTCAATGCTTTTGAAAATACAAAAATTTACAAAGAGAAAGCAAAAATTTGAGCCAGGGCAGAAAGTTCTGCTGTTTAACGCTAGGCTCAGATTATTCCCCGGGAAATTGAAATCTCGGTGGAGAGGTCCATATGTGATTACAAGTGTGTCACCATATGGATACGTAGAGCTTCAGGATAATGATTCTAACAAAAAGTTCATTGTTAATGGACAGAGAGTCAAACATTATCTTGAAAGCAATTTTGAGCAAGAATGCTCAAAACTGAGACTTGATTAAAGCTCAGTAATAGTCCAGCTAAAGACACTAAAGAAGCGCGTGCTGGGAGGCAACCTAGCCATTTTGTTAATTAATTGAATTTTACAGGTTCATATTAATTATCTTCAATGTAAAATAGCAATTGCATGAGTTCACAGAGTTACAGAGGGATTCAGAGGATAAAACAGCAAAAAGAAGCTCGCTAGTGCGAAAAAGCCAGTAAGAGCTATTTTGGGCGTTAAATGCCCAAAAGGAGCATCTACTGGGCGTTTAACGCCAGTAGAGATAGCCATCTAGGCGTTAAACACCAGAAAGAAGCAACTTCTGGGCGTTTAACGCCAGATTCGCAGCATCCTGGGTGTTCAAAAAAATGCCCATTGATAAAGAATTTTCTGGCGTTTAACGCTAGCCAAATGCTACAGCTGAGCGTTAAACGCCTAGAAGAAATTACAAATGGGCGTTAAACGCCCAAAACATGCAGCGTTTGGGCGTTTAATGCTAGGATTGTGGGGAGGAGGTAAATTCGTTTTTCACTTCAAATTTTTTCCATTTTTCATGTTTCAATTCATGATTTCTTGCATAAACATGTTACAAACTCTCATCTTTCAACTTCAATTCCAAAAATTTTTAATCCTAAACTTGTTTCTTAATTCTTCTTCAAAATCTTTTCAAACCTTTTTCAAAACTCTATTATCTTTTTAAAATTTTTTCAAATCTTTTTAAATTCTTTTCAAATCTTTTTAAACTCATCATATCTTCTTTTCAAAATTCAGATTTATCTTTTTCAAATATCTTTCATAACTTTTCAAATTTTAAATTATATCTTTTTCCTATCATACTTATCTTTTACAAATCATATCTTCTATCTTATCTTTTTCAAAATTTTCGAAAACCCACCCCCTTCCCTTTAAATCCACATTCGGCCTCCCTCCTCTCATCCACCATTCGAAATTGGCTCTCCTTCTATCCTTCTCCTTTCCTTTCTTTTGCTTGAGGATAAGCAGACTCTAAGTTTGGTGTGTTTATCAGTGATCACTAAACCAATATCCAATAAGATCATGGCTTCTAAGGGAAAACAAACCACTCCAAGAGGCAAGAAAGAGAATATTCCAAAATCACTTTGGAATCAAGGGAAGTTCTTAACCAAAGAACATTCAGACCATTACTACAAAATAATGGGTCTAAGGTCAGTGATCCTGGAAGTTAAATTTGATCTGAAAGAAGACGAATATCCAGAGATCCAAGAGCAAATTCAAAACAGGAGCTGGGAAATCCTAGCTAATCCTGAAACAAAGGTGGGAAAAAAGATGGTTCAGGAAATCTACTCTAATCTGTGGCAAACAGATAGGCAGAGAATAGCTGGAACTGCCTTCTATGATTATCGGACCTTGGTCAGAGGGAAGATTGTTCACCTTCACCCTGACAAAATTAGGGAGATCTTTAAGCTACCTCAGCTGAAAGATGACCCAGACTTCTTTAATAGGAGAATGATGAGAACAAATAAGGGCTTGGACGAAATTCTAGAGGACATATGCCTCCCTGGAACCAAGTGGATAACCAGCACCAAGGGTGTCCCAAATCAACTCAAGAGAGAAGATCTCAAACCAGTCGCCAGAGGCTGGCTGGACTTCATTGGGCGTTCTATACTGCCCACTAGCAACCGCTCTGAAGTCACCATCAAAAGAGCAGTAATGATCCATTGCATTATGTTGGGAAAAGAAGTGGAAGTTCATTAGCTAATTTCTTGTGAACTTTACACAATTGCAAACAAGAACTCCAAAGATGCCAAATTGGCTTATCCAAGCTTAATCTCTATGTAATGTAAAGATGCTGGGATGAAGATGGGAGTAATTGAGTATATCTCAGTTGAGTGACCAATCACCAAAAAGTCAATGGAAGGACAACAAGTGCAGGATGACCCCATTAAGAGGAAAGCACAGGAGTTCCTCCCGAAAATCTCTCAAATTGAATACTGGGAGTGTCTTGAAACATCTGTCACCAAATTGTAAGAAGTTATGGAGCAACTAAAGGAAGAACAGCAAAATCAAAATAACATGCTTTGCAAATTGCATAAGGAACAAGAAGAGCAAAGGCGTGAACTAAAGCAACAGAAGTGTCAGAAGCTATCTCTTGAAGGGCCAAGTACCCCACAGATTAAAGGAGCATCCACTTCCCAAAATAAAGGTTTTTGAGTCCTAATCTTAGCCTTAACTCTGTGAGAGTTGTTCTTATTAGGAATTTACCTTAGAAGTTATATATGAGTAGTAGTCATTAGTATATCTATTTTGATTTTATCTCCAATTAAGCTATAATTTATTTTTCTCATCATCATCAAACATGAATAAAATAGTAGATTTTTAGAATAAAGAGGCAAATTTTTTTTCGAGTTTTTTTTTTTTTTTAAAAAGAGAGAGAAGAAGAAGAAGCAGTAGAAAAAGCCAATAGCCCTCTAAACCAAAAGGCAAGGGTAAAAAGGATCCAAGGCTTTGAGCATCAATGGATAGGAGGGCCCAAGGAAATAAATCAAGGCCTAAGCGGCTAAATCAAGCTATCCCTAATCATGTGCTTGTGGCATGCAGGTCCAAGTGAGAAGCTTGAGACTGAGTGGTTAAAGTCGTGATCCAAAGCAAAAGAGTGTGCTTAAGAACTCTGGACACCTCTAATTAGGGACTTGAGCAAAGCTAAGTCACAATCTGAAAAGGTTCACCCAGTTATGTGTCTGTGGCATTTATGTATCCAGTGGTAATAATGGAAAACAAAGTGCTTAGGGCCACGGCCAAGACTCATAAAATAGATGTGTTCAAGAATCAACATACTAAACTAGGAGAATCAATAATACTATCTGAATTTTGAGTTCTTATAGATGCCAATCATTCTGAATTTCAAAGGATAAAGTGAGATGCCAAAACTGTTCGGAAGCAAAAAGCTACTAACCCCGCTCATCTAATTAGAATCTGAGCTTCACTTGAAACTCTGAGATATTATTGCTTCTTAATTCTTTTTATCCTATTTTATTTATCTAGTTGCTTGGGAACAAGCAACAGTTTAAGTTTGGTGTTATGATGAGCGGATATTTTATACACTTTTGGGGGTAATTTCATGTAGATTTTAGTGTGTTTTAGTTAGTTTTTAGTATATTTTTATTAGGTTTTAGGAAAAATTCATATTTCTGGACTTTACTATGAGTTTGTGTTTTTTCTGTGATTTCAGGTATTTTCTGGCTGAAATTGAGGGAGTTGAGCAAAAATCTGATTCAGGCTGAAAAAGGACTGCTGATGCTGTTGGATTCTGACCTTCCTGCACTCGGAATGGAGTTTTTGGAGCTACAGAAGTCCAATTGGTGCGCTCTCAATTGGGTTGGAAATTAGACATCCAGGGCTTTCCAGCAATATATAATAGTCCATACTTTGCGTGAAGAAGATGACAGTAGGAAAGCAGAGATTCAGAAGACAAAGCATCTCCAAAACTCCAACATATTCTCCATTACTGCGTAACAATTACTAATTTCATGCTCTTTTACTTTTTACAACTGAAACTAAAGAACCCTATTGGTATCCTGACTAAGAATAATAAGATAACCATAGCTTGCTTCAAGCCAACAATCTCCGTGGGATCGACCCTTACTCACGTAAGGTATTACTTGGACGACCCAGTGCACTTGCTGGTTAGTTGTGCGGAATTACATAGTGTGAGTGTAATTTTCGTGCACCATGAAGCAATTTTTTAAGTTTTAACACTAACATGTAATTGTAGATTTTAGATATTAAGTGTTAGGGTTTAATATTTGGAGTAGTTTAATACAAAAGGTGTGTATTTAGGTTGATTTGTTTGTGCTCAATCAAAAGCATGTTGAGGCATCTGTTGAAGTTGCTCTATATGAAAGCAGCTATTATGACTACAAAATATTTAACAAACTCTTTTTTCATTTTGGTTGTAGACATACTAGGTGGTCCCATATACTACCCTATTTGCTTTTTTATTTTGATTACTTCATATTTCTGATCACTTGAATGGCTTTGTTATCTTACATGTTTTTGAAAGTGTGGTTTTCAAATTGGAGTTAATTTTGTACTTTCTTCTTTGCTTGGGATTACTTTCGTACACACCCATAATAGAAAATCGTATGTTTCTAAATGGATTTTTCATATGTAGATAGAATATGTTACTGCACTATCTTTTTTATTAAGTTTCATGTATCAAACACTTTCACGTATCATTCTTTGGGAATTAGCAAAGGCATTTCATCTCTGTGGTGGCAGCAACAAGTTTAAAAACCTCAGAAGTGCTTTGTTCTTTGGGCTTCCCTCTTTGGTTGGCAACTACATTCTTTTTTCTCTCTAAGTTTGTATGAAGTTTTATTTTTATACCTTTTAAAAAAGAATAGCAAATACATAGAAGATATTTCAATAGCAAAATGACCAAAGAATGTAAACATAAAAAATCTTTCTTTGTGATCTTACTATCTGCAATTTATGCAGACATTTGGTTTTAGTTTATCACTTTCTTTGTGGTCTTACTATCTGCAATTTATGCAGACATTTGGTTTTAGTTTATCACTTGCTGATATGTGTGTGTGTGTGTGTGTTTTTTTTTTTTTACCATCATATCTGTTTTGTCTGGACAGGTGTTCTTCTTTTTCTTTAATTGTAATATCATTAGTTGATTAGAACCAAGGCTAGGATATGAAATCTCTTACAATCATGTTGTATAAATTTCATTATGTTCTAAATCTATGATGCCAAAACTACTAGAGAGTAATAATAAGTGGTGAGTTTCGCTTTGCTAAATATATGATTATGTTGTTGAATGTTATAATTTTAACTCTCTGAGTTGTGAAGCATATTCATCTTTGAACTCTAATATGATTCTATCTATATTAAGTTTGAATTAAATTTTTATAGAAACTATGAGATTTTATCTTAAACCCTTTTAATAAGACCCACATGACATTAAAAAAATTTTTGCCATTAAAAAATTAGATTATTTTTTGCTTTTCATTAGCTTAGTTATTTCATTGTGTGAAAAACTGTAAATGCTCATGTGTAATAAAAAGTTTCAATCAAGGACAGTACGTCAATTAGTCAAGGAGAGTGGATAATGTACTCCACTAACTTGTGTCTCACTCTTGTTTCTCTTTCTTTCACAGCCAAGAGTAAGTAGTGAAAGATGATGATGTCCTAGTGTTATACAATAAGAGTAAGTAGTGAAAGATGGTGTGATTAATAAAATTCTATGAATATAACAACTAAATGATTAACTACTAATTTAGAATATATTTTAGGAAGACTTTCTGGTATAAAGGTGTACTTTTTGAAAGAGCAGAATTCCATGTACAATCCGGTATTGGGTTTAAATTTTGTCATCACGTGGTGGGTAAAGTACTAAGAAGCCCATGAAAATAGGAACTAAAAGACATTAAAGGGTAGCTTATAAGCTTTGCCTAATATTATCTCTAGCGGAGAGTGGAGAGCCAAAGTAGATGTATTCCTTGGGGTGACTTAATGGGCTGGCAAAGAAGAAACAGTTGGAGCCCATTAAGTGTAAAAGCGTTGGTCCAGTAGTGGAGGTATGGTGAAACAATTCAGCAAATCAGTAAAACCTAACATAATGTAAAACACACACATCACCCTGAAGAGTTCTAGAGAGTGTTGAAGTGACCCACCGTCACTCTATCCCCGTACAAACTCTGCATTCCTCGCCGGCGACCTAAAAGATTAGAGTTGTACTCCTCTGGTCGTTGATTTTGTGGTTGGCATCGTGATCCGTTCGATGCCATATCACCTTTATCCATCTTCTCTCCGTTTCTAAGCCTCGTCGTGTCACCGTCGTAGGTGATCGTCCTCCCCTAGTCTGGAGCCTCAGGTAATTGTTATAATTATTTGTTGAATCTGATTTATTTTTGTTCTTATTGTGTTTTTGTGTGTGTTGGTTATGCTTTGTTGATTTTGTATTGGATATTTTATCCTTGAATTATAGACATTTATTATTGTGTTAAAATTTGAAAAAAAAAGTTGTAAGTCATTCCGATATCTGAACTTGTGTGGACTTGATAATGTATAAAAATAAATAAATAAAATCTTTACTGCAGACTATTGTATGTAGTTCGAATATTGCACGTCTCATATGCTTATGATATTTTGAGGAAATCACTAGATTAAGTTTAATAAGTAGTTCTCGGTGCGATTGTGCCCAATTTGGTTAGTCTTTATTCATGGATGGATTTTGTTTGGCATCACCTCTTTGTTTTTGAGATCTTGTAGCGTTGTAAATATGATCCAAGATGGAAGATTATTAGGAACGTGTTTGGTTTAGCCTTATGGGAGGAGAAAACTGTGTTTAAATCTTTTGAACGTTTAATTGTTGTGTTTCTTAACTTTGTGTACTCCGAATGGCATCCTAAATCAGCAGCCACACACGAATTATTTCGTCTACATTTGATTTCTATGGTTCTTGTTGGTTCTAATATTTTTTATTAAAATTTAAAATTTTTGTAATCATTTTTTTGTACTGTTTTATATTTTGATATTTTGTTTTCTTGTTATTGCATTTTTTATTGTAATGTTATAATATAATTTATTAATCCTATTAAAAAACAAAGTAAACAAAAAAATTGACTATAGATAACAACAGAGTTATTAGTCAAGAAAATTGGTAGTGTAAAATAATACTGAATAAAAGAATGGTGAGAGTACTAGAAAAAGTATAGAATCTCTTTTGTTTGACATTATAAAATTTGTCATTATAATTATTGAGTGCCATTTGTTATTCTAATTTTTTATGATATGTATTGTTGTTCTTGTTACAAATGATAAATTAGACCAAAAAAATAAGCATGAGTAAAAATAGGATCATAAGTAGTGAAAAGTAAGAACACAAAATGATAATAAAAATAAGATTATAGAAAGTACTTAGAAATAGTACTAGAAAAGAATTATTGATTTATGCATATAGTATTTATATTTTCATTATAAAGTATATTTTTCATTTTTTAAGTGTTATTTTTTAATTTATTAAGTAAATATTAATTTGTTATTATAATAGTAAAAGATTTATGCATACTAAAACAGAATACTAGAGAAAATAGTATATAAAAAGGTAGTAAAAAATATAAAAAAGATTAAATATACTTAAAAGGATTCATAATTTAATATCATGTTTTTCTACTAATTATATATCTAAAAGTGATTTTAAGTAATATTATGTAAACAATATTCATTGTAGCACAATCAATTTTGTGAAACATCAGTCATTTTGGCATAGACTCGGTTGTACCAAGAATCATTTTAAGTTATTGTTCCATGTTTTTGCAGATTGTATGTAGTCTGATGGCAAGTTGGAGTAAGAAGGTGGGTGATTCGTACGTCAGGGAATGTTCGAGGGGGAATTATTCGAGTCATTCAGAGGCAGATATTGAGGATGAAGAGGTACGACTGGATTCCTTATGCATGGTATATTGTTGGATGCAGGGTTAAATTAGGTTAGGGATCATTGGAATATACTTTTGTATGTTGAATCGTTCATGTATAAATGGACGATGATGCTGGTGTTTCTTTGTTTTGTCTAACCCACAGGGTACTGGTATGTAAAGTTAGTTTCGAGATTCCTTGTCAGAGTAATGGTCTATGGGAAATTTTAGTGTCTTAATCAATGTATAGTGTAGCAACGGTGTATGAGGGGGAATAATTTGGATACATAATTCATTTTGCTCATTGTTAATGTAAAATTTACTGAATATTTCTTGTGTGCTGCCGCAGGAAAATGAGTTGGAGTTTGAAATTGAACAGTAGGACTTAGGCGGTGGTGGCCATGCGGACATCGTTGGTCCATACGAGGAGTGGTGGAGTAAGTACGAAGCAATTAAAGCAGAGGAAGTGCTTCGGATGGAGTTTAGTAGTCCGGAAGAAGCACGGAAGTTCTACAACGATTATAGTCGAGTAAAGGGTTTTGCGACGAGGCAGGGGAAGAAGATTAAGAATATTTCTGGAGAAAATATTCGATACACATTTGTTTGCAACAGAAAAGGGTTTAGACACAGAAGTGGTTGGAAAAGAGCGATTGTAAGAGAGAGCACAAGGTTGTAACAAGGTGCAGCTGCCTTGCGGAGATGAGGATTAAAAAGAAAAAAAAAAGAAAATGTGGTATGTGTCTTGATTCATAGAAGAACACAATCATGAGTTGTTATTGTCAAAGTTTGTTGAGTATCTGAGGTCCCATTGAAAGATTTTTTATTTTGAAAAAGCACAGTTAAATAGCATGATGGAAATTGGTATAAGTATCCCCAAAATATATTAATCATTTGCTGCACAGGCCGGGGGCTTTAATATGGTTTCTTTCACTAAACAAGACATGTATAATGAGTTGAGGAGGCTACGGGCTATGCAAAATGGAGATGTCAATGCCACATTTCGTTATTTGGAGGGCATTGCCCGAGTGGATGAAAAGTTGTTTTGGTGTTACAAGACTGGGCCGAGTAAGCAACTTTGTGATCTATTTTAGAGTGATGGAGCTAGCCAGGAAGATTATCGGATATTCGGTGATGTACTTGCTTTTGATGCAACGTATGGGAGAAACAAGTACAACCTACCAGTTGTTGTGTTTTCTGGGGTTAACCACCACAATCAGACATGTGTTTTTGGTGCTGCCATGGTTTCACATGAATAACAGGAGTCGTATAATTGGGTATTGTAGAGGTTTTTGGAATGCATGAAAGGGAAAACACCTAATGCAGTAATTACAGATGAAGATCCGGCAATGCGAATTGCGATCCAAAAAGTATTTCCTGAGGCCCATCATAGATTGTGTGCATGGCATCTTTTGAGGAATGCGACGACAAATATTTCATAGCCTCGGTTCACTCAGTTGTTTAGACAATGCATGTTGGCTGATATTGATATACATGAGTTTGAGTAGTGGGAGGCTATGTTGGAAGAGTGTGGTGTAAGGGAGGTCGAATGGGTCAGGGACTTGTATGCGAAAAAGTACTCGGTGGCAACGGCTTACATTAGGGGTCGCTTTTATGTGGGACTCGGGACTACTTCACGGTGCGAGTCTTTGCATGCCAAGTTGGGGAGGTTTATTGAGAGTCGTTATGGCATACTAGAGTTTATAACAAACTTTTAGCGATGCATTGATTTTTTGCGAGACAACGAGGCTGAGTTGGGTTTTAGGTCTTGTTATGGAACACCAGTGCTTCAAACTGAGTTTGTTGAGCTAGAGAAGTCAGTCGCATTGAAATTCACTCGTGAGATGTTCCTTAGAGTTCGTGAGTCTCTCAAGCAGTCAGTGCGGATCAATATCGTTGGGTACAATCACATATCGAATGGCAATGTATTTATAGTTGAGAAATATCGTAAGTCGGGGTTGACTTGGCAAGTATTGTATGATGGTCGAGGGCAGAAGTTTGGATGTAGTTGCATGAGGATGGAGTCCTTTGGCCTACCATTTTGACAAGCATGACTTCAAAGTATATGCAGAGAGAATTGTGAAGGACGCTTCCATGATGCAGTCAAAGTACGGTATGGCTAGGGAATCTAGTGGAGCAAGTCATGCTGGGGGAGATTTTAGCGGAATAAATGATCCGGTGCGTGTAAGGATAAAGGGAACTAAGCATGCGAACATGTCATCGACGATGACGGGGAAGAAGAGGCACAAATGTAGCAATTGTGGTCGTCTTGGACACCAGAGGACCCGTTGCACCAGTGCACCAGCGTCATCCGCAATGGACAATAGAAAGGGTGCGGTAAATGGCAGTGAAAGTGGCAAGGTGAATTCGTATGATTTTATTCTAATTTGTATAATATGTTTGTTGATTCAAATGTCTAGGGTTTATAATCTTGTGTTTATCTAGGTAATCTCTTTCAGGACGGGGTTGCTACCACAGGCCATGTGAAGCTGTATACGACAAAAGACGGACTCTCCTAGTCTTTTGTGTGACTTGATGATCCATAAGGTGAATAAATTTCTCGCTGGGTGTGCACATGGTGGCGTCGTTGGACCGGGAGGGATTAAAATATGTAGAATTGTGGAAGCGGATAACTGTAGTAATCCTTCAATGTAACGGTTGAGGCTAGTGTGTATGTATTCCTGATGGTTGCAGTAATTTTATGTTAATGTTAGTAAAATTCTAGTTAAGCAGGATCTATAAGGTGAAATTTGTAGTAGGTGTCTATTTTTATTATTTTGTCTTGGGACATGTTATGCGGTATATTTGTGGGGTGGCATTTATATTTATGGGGTTTGTGTAAATGACACTCAGTTCATGGTGTTACATATTGCAGAATTTACTGAGACTTCAAACACCAGTGTCATACTTTTGGAACATTGTTCAACTAGTTTTGGTTCATTAGTTGGTTTGTTTTTGGAGAACGTGTTGCTTGATGAGTTGTGAGTGAATATTAGGACATAATTGTGGTGTTGAACCTGTGCCTGTTTGGTTTTTTCTTTTTAAACCTTAATAATAGAGCGCAGGTGAAAACATAATTGTGGTGTTTACTATTTGAACAAAAAAAATAGTTACCGTAACGCAATTAACAGTTTGCATAGGAGGTAAATTTTTTTATATTATGTAGTAGACTAATACTATCTATCCTTGTGTCACAGTTTAGTATGATGTGGAAGAACAATGATATTATTCATGTGTAGGAAAACATGGCTCAGTTTTGTAATTAAGTTGTCGAAAATTTAACGTGTAAGATTAATTAGCTCACGTTTGAAGACATGAGAGGTTGGACTTCGATATTTTTATCACGTCATGTTGGATAACTATGTTCTTTTCCGTTATTTAAGTCAAAAAATTGTATTAAATATTTGCAAAGATTCGCTAATGCATTTGAGACTAATAAAGTTGCATGAACAAGACGAGAAAGTCGTAAAGATTAAATTAACATAGCGTTTCATTAAAGTAGAAAAGTTTAGCATAAGGTGGGTGGATCACAAGATCATTGTCCAACGAAACCAACTAAAATGCATAAAGATTTTACCTCCATGGTAAGTCACATACTCTTGGAGGTACTCTCATTACACAAGACACAGACGCCATTTACTACCAAAATAAACTTAGGTTCCTAAGCTCCATGAATATAACATTAGCTACTCAAGTTGAGTCCATTTTTCTATTGCCTAGTAAAGCCTTCAACTTATCAAAATAAACAATGCTCTTTTACTTGGTGTATGGTGAAAGTTACACCGTGGTGCTTAGAATTCTGCGCCACTCTAATTCACTCTACAGGTCCACAAAAGTTTGGTGTTCATTGGTGGTGGAAAAGACAATATTAGTAGCCATTTTCATCCTAACTCTTTCACCTGCTTTCTGTTTAACGAGACCAAAATGGAACTTTAGGAACATATAACAGTGAGTATAAATCGTGTAAATTTACATGTTATGTGATATGCCTGTGACAAACCTTGCTGCCAATAGTGGCAGGTGAAAACTTTCCTTCCAACTAGAGCCACATCAAACACCAAACAGCTACTTCGTTGCTGAAACATCATGTGTAAAACTGTATAAGGCGAAACTAAAGAAATTTTTAATTAGTTACAATCAGTATCGGCGAACCTATCATCGGGCATGTTGGGAATTCCTACTGGATATTCTATTGGCCCCCATGAAATTGGGTCCGGCGAGAAGCCAGTAAAATTTGTCACAATGCAATCTTTGGAAAAAATTTGAGACATTGCCTTCATCTTCAAAGAAAGATACGAAAAGAAAGATTTAACAGATACAAAAGTGTTTGTTATTCAAAGCGTAAACGGAGATGGATGGATTTAAATTTTAGTTATGTTTCGCTCCCTTCTAATCATGCTCTTTTTGACCCTTGATGTGTCTAGGCAGTATATCCTACCAGCTTTCACATCGAGAACCATGAGGAACCAATTTCCTGGGGGTTCACAGAACGGAATCATAACCTGCATCATCACAACAAGACAAGGGCCGAATTCAGAGACAATGTTAATAACGAATTATCAGTTAACACAGTAAGACTCGTTAGTGATGAGAATGAAACAGTGATGGAATTGGCCTAACCATTTCAAGGGCTATTGTTTCAGGCATCCACTTTGTCTTGTACTTGTTCATGACAAGTTCTATACCTTCTCCATATAAGATGTCATCCGCGAAGGTTGATGGTAAATACCACCGTTTGGGTTGTAATGACTTCTTAGCCGAAGCACTTGCAAGCATGCAGACCATGTTCACCTTTAGTATCAGTTACAGTGAGAAAACCAAATTTGTTAGCACACGCAAAGAAGGGCACACAATATGTATATACGCTGCGACTACACATGGAACTTACTTCATTCTTATGAAGGTTCCCTGGACATAGGGTCCACAACAATTCTCTTGTCAGCTCCAAGGTATCCAGCTTATAAAGGATTTCACTATTTTGGTTATGCAGACAAAAATCATTTTAATATGGATTAAAATGTTGGATTTCAAAGCTAACCAAGCTACATTAAATTTACAAGATATAGAAGTGGTAACTCACCCTAAGTCATATTTGTAGCCAAATATGTAGGTTGCTAGCCTACATTCATCCTGAGAAAGGCTCATGTCGGGTGTTGGCCTAAAGGTCATCCCAAAAGCCTACGAATAAAACATATTTTACCAAACATATTACCATTCTTGGATGATGAAATGTTTGGAGAAAAAATTATGACAGACCAAGAATGAGGAAAAAAAACCTGGGGAATCAGAAAAGTCGGAGAATCCAACCTAGTGTCGGGGATGGTCTTTTTCCACGCTTGGGAGTCTGCCTTAGAGTGCGACCTGCAAAGGGTGGTTATGTCGTAGTTGGTGGATGGAAACTATTAATGTCTAGGAGTGGAAATGTTGCGTTGGTCATGTCCAGAGGCTCTAATTTTGGAAGTTTTGTATGGCGTTCTCCGGATGGAATTGAGCTGAAATGGTCGCATATATGCGTTGTGCACTCGAAGTGAGAAACAGATGGGAGATCCACAAAAGCCTGTCACAAAATATTGTTAAAGTTATTAATTTATATGTCTTTGCAAAAGTGATTATATTTTGCAACAACATTATTAGCCTTTATCCTAAGGCAACAGTTGCATAAAAAAAAGTTATCATGGATGTGAGGTAAAAAAAAATTAACGTGTTTCTTGTACCTTATCCATCCTCGGCTGTGTCGAAGGAAGTTCGAAATCGGACTTACCTAGCCACATTTTTGGAAGGCCCGTCGGCCAGTGGGTAGTGTGACTTAGGGTGCCAACGACCTTGGCGGTTGGTTTGGATGGTGGAGGCGTTGAGAGGATTTCATCAATTGTTACGTCGTCGTTGACAGGGGAATCGGGGGCAACCAAGTCGTATAATCCGGAACAACCTGACTCTGTTGTAAACTTTCCTTTCTCAGCAGTTGTCCACAAGTCAGTGTAGGTTCTTGAGCTCTTTTCAATAGGCTAACATGGGCATGGTGGAGGTGACTTCTGTTATGGCCCTACCATAGCCGAGACAATAGGATGGCTATAAACACGCCGGGATCCTAGTTCCTTGATGGTGGCATCCATCCTAGCGGAACCACGCTCGATAGTCAAGAGCCTCTCATCGCACGACTCAATGTTGATTTCAAAGTTCTGCAAAAATGTAAGTCACAAATTTTTTTCACTGTTCAAAAAATTCCGGTCTCTTATGTTACTGTGTTAGAGTCACATATGTGGACTAGTTTCTATGAATAAGTAGGGTTTTAGCAAAAATAGTATACTTCATGGGATCTTAAAGTACATAAGTTTTTAGAATCGCCAAAAAAAACTGAGCATTTAACTATCCAATTCAAAAAGTGAGGGCATAATTTAATTTTTACCTCCACTATTCAAATGAGGCGTTTTAGCAGAACGTTGGTCTCTTGGAGATCATTCTCTGGTCCGACCACCGTGGTTGTGACCATCGGTGGCTGTGCAAAAAAATATTAACTCCGTTACTCACGTAGACCGTATATATCTTCCGTTTTGGGTTCTGAAATGTGCAAGATTTCAAGAAAAAAAAGAACAAAATAATTTAAGAAACATAACACCATTGTAGGGTCCGAATACGGGAATGCAAGCTCACCACATCAATTGACAGGTCCAAGTTAAGCTGCAGTACAGCAGTTACAGTTTCGATTTCCGACGTCGGTTCGACCCTGAAACAAATATTGGTGAGACGCGGGTCATAAAAAATAACTATACATCTATTATGCAGTTCACTACACAGTATGCATACCATGAAAACCTATATTCGTGAGCACTAACAAATAAAAGCTTCCGATATGGGAATTGGAGGTTGAAGCCAACGGTGGATTTAGAGGAAGGTGTTACCTGTCCTGGGGATCCTGGGAATCGTTGACAAAAGGCCTAGTGTTTGCGTTGCGAGAGAGATGCTTCATGGAGAGAAGAAGAATAACTATTTATAATTGTTGAAGCATATGGGTAGGCAAAGATCAGATGATTGTTCTCCAAATATTATTTTATTTTTAGTGGCATCATGACCTTGGGTCGTGCGCTGTCATTAATGCTCTTCGGAGTTGGCTGTTATGTTGCAACATAGCTGACACTATACTCTTCGAATTTTCTTGGTGTTGCTACTAGTGGAACAACAAGAATTTCCAAAAGGTTATATAAATGTTACACAACACTCGCCGTGACCATGTATAATTAAGCATTATATTCTTCTTAAAAAGCATGGCCTTTATTTTTCACTACAACAATGTCCTTCTTACTAATTGCGATCAAATATCCGTAGAAAGGACAACAAATGTGGAAAAAAATATTTCCATTCACATGAAATCCTTCCCATGATTTTCCAATGACATGATGTGGTACATGTAACTGATAATTTTTTTTAATGGTATACAAACATAGTTGATGTTTATATACGTATACATACATAGTTTTCATACAGGTTATTAGATTATTTTTACCTTGTTAGACATGTATTTACTTTTTAGTGGACAAATTATACATATTGGAGTTACTTTTTTATTAAACATATAACTTCCACCCACTTAACTTATCATGTATCTAATGAGTACATGTTATAAGTTGACTATGTCTCTTTTCCTTTAACATATTTTATTGTATTTTGGATTTACAGCTTACATGAAAATATCACGTTTTTATTAAGAAGACATATTAATTAATCTAAATCCACTCATGCAGATCCTAAGAAAAATTATGACACAAAATGTTATTTTTTTCATAACATTTTATATGGTGGGAATTAAAATAATAAATTTCTATTTTTTTAAGGTTAAAGTGTGTAACCGTTAATATTTTTAAAAAATATGCTAATTATTTATAAATTGTAAAACTAACAAATTAAGCAATACAAGAAAAGATAACCTTATTCCTCGAACATAGGAGTACATGTGATTCAACTTAAAAAACAATTAAATTTAAGATGAATTTCATCTAATTTTGAAAATATAAATACAGGATTAAATTGTTCAACATAAGTTTTTAAAAAATTCGTTTTTTTTATTCGGTTTCAATTGTTCATCCACGACAATAGTGATTTTAATGTAATTTTTTAAATTAATATTTAGTTAAAATAAAGTGACAACATAGATAAATTAACTAAAATTTTTAACTAAGTAAAGTAACAATTTGTACGCATACATCATAATATTCAACTGCTATTTAAATGATAAATAAATAGTTTTTTTTTACTTTGGTATGAGTATGCAAAATTATTTTTGAATTATTGATATTAAATTTATAAGTTTAGGTGTATTTTATTTCCCTTTAATTTTTCCTACTCCTAACAGCATAAAAAATACATTAAATTTGTTCAACTTAATGCTAATCAATTTCACCCACCACAGCGTACATTATTTAGGAAGATTCAAAGTACACATATTTCATGACCTGAAGCTAAATCACGCACACTGTTTGTGACCCTAGTCATCAACAACTTTGTTGCACTCAAAACGTAACTCCTTTGCTTAAATCGCCTGAGAGAGATCATTTTAGCAGGTATAGTGTTCAAATCATCATTGCTACCTTACACGCATGCTGTAAAAAATAACACAATCCCTCACTTCTTTCCAAATAGATGATGATAATCTACCTAAACAGACTAACCCCACCGTCTTGTTGCAATCGTACTGTCAATTCGAAACTGACTATTTCAATTTTGGCCATATGGAGAGAGAAGCTTAGTCCATCACATTTGATTATACAGTACAACTTCGGAGCCACCAGTTTGGGGTCTTCTCCAACATTCAAGAATCGAATAGATCAACCTTGCTTTTGTTTGCTTCGCTGACCATCTGTTACTGCACCTAATCTCCACGGTACATACATTCACAACACTCAACGTGTGTTGTTATCTTTGATGTGCACTGTTGAGCATTTATTAGCTGTGTCTTCTTGGAATCCGGAATAGTCACATTGAGCCTGAAAATCGCATGATGAAACTGACCGTTGTTATGGTGCTGGAGTAAACACACGCTTCCTCCAATGCTTTGCTATTCCAATAAATCACGCAAAATCCTTTCTTACGACTAGGCTCTTTGACGCATGTAACCACAAAGATCACACATGAATACCAATTTCCCAATCCTTACCTTACTGGCAGAACACCAATATATTCTGGGTGGGTATTGTAACTAAACTGGGCAAAGTCCAATTATCAGGGCTCCAGTGCATATTAACTTTAAATGTGGCTAAAAAATATTCATCCAACCTAATTTATTTTCCCATACCATCCTAAATAAATATTTTTGCTTGCACCTCTGACCTTCTTTTTTAATATTAGAAGCAATGGTGAGGTTTATCAAAAGATTTGGATTTGTTGGTGAATTTCATGTATACGATAGAATAGAATAATTGTTAGTAACGATTTCAATGTTGTTAAAATTAGATTTTTTCATGAAAGAAATCCGTGTTAACGATTTCAAATTGATTAAAATTTAAAATTATAAAAATCGTTAATAACGATTTAAATTGAAACAAAGAAAGAAATAATGCTAAATAATAATAATAATAATAATCCTTCTCCAACCAATAAAAATTAAAAATAACAATATAAATGTTTAGGAGAGAGCAGATAAACAAAGATTGACATCATATATTGATGAAAAATGGCAAGTTGCAAGGCATAGCTATTTCTATAAGAAATTGATATTTATAAGATTCATTGTTGGTACATTTCATTCAAAATTCAACATAGGAAATTGTCTTTCACCATTTTTTTGTTTTTTTTATTTCGTTAAAAGAAATCGGTAGTTCCAATTTTTTTTGCTAATTTTCAATCACTTAATTCGTCAATACATATTTTTGTTGCCCACGATTCACATGTATATTCATGCCTCCATCCTTCACGTTGATGAAATAAAATATCTTGCATATTTACCATTATTTTCTTATCATATATGACTGTCATAAATATTTTTTTATTCCTATTTTTATTACTTTATAAATTTTTTTTAAGTTTCATCTGCAGAACTCACAGTTTCTTAGCTGGAAACAAAAAATATCAATCATCCGAACCAACTACATGAACCATGAACCATTGCCACCCAACCGATGATTAGTTCCACCAAAATCACTCCCAAAAGATAAAAAATTATACATCACGTACGAAGAATAGCGAAAAACAATCAATATTTCTTAACAACTAAGAAAAAGCCACCAGCAACCAACAGAGTAAGACACGTATGGCATGAATATCATGGAAACTCCGTACCTGATACGACATTGGATAATCCAATCTAGCAAGATAAACATTACTACTACTAACTAAACCATATAACAACATAACTCCAACATGACCATAAAGAGAATGGAAGTAAATTACATAGCAACTGTTGGGGTCTGCTCCGTGGCAACGCAAACGATCTAGGAATCCTCCGACACCTCATGAACATTTCAACCTGGTTCATTAAGTCCTCTTTCTCCTCCTCCAACCTCTTGATTCGCTATCTAAAAGAATCAATCTCATTGCTAACCGCTTCTGCAGCATTTTGTCGCATTCGATCCAAAATGCGATAGTTGTAGTCAAGGATCGAATGCCCAGTTGCGTTCAACAACTTCTCCAACATTATGAACGATGCCTCTTGCCAACCACCATACTCGTTTGATGTTATGGGCCCGCAGGCTACCAGATCCAAACCCAATGATTTATCACGGAGAATGATGATACACCCGAACATGACACAGCTCTCCGTTGGTGCTGTCTCCTACTGCACATACATAGGATCTCCGATATCAAAGAATGAACATGCTCGGAGTAACATCAATTCCATGTCCTCTCCTTGCTATTGTGTCGCCACCACCATCGCCGGCTGTGCTACTGCTACCTCTTTGGTTAACACTGAGTGGGCAAAAAGTAACTCTCTCTAGTAACCGCGAGGGCTTCGGTGACTGAGACCCCACAATCCTCCTGTGCCTTGAACTACTACCGTCTCCCATTAACGGTTCACCGTGCATCCACTACTCTGCCTCGGCCAGCACATTAAAACCTTTACATTCGTTGCCGCTGAAACCTTCAACTTGCTTCCTGCAATCTTCCCATTTGTCGTATACTCCAAGAACGAATCCCTTTCTCACAGCATAGTAAGAAAATCTCCCTAACTCCATTGAACCACCAAAACAAGCTTTCAATGAAAAAATATCCTTTTACCAACACACAAACCTTTTATCAGAGTTTCCTTCATTACTTAAATGATCATTTTGTCTCTGATTAGTTATGCAGTGAAAATGTGTATTGTCACTTCAAAACGTCTCATCAAACCGTCCCATTAATCTAACTTACCAGTTTCCAATGCCAGTAATTTGAATTCTTACTAGACTCCACTTTTACCAAAATCACCTTGCTAAAACTATGTTCAAAGAATTTCAACAGATATACATATTAGTATTTTAATATATATTAGAATATTTGGGATTTTAGTGGACCTTTCGTAAATATGGGATTAGTATCCTTTTATTTTTGGTCAATTGTTATTGAAGGAAATTATTTATGAAATTAACTTTTTAATCTTTTTAACTTAAACTAAATTATGATGTCTGCCTTTGAATTAAAGTTTATAAATGAGACTTTTTATAAAATTCATTTTTGGAACTAGATTGTGGTGAACGAGGAGTTTCTTTTAGTGTGATTTATATTTACCAATTTTTTTTAAATGCATTATATAAAAACAAATATTTTTTTACTTATAGTATCTAAAATCGCCTTTGGATGACCGTTATTAAAAAAGATAGCAACTCAAATAATTTTTTCACATTATCCTATCACTGTATTTAGATATTTGAACCGACCGTATTAACTTATTCTATAATAAAAGTAATATTTACCCATCAAATTAATAATTATATTAAAAATACCAACATATATTTTATACTTAAAAATAATTATGTCTAAACTAATACTTTAACGCGTTAATGTAGATCATTATTAAATTAAAGGTTAAAACACCAATGACATACATCAAAATAAAATCTCACACATACCAAAAGAAAAATTAGGAAAAAAATTAACAAAGCTTGATAAAAACAAAACATGCTTCCTAAAAATCAGATGGAAAAAATAATGAAGTAAACGAAAAAAAATTCCATGCAACCCAAGAAACAAGAAGAACTCGAAAATAATTGACATATATCACAAATTAGAATAATAAAACAAAAATAATATAAAAATTAATTATCATATAAATAAAATAAATACAATCAAAAGTACAAAAAATTTTATTAAAAAAGCTGCTGCAAATTTTACAATCTCAAATTCTAAAATTGTTCTACAATTTTTTTTGTAGTCTCAGTTACTCTTTTATTTAGTATTACTTTTAATTATGAATCTTCATTATTTATGACTCTCTTATTACTTATGATTGATTTTTAATTAACTAAAATGCTTATGATTTAAGAGTTCAAAACAAAAAATGAAATTAAGAAATACTACATTTGAAAAACTAATCATTCTAATTTAAATTTTAAGTATATGAAAGCACCACTGGTAGTAAATCTCTAACCAAGTAAACAACCTTTTTCAGATATAGTCATAATTAATTTTATATTTATTGTATTTGAATGATATTTATTTACATAAAAAGATAAAAAAAACTATTTTTATTCATTACGTTTAGTACAAAATCAAATTATAATTAAATTAGGTAGATAAATCTGTTACAAGTCTATAGTAAAAAATCGTGCTCTTATTACGCAGCCTGATATACTAACAGTATTTCAGAAATATCTCAAGCTGTGGTTATTCGATTGACTTAGTTTGAGATTCGTTTGAAAGCTAACTCAATTATCTATAAATTTGTGTCAAATAGCTATTTGAAAATTTCAAACATAGAAAATGTTACAGGGCTTGCAAAGTGACGATTTAGATTGGAGATTTCACATAAACGCAAATTAGATTCTCCTAACATAATCTGTACATATCTAAGAGCTATTCAAGTCCTTCCTTTTTCATTTTATTCCCTTTTTGGTATACAAGGTATTCTGGGTAACCTATCCTCTCCACCATCGATTATCTCTATAAATCGTCATTCATATACTTTCTCCATTATGAGAAAAACCATTATCTCTTCTCACTTCCTTACTCTCACTATAAATATCCGGCCAAAGCATTCACAAAGTCCACTCATATGTTGTTCACGAAGATATCCTTTTCAAATTATGCAAATTACGGAATATGGAAATTCTTTGTATCCAGTCAACGATTCATACGTACATCAAAACATACACAAAGTCTAAGTCATGAAAAAAGTTTCTCTTTGCTAACAAATCGCATTTATTTGCATTAGAATACATATAGGAGCTTCACTCGAGGTAGGGTTTTATGCTAATTTTTATGTCATATCTTAAATATTTTCTAATATAGGTGTTAGCATTATATGCCATGATATAATGACTCTTTCCTTCATATGCATTAGGCATTATAATAACAATCTTACGTGGATTAAAGAACCGAAGGAATTATCCTTCGGTAAGGGCATGTGACCCCAAACACAAGATACTCAATATGATCCTTCGGTAAAGGAAGGTGATCGAATCAACATGATCGTATGATAAGGAAAGATCATAACGATAAAAACCACCTTTAAGGGAAGGGGTCTTTTATCAATTTTATATAGTAATATATCTTTCTTGCCATAACTCCCTTGTTTGTTAGCATACTCATTCTTTTATGTTAGTGCTTTTAGATCCACTTATATTTTCAACTAGTAACTATTCTAATAAAAACTAGTAATTCAGTATTTTTACTTATATAAATTATTTCATACAAACATTTCATACAACCAATATAATTCAAATAATGTTTAACCTTGTTTAACGGCATTAGGGTGTTACAAGAAAATTACCTTTTACAAAAAATTAAGTAATATTATTAAATTTTAAATGCATTTTGATACATCTTAAAAAAAGTATTTTTGTTAAGAAAAATAATTTTTATTAAAAGCCAATGATACCCTACCTTAGAAGAAACATGGAGCAAAATATGTTTAATACTTCAATTTTTTTTATGAACTTTATCCAAATGTGAAATCATTCTTATCTATTAAAAAATTTCTTTTAAAAAATAATTAAAAATACTTTTTTTTAAACCCAATCCAAACTTTGTCTTATTGAGTTTAACATAAAATTAAAATATTTACAAATTATGTATATTTCCTAACACTTAATGCTTTAATTATATTTTTATCCTATATATCTTAATTTTGCGCTAAACAAGTAACTGTGTAATTCTATAAATATATATAAATAGGTGAGAAGGTCTTGAAAGAGTTAAAGAGGATAATCTCCATGATAAAGATGAACAAGATTATAGAATCTAATACCATAAAAGGAAAATTGAAAACCCCATAGAAAAATTTTTCAACAAACCAATGAAAACAAAATTAAGCAACAGAGAATTCTTTAATACAGAATATTTCTTGAGAAATATGAAAACAACGAATTCTATTAAAAATGTAAAATCAAAAACACGCCCTTACTACACATTTGCATTTCTCACTGCTATTTCTAATATCCACTAAAAGGTTTGCTCAATAGTATGCATTACATTTAAATTTATATTTGTATTAACGAAAGAAGTGATCTATCAACAAATCAATTGGTCACAACAAAAATATATGACTATTAAGTACATAAATATCGAACATTTTTAAAGTAATTTTTAATATCTTAATATTAATAAATCTTAATTTTTGGGATAAAATAAATAATTTTATAATAACATAATATAAATATTAAACACAAACTTACAAAAATTCGTATTAATTTATACATCTTAAATATAACATTTAGTTACTAACTTTATACCACTACTAAATTCTCAAATTTTAACTCTATCTCAAAATGCACTATAAAGCATAAATCCTTATGTTCATACCTTGGCCCAACACTAAGGCCCAGGTCCAAACAAAAGGCCCAATCCAAAGGTTGGCTCTCATTCGACACTAACCTTCTCTCAAGAAGTTGGATCTTGCCACGACTTGCTCTAAGGAAGTCGGGAAAGAAGATTAGCTGGCGGATAACACCCATTCAAATAAGTAACTGCCCCTAAAATCTCTCAACCCACTTCCAGGAGCCATATCCCAACTTTCCTAAGATAAAGAGACGGTTATCCTCCTTAAAAGGTGGAACTACTCCAATTGTGGTTATTGGTTACACTTAACACCCCTCAGGTATCTCTAAGTTCCAATACTCTCCAAACTTGCTTAGACCCTTGCTGACTTAGGCATCGGAGTGTCTTTTCAGGTACCACCCCATTCTTTCTCCCACACACAAGTCGGACGGAGGCTCCCAAACGTGAACCTACCCAAAGGGCTCCCTCCTTTAGACGATTGGGACAACTCAGTAAGTCCATCCCACTAATCTCCAGTTACCCATCGTAACATTAGCACCGTTTTCGGGGACCCGAGAGATCAACCAGTAATGGCAGATAATTCACCCGAAGATGGCCACACAGCGTCCGATTCTGAGCAAGAGAATCTGGGCATTCGGAACAACGACGCAGACATAGCCCCTCACCAAGAGGTGAACAACCAGCATAGAGAAGGTACCTATTGGTTAAAGGACCCAAAGGCAAACTCTTCTGAAGGGCACGAATCAGGAAAAGAAGGACAGCCCTATGCAGCCGACTTCATGGGATTGTTCCATGGCCACCAAGGGCGCCTGGAGCAGTTGGAGCAGGAGTTAGAACGACAGTGAGAGGCGGAGAGAAACTTAAGGAATGAGATAGAGTGACGAAAAGAGCTAGAAGAAAAACTCTTAAGGCTGAAATCTGCTCTCAAAAGTCGAAACTCCCGTAGCGACCGAGAATATTCACCCTTGGAATGAGAAGACCCATTCAGTGAGGACATAATGAGGACAAAAGTTCCGAGGAACTTCAAAAGCCCTTATATGGACCTCTACGACGGTACCACGGATCCAAAGCATCATTTGAGCAACTTCAAAAGTCGGATGTACCTGGCCGACGCTTCTATTGCTACTCGCTGTAAAGCTTTCCCAACTACCTTGACGAAAGCAGTGATAAAGTGGTTTGACAGTCTTCTACCAAGGTCGGTCACTAGCTTCGACGACCTCTCGCAAAAGTTCTTGACACGATTCTGCATCCAGAAAGACAAAGTAAAACACGCACCGAGCCTCCTAGGTGTGAAACAGGAGGTCGGGGAACCTTTAAAGGACTATATGGAAAGGTTCAACAAAGCGTGCTTGGAGATTCAAGACCTGCCCACAGAGGCAGTAATTATGGGCCTAGTAAATGGACTCAGGGAAGGTTCCTTCTCCCAGTCCATATCAAAAAGGCACCCGACCTCCTTGAGTGATGTACAGGAAAGAGTCGAGAAGTACATCAACATGGAGGAAAACGCCAGACTGCAAGAGCCAAACTGGCGACCTGGGCACTCTCACTCGTCGAAGGAGAAAGAAAGAGAGCCCAAGAAAAAAGAGGAAATCGGCCCTGAAAGGCCTAGGAGATATCACTCTTATACACCCTCTAAGAGTTTTCCTAGTCGATGTATACAGGAAAATTTGCCACATTAAAAGGCTACCACCCCCTAGGCCCATCAAAAACAAAAAAGGGAGAAGTCGCGGTGACTACTGTGAGTACCACAAGATGTATGGTCACTCAACAAATGACTGTTATGACCTTAAAAATGTGATAGAAAATCTGGCCAGGGAGGGTCGGCTTGATAAATATTTCACGGAAAGGTCAGACAATCATGGAAAAAGAAAGCGAGATGACGGTGACCGAAGGGACCCACCACCACAGACCCCAGAAAGACATATACATATGATCTCAGGGGGATTTGGGGGAGGTGGACTCACAAAGTCATCCCGCAACAGACACTTGAAGGAAGTCTACCAGGTCGGAAGTGAAGCCCCCGACCTCCCAACTATCTCATTCACCATAGAAGATGGGCAAGGGATCATCCCTGGACATGATGACCCAGTGGTGATAACCATGGTCCTTGCCAACGCCCATCTTCACAGAACCCTGGTAGATAAGGGGAGTTCAGCCGACATCCTTTTCAAGCCATCGTTCGATAAGCTGGGGGTGGGAATGAAAATAAGTTAAGAGCTTATCCTGACACCCTGTATGGACTAGGGATACACCAATAAAACCACTAGGATTCATACTGGTGTGGTAATTTATAACCCACAAACTAACCAGCAAGTGCACCGGGTCGTACCAAGTAATACCTCAGGTGAGTGAGGGTCGATCCCACGAGGATTGATGGACTAAGCAATAATGGTTAAATGATTTACTTAGTTAGGAAAGCAGAAAAGGGTTTTGAGATTTTCAAAAGGTTTAAAAAGTGACTTCAAAATATCAGAAGGCAGGAAGTAATTAAGTTGAAAATAAAATATGGGAGAAAATAGTTAAGGCTTCAGAGTTATCTATTTTTCTGATTGACTTTTCTTATTAACTATTTTAATCATGCAAGATTTAATTCATGGCAAACTATTTGTGACTAGACCCTAATTCCTTAGACCTTCCTAGTCTCCTCTAAAATTCATCAACTGCCAATTCCTTGGTCAATTAATTCCAATTAGAGGGTGATGATCAAATTCCAGTTTATATGCCACAAGAATCCTAATTATCCAAAAATAAGAGGATTATATGTCACGTATCCTATTAAATCCAAATAATTAAAATTTAGGAGAATATGTTTTCAAGTTGTTGTTCAAGTAAAGAGCTTTTCCAAGTTTTACAAGAACTCAAATAGAAAGAGGGTCATACTTCCGTTCCACCCAAATGCATAAGATGAAGAGTGAAAACAATTCTTAAATTATAAATTCACACATGAATTAAAATAGAAAAAGCAATAAAATCAATCCATACAAATAGACAGAGCTTCTAACCTTAACAATGGAGGATTAGTTGCTCATGATTCTGAGAAAAATAGGATTATAATCAAATGTACAGAGTTCCAATCTGATCACCTCTAAGTTAACTAATGGAATCCCTTTTTATAACTAACCCTAATAAATTTAAAATCTAATTATCTAAAATTAAAAATAATATCTTTTCCTAAAATTAAGATTTGAATTTAAATCAGAATAATCAGTAGGTCTTTAGTTGATGGGTGGGGACCACATGTTTTGTCCATTCTACAGCTTCTAATCTGTATTTTCTAGGCTGAAAACTGGGTCAAAATAGCCCAGAAATCGCCCCCAGTGTTTTCTGCGTTTTCTGCATGTGGCGCATGTCACGCGTACATGTCAGTCACGCGTAGGCGTCGATGGTCTTTTTCGCAAGTTACGCGGACCCGTCGGTCACGCGCACGCGTCGCTGAGCAAATCTTCAAATCACGCGTACGCATCAGTCACGCGCACGCGTCGCCATGGAAAGCTCCAAATCACGCGCACGCGTCAGTCACGCATATGCGTCGCTCCTCGCTGCCATCTTCTTTTGTTCTTGTGCTGTAGAAACTCCATCAAATCCAGCCGAATGCTACCTAAAATAAACAAAATATCAAAAGACTCAAAGTAGCATCCATAGTGGCTAAAAGATAATTAATTCTTTATTAAACTTAACAAATTAGATGCAAATTCACTAGGAAAAAGATAGGAAAGATGCTCACGCATCACATACCCTTCTACACTACTTTTAGAAAAGGGGGAAAATCCAAAACTCTGAGCATCGACTTCATAGTCATTGACGTAGGGTCAGTCTACAATGCCATAATCGGTAGGACTACCCTAAATCGGCTTAGAGCGGTGGTGTCCACTCCTTATCTTTGCATGAAATTCCCAACACCAGAGGGAATAGCAACCATCCGTAGAGACCAGAAATTGACAAGAAAATGCTACAATGAAAGCCTGAACCTAAGAGGAAAGGGCAAAGAAGTTCACACCATAGAGCTCGGCGGAGTCAGAGCTAAAGAAGAGCTGCGTCCACAACCAGGGGGAAAAATTGAGGAAGTACAGGTCGGAAAAGAGGAAGGAAAAAACACCAATATAGGAGCTGGCCTAGGGGAAACCTGAAACAGAGGCTGATCAAGCTCCTAAAAGATAATTCCGACCTCTTTGCCTGGGAAGCCTCCACATGCCAGGGATAGGTCCCAAACTCATGTGCCACAAGCTTTCGGTATACCCCGGATCACGACCTGTACAGCAGCGAAGACAGAAGCTCGGACTAAAATGGGCTCAAGTGGTAAAAGAGCAAGTACAAGCCCTCTTAGAAGCTGGCTTCATCAAAGAGGTCAAGTATCCGGCATGGCTGGCAAATGTAGTGCTGGTCAAGAAGCAAAATGGCAAGTGGAGGATGTGTGTCGACTACACTGACCTAAACAAGGTGGGTTGGTGGACAAAATTGTGATCAATACTTTTCACAACTCAAATAATCCCAGGTGATGAATCCAAAAACTTGGTGTTCAATACCATGGCATAAACACAACTTCGCACAACTAACCAGCAAGTGTACTGGGTCGTCCAAGTAATAAACCTTACGCGAGTAAGGGTCGATCCCACAAAGATTGTTGGTATGAAGCAAGCTATGGTCATCTTGTAAATCTTAGTCAGGCAAACTCAAATGGTTATGAATGATGAATAAAAAATAAAGATAAAGATAGAGATACTTATGTAATTCATTGGTGAGAATTTCAGATAAGCGTATGGAGATGCTTTGTCCCTTCCGTCTCTCTGCTTTCCTACTGTCTTCATCCAATCCTTCTTACTCCTTTCTATGGCAAGCTGTATGTAGGGTTTCACTGTTGTCAGTGGCTACCTCCCATCCTCTCAGTGAAAATGTTCAACGCACCCTATCACGGCACGGCTAATCATCTGTCGGTTCTCAATCAGGTTGGAATAGAATCCAGTGATTCTTTTGCGTCTGTCACTAACGCCCAGCCTTCCGGAGTTTGAAGCTCGTCACAGTCATTCAATCATTGAATCCTACTCAGAATACCACAGACAAGGTTTAGAACTTCCG
>NC_029777.3:67832132-67832300 GCF_000817695.3 Arachis duranensis
GTTGAAGAACAAGTGATATCTTAGAACAAGAACAAGCGGAATTGAATAGAAGAACAATAGTAATTGCATTAATACTCGAGGTACAGCAGAGCTCCACACCTTAATCTATGGTGTGTAGAAACTCCACCGTTGAAAATACATAAGAACAAGGTCAAGGCATGGCCGTGC
>NC_029777.3:67832532-67832767 GCF_000817695.3 Arachis duranensis
GTAGAGACTCTTCTTGGAGTTAAACGCCAGCTTTTGTGCCAGTTTGGGCGTTTAACTCCCATCCTTGTGCCAGTTCCGGCGTTTAACGCTGGGAATTCTGATGGTGACTTTGAACGCCGGTTTGAGCCATCAAATCTTGGGCAACGTATGGACTATCATATATTGCTGGAAAGCCAGGATGTCTACTTTCCAACGCCGTTAAGAGCGCGCCAATTGGGCTTCTGTAGCTCCAGAA
>NC_029777.3:67832932-67833233 GCF_000817695.3 Arachis duranensis
ACCTGAAATCACAGAAAAACACACAAACTCATAGTAAAGTCCAAAAAAGTGAATTTTAACTAAAAACTAATAAAAATATACCAAAAACTAACTAAAACATACTAAAAACTTACTAAAAATAATGCCAAAAAGCGTACAAATTATCCGCTCATCACAACACCAAACTTTAATTGTTGCTTGTCCCCAAGTAACTGAAAATCAAATAAGATAAAAAGAAGAGAATATGCAATGAATTCCAAAAACATCTATGAAGATCAGTATTAATTAGATGAGCGGGGCTTTTAGCTTTTTGCCTCTGAAC
>NC_029777.3:67833875-67834134 GCF_000817695.3 Arachis duranensis
TGCTCCACCCTTAGTTGTCCCATGTTGGAACTCAATTCTCCTAGGGAGGTGTTTAGTTGCTCCCAATAGTTTTGTGGAGGAAAGTGCATCCCTTGAGGCATCTCAGGGATTTGGTGATGAGAGGGATCTCTTGTTTGCTCCATCCTCTTCTTAATGATGGGTTTGTCCTCATCAATGGGAATGTCTCCCTCTATGTCAACTCCAACTGAATAACAGAGGTGACAAATGAGATGAGGAAAGGCTAACCTTGCCAAGGTGG
>NC_029777.3:67834263-67836746 GCF_000817695.3 Arachis duranensis
GCCCGGTCTATAGTAACTTCGGACCGGTTGCTAGTGGGAATGATTGAGCGTTGGATAAACTCCAACCATCCTCTAGCCACGGGTTTGAGGTCATGCCTTCTCAGTTGAACCGGCTTTCCTCTTGAATCACTCTTCCATTGGGCGCCCTCTTCACATATGACTGTGAGGACTTGGTCCAACCTTTGATCAAAGTTGACCCTTCTAGTGTAAGGGTGTTCATCTCCTTGCATCATGGGCAAGTTGAATGCTAACCTTACATTTTCCGGACTAAAATCCAAGTATTTCCCCCGAACCATAGTAAGCCAATTCTTTGGGTCCGGGTTCACACTTTAATCAGGGTTCTTGGTGATCCATGCATTGGCATAGAATTCTTGAACCATTAAGATTCTGACTTGTTGAATGGGGTTGGTAAGAACTTCCCAACCTCTTCTTCGGATCTCATGTCGGATCTCCGGATATTCACTCTTTTTGAGTTTGAAAGGGACCTCGAGGATCACCTTCTTTAAGGCCACAACTTCATAGAAGTGGTCTTAATGCACCCTTGAGATGAATCTCTCCATCTCCCATGACTCGGAGGTGGAAGCTTTTGCCTTCCCTTTCCTCTTTCTAGAGGTTTCTCCGGCCTTGGATGCTATAAATGGTTATGGAAAAACAAAAAACAATGCTTTTACCACACCAAACTTAAAAGGTTTGCTCGTCCTCGAGCAAAAGAAGAAAGAAGATAGTAGAAGAAGAAGAAATGAAGGAGATGGAGATGGCTTTGTAGTTCGGCCAAAGGGGGAGAAGGAGTGTTTAGGTTGTGTGAAAATGAAGGAGTGAAGATGGGTTTATATAGGAGTGGAGAGAGGGGTAGGGTTCGATTATGTATGGGTGGGTTTCGGAGGGAAAGTGTTTTGAATTTGAATGGTGAGGTAGGTGGGGTTTTATGAAGGATGGATGTGAGTGGTGAAAAGAGAGATGGGATTTGATAGGTGAAGGGTTTTTTTGGGGAAGAGGTGTTGAGGTGATTGGTGAATGGGTGAAGAAGAGAGAGAGTGGTGGGGTAGGTGGGGATCCTGTGGGGTCCACAGATCCTGAGGTGTCAAGGAAAAGTCATCCCTGCACCAAGTGGCGAGCAAAATTTCTCCCTGTGCCAATTCTGGCGTTAAATGCCGGGCTGGTGCCCATTTTTGGCGTTTAACGCCAACTTCTTGCCCTTTACTGGCGTTTAACGCCAGTCTGGTGCCCCTTTCTGGCGTTAAACGCCCAGAATGGTGCCAGACTGGGCGTTAAACGCCCATCTGCTAGCCTTACTGGCGTTTAAACGCCAGCAAGATCTTCCTCCAAGGTGTGTTGTTTTTCATTCTATTTTTTCATTCTGTTTTTGCTTTTTTGATTGATTTTGTGACTTCTCATGATCATCAACCTACAGAAAACATAAAATAACAAAGGAAAATAGATAAAATATAACATTGGGTTGCCTCCCAACAAGCGCTTCTTTAATGTCAGTAGCTTGATAGTGGGCTCCCATGGAGCCTCACGGATGCTCAGAGCAATGTTAGAACCTCCCAACACCAAACTTAGAGTTTGAATGTGGGGGTTCAACACCAAACTTAGAAGTTGGTTGTGGCCTCCCAACACCAAACTTAGAGTTTGACTGTGGGGGCTCTGTTTGACTCTGTTTTGAGAGAAGCTCTTCATGCTTCCTCTCCATGGTGACAGAGGGATATCCTTGAGCCTTAAACATAAGGGATTCTTCATTCACTTGAATGATTAGTTCACCTCTGTCAACATCAATCACAGCCTTTGCTGTGGCTAGGAAGGGTCTGCCAAGGATGATGGATTCATCCATGCACTTCCCAGTCTCTAGGACTATGAAATCAGCAGGGATGTAATGATCTTCAACTTTTACCAGAACACCCTCTACAAGTCCATAAGCTTATTTTCTTGAGTTGTCTGCCATCTCTAGTGAGATTTTTGAAGCTTGCACCTCAAAGATCCCTAGCTTCTCCATTACAGAGAGAGGCATGAGGTTTACACTTGACCCTAGGTCACACAAGGCCTTCTTGAAGGTCATTGTGCCTATGGCACAAGGTATTGAAAACTTCCCAGGATCTTGTCTCTTTTGAGGTAATTTCTGCCTAGACAAGTCATCCAGTTCTTTGGTGAGCAAAGGGGGTTCATCCTCCCAAGTCTCATTACCGAATAACTTGTCATTTAGCTTCATGATTGCTCCAAGGTATTTAGCAACTTGCTCTTCAGTGACATACTCATCCTCTTCAGAGGAAGAATACCCATTAGACCCTCATGAATGGCAGAAGTAAATCCAATGGAATCTCTATGGTCTCATTTTGAGCCTCAGATTCCCAAAGTTCCTCATTGGAGAACTCATTGGAGGCCAGTGGACGTCCATTGAGGTCTTCCTCAATGGCGTTCATTGCCTCTTCCTCCTCTCCTAATTTGGCCATGTTGATGGCTTTGCACTCTCCTTTTGGATTTTCTTC
>NC_029777.3:67836957-67837391 GCF_000817695.3 Arachis duranensis
AAACCTTGTTGAGGTCTCTGTTGATCCTTCCATGAGAGATTTGGATGATTTCTCCATGAAGGATTATAAGTGTTTCCATAGCGTTCTCCCATGTAATTCACCTCTTCCATTGAAGGGTTCTCAGGATCATAAGCTTCTTCTTCAGATGAAGCCTCCTTAGTACTACCTGGTGCATTTTGCATTCCGGACAGACTTTGAGAAATCATATTGACTTGCTGAGGCAATATTTTGTTCTAGGCCAATATGGCATTCAGAGTGTCAATCTCAAGAACTCCTTTCTTCTGATTTGTCCCATTGTTCACAGGATTCCTTTCAGAAGTGTACATGAATTGGTTATTTGCAACCATTTCAATTAGTTCTTGAGCTTCTGTAGGCGTCTTCTTCAGATGAAGAGATCCTCCAGCAGAGCTATCCAAATACATCTTGGATAGTTT
>NC_029777.3:67837643-67840434 GCF_000817695.3 Arachis duranensis
CAGGCTTTCTTTAGGTTGTGAGTCCAACCATGTCCTAGCTCTGTCTCTTACAGCAAAAGGGAATAGCATAAGTCGGTAGACCTCATGGTCAACCCCATTAGTCTTGACAGTGTCACAGATTTGCAAGAATTCAGCTAAAAATTGATGAGGATCTTCCAATGGAAGTCCGTGGAACTTGCAATTCTGTTGCATTAGAGAAACTAATTAAGGCTTAAGCTCAAAGTTGTTTGCTCCAATGGCAGGGATAGAGATGCTTCTCCCATAAAAGTCGGGAGTAGGTGCAGTAAAGTCACCCAACACCTTCCTTGCATTATTGGCATTGTTGTTGTTTTCGGCTGCCATGGGTTCTTCTTCTTTGAAGATTTCTGTTAGGTCCTCTACAAAGAATTATGCCTTAGCTTCTGTTAGGTCCTTTCAGGTTCAGGATCAGCCTCAACAAGAATGCTTTTGTCTTTGCTCCTGCTCATATGAAAGAGAAGAAAACAAGGAAATATGGAATCCTCTATGTCACAGTATAGAGATTCCTTGAGGTGTCAGAGGAAAAGAAAAATAGAAGGTAGAAGTAGAAGAATTCGAACTTATCAAGAGAGATGGAGTTCGAATTGTGCATTAAGGAATAGTGTTAGTCCATAAATAGAAGGATGTGAGAATAAGGGAAGAAATTTTCAAAAACATTAAAAAGATTTTAAAAACATTTTGAAAAACTTTAATTGATTTTCGAAAACCATGATTGAGAAAGAAGTAAAGTGATTTTTGAAAAAGATTTTGAAATTAGAAATCAAAAAGATATGATTGAAAACTATTTTGAAAAAGATGTGGTTAAGAAGATATGAATTGAAAAACATTTTAAAAAGATTTGATTTTGAGAATTAATGACTTGGCTAACATGAAAAGATATGATTTCAAACATTAAACCTTTCTCAACAGAAAAGGCAACATACTTGAAATATTGAATCAAATCATTAATTGATAGCAAGTATTTTTGAAAATGGAAAGAAATTAATTTTGAAAAAGATTTGATTGAAAAGATATTATTTGAAAAAGATTTGATTTTGAAAAATTTTGAAAACTTAAAAAAAAACTGAATTAAAAACAGAATCTTCCCTATTGTACCATCCTGGCGTTAAACGCCCAGAATGGTGCACATTCTGGCGTTTAACGCCCAAACTACTACCCTTTTGGGTGTTAAACGCCCAGCCAGGCACCCTGGTTGGCGTTTAAACGCCAGTTTGCCTTCCTCACTGGGCGTTTTGAACGCCCAGCTTTTTCTGTGTAATTCCTCTGCTGTATGTTCTGAATCTTCAATTCTCTGTATTATTGACTTGAAAAGACACAAATTAAAAATATTTTTGGATTTTTAATAATTAAGAATAATCAAAATGCAACTAAAATCAAATAACAATGCATGCAAGACACCAAACTTAGCAGTTTGTATACTACTGACACTAACAAACTAAAAATGCATATGAGAAACAACAAAACACTCAAGACAAGAGAATTTAAAGATCAGAGCAAGTAAATCATCAAGAGCAACTTGAAGATCACTGAAGACACACATGAATGAATGCAAGTAGAACAAAAACATGCAATTGACACCAAACTTAAAATGAGACTCTAGACTCAAACAAGAAATATTTTTGGATTTTATGATTTTGTAATTTTTTTGTGCTTTTTCGAAAATTAAGTGGAAAATAATTTTTTTTGGATTTTTCGAAAATTGAGTGGAAAAGAAAATAAGGATATTAAAATTCGTAATAAGAATTTCCAGGAATCATGCAATGTTAGTTTAAAGCTTTAGTCTAAAAAGATTAGACATGGCTAGCCAAGCTTCAACAGGACATTACATTCAAGAGCTAAATTGATGAAAATCAATCAGCTTTGGTGATGATAAGAACATCACCTTGAAACACTAGAATTCATTCTTAAGAACTCTGGAAAAAAAATACATAATCTAAGAAACAAGATGAACCGTCAGTTGTCCAAACTCAACAATCCCCGGCAACGGCGCCAAAAACTTGGTGCTGTTGCCGGATCAGAAATTTGGCACTGATGTTACCGGACCAAAAGCTTGCCGAAAACTCGAACAATCCCCGGCAACGGCGCCAAAAACTTGATGGACGAAATTGTGTTCAATACTTTTCACAACTCAAATAATCCCAGGTGATGAATCCAAAAACTTGGTGTTCAATACCATGGCATAAACACAACTTCGCACAACTAACCAGCAAGTGTACTAGGTCGTCCAAGTAATAAACCTTACGCGAGTAAGGGTCGACCCCACAGAGATTGTTGGTATGAAACAAGCTATGGTCATCTTGTAAATCTTAGACAGGCAAACTCAAATGGTTATGAATGATGAATAAAACATAAAGATAAAGATAGAGTTACTTATGTAATTCATTGATGAGAATTTCAGATAAGCGTATGAAGATGCTTTGTCCCTTCCGTCTCTCTGCTTTCCTACTGTCTTCATCCAATCCTTCTTACTCCTTTCCATGGCAAGCTGTATGTAGGGTTTCACCATTGTCAGTGGCTACCTCCTATCCTCTCAGTGAAAATGTTCAACGCACCCTGTCACGGCACGGCTAATCATCTGTCGGTTCTCAATCAGGTTGGAATAGAATCCAGTGATTCTTTTGCGTCTGTCACTAATGCCCAGCCTTCAGAAGTTTGAAGCTCATCACAGTCATTCAATCATTGAATCCTACTCAGAATACCACAGACAAGGTTTAGACCTTCCGGATTCTCTTGAATGCAGTCATCAATTCTAGCTTATACCACGAAGATTCCG
>NC_029777.3:67840895-67846447 GCF_000817695.3 Arachis duranensis
TTTGGGCCATCAAATCTTGGGCAAAGTATGGACTATCATATATTGCTGGAAAGCCCAGGATGTCTAATTTCTAACGCCGTTGAGAGCGCGCCAATTGGGCTTCTGTAGCTCCAGAAAATCCACTTCGAGTGCAGGGAGGTCAGAATCCAACAGCATCTGTAGTCCTTTTTAGTCTCTGAATCAGATTTTTGCTCAGGTCCCTCAATTTCAGCCAGAAAATACCTGAAATCACAGAAAAACACACAAACTCATAGTAAAGTCCAAAAAAGTGAATTTTAACTAAAAACTAATAAAAATATACTAAAAACTAACTAAAACATACTAAAAACTTACTAAAAACAATGCCAAAAAGCGTACAAATTATCCGCTCATCATGGGTCCTAAAGACCCATACCCACTTCCTAGTATTGATACCCTAGTAGACTCTAGCTCAGGGTACCAATACTTGTCGTTTATGGATGCCTACTCAGGATATAATCAAATCCCGATGTACAAGTTGAATCAAGAAAAAACATCCTTCATCATGCCTAAAGCAAACTATTGCTACGTGGTCATGCCTTTTGGATTAAAAAATGCTAAAGCCACATACCAAAGGCTGATGAATAAGGTGTTTGCTCCTCTTCTTAGGAATTTAATGGAAGTCTACCTGGACGACATGCTAGTAAAAACCAAGGAAGAGACCGACCTCTTGACAGATCTCTCGCAAGTCTTCAACACCATAAGGTTGCGTGGGATGAGGTTGAATCCCGCAAAGTGCACCTTCGCGGTATAGGCTAGAAAATTTCTGGGATTTATGCTGACACAAAGAGGAATTGAAGCAAACCCTGACAAGTGCAAAGTAATCCTAGAAATGAAAAGGCTGACTTGCCTAAGGGAGGTCCAACAGTTGAATGGCCGACTTGCTGCTCTCTCCATGTTCTTTGCAGGATCAGCACTAAGATCCCTACCACTCTTCTCTCTACTAAGGAATGGATGCCAGTTCGAATGGACTCTTGAGTGCGAAGAAGCATTCCAGGAGTTCAAAAGGTTTTTAAGCCAACCTCCAATCCTGACCTGACATATAGTCGGGGAAGAACTCATCCTGTATTTGTCTGTAGCAGACAAAGCTATAGCATCAGCTCTAATACGGGAAGACGAGGTTGGGCAGCATCCTGTATACTTCACCAGCAAAATTCTACAAGGCCCTGAACTAAGGTATCAAAAACATGAGAAGTTTGCATACTCCTTAGTAGTAGCCTCACGAAGGCTACGACCTTATTTTCAAGCACACACAATAAGGGTATGAATGAAACAGCCCATGAAGCAAATTCTACAAAAGACCGATATTGCAGACAGAATAGTTCAATGGGCAATAGAGCTCTCTGAGTTCGACCTAAGGTATGAAACACGGATGGTAATAAAAGCACAATGCCTCACCGACTTCGTGGGAGAATATGCAGGAGACCAAGAGGAAGAATCCACTACATAGGAGCTATATGTAGATGGATCCTCAAACAAAACAGGAAGTGGTGCAGGCATAATACTGGTCAACAAAAGGGGAACACAAATAGAAGTTTTCCTCAAATTTGAATTTCCGGCTTCCAACAATCAGGCAGAATACGAAGCTTTGATTGCAGGTTTAAAGCTGACAAAAGAAGTCGGTGCAACAAAAATAGTGATATTTAGCGACTCTCAGGTGGTGACCTCCCAAATAAATGGAGAGTATCAGGTCAAAGACCCCAATATGAGGAAGTACTTAGACAAAATGCTGGAGTATCTTGGGTGATTCACAGAAACCGAGGTTAAACACATAACTCAGGATCTCAACAGCAGAGCAGATGCCCTCTCCAAGTTAGCGAGTACCAAGCCAGGGGAAATAATGGAATCCTGATCCAAGAAAATCTCCAAGAACCCTCTGTGGTAAAAATAGGGGCCAAGCAAGATATCCTTGAAGTCTCTGGATTAGACCTCGGATGGGATGAACCCATTAGTCGAATACCTAAAGTTCGACATCCTACCCAATGAGGAAAAAGAGTCCAAGAAGATCTGGAGGGAAGCACAAAACTACACTTTGGTGAAAAATATTCTCTACAAAAGGAAAATATCAACACCACTATTAAAGTGTGTCCCAACCTCAAGGACAATGGAAGTCTTAGAAGATGTCCACAATGGTATTTGTGAAAACCATCTCGGAGCTAGATCGCTAGCCAGGAAAGTCATCCGAGCTGGGTTCTACTGGCTGACCTTGCAAACCACAGAATTCGTGAAGAAATGCCAGCCATGCCAAATGCATGCAAACTTCCACATCGCTCCCCCGGAGGAGCTCATTAGTATAACTTCTCCATGGCCTTTCGCAAAATGGGGATTGGACTTGTTAGGGCCATTCCCCCAAGCGCTTGGACAAGTAAATACCTAATAGATGGGGTAGACTACTTCACGAAGTTGATCGAAGCAAAACCATTGGCCACCATCACCGCCCAGAGAAGTCGAAAGTTTCTCTACAAAAATATTATCACAAGGTATGGAGTGCCTCACTCCATTACCACTGATAATCGCACTCAGTTCACCGACTCAACCTTCAGAAACCTAGTAGCGAGTATGAAGATCAAGCACCAGTTTACCTCGGTAGAACATCCACAAGCAAATGGACAAGTCGAGGCAACCAACAAAGTCATACTGGTAGGGTTGAAGAAAAGGTTGCAAGATGCAAAGGGAGCCTGGGCTGAAGAACTCCCACAAGTACTATGGACTTATCGGACTACCCCTCAGTCTGCCACAGGAAAAACACCCTTCCGACTTGCTTATGGCATGGAAGCCATGATACCAGTTGAAATCAACGAGTAAAGTCCAAGCGTGAACTTCTACGATGAGGTGGGAAACATACAGGGGCACAAAGAAGAGCTTGAACTACTCCCTCAAGTCTGAGAACAAGCCCAGATAAGAGAAGCAGCATTGAAACATACGATGACAAACAGATATAATAAAAAGGTCATTCGAAGAAGTTTCGCCCTGGAAGACCTGATTTTGATTAGAAACGACATTAGAGTCAACAAATCTGGGGATGGGAAGCTTGCTGCCAATTGGAAAGAACCATACAAAATTAGTGAGGTCTTAGGAAAGGCCACTATAAGGTGACCGACTTAAACGGCACTGAGCTACCTAGGTTGTGGCATGCTTGTAATATGAAAAGGTACTATAGTTAAAAGTGAACTCCACTCCCTGATGTACTCTTTTCCTAACTTCATGGTTTTTTTCCCAAAGAAAGGGTTTTCCTGAATGAGGGTTTTTAACGAGGCATCAAAGTGGGGGCTAAAGGGGAACAAATTGTCAAAACCCTTAGTAGCGAAAAAGTACCTTCGCAAATAAATAAAGATCTTTTTTCCATATCTCTATATAAATTTCTTTTTATGTTATTCTCACTCTTTCTACGAAACACGCCGACTTAAGCTCGATAAAACATGAAAATCCCATGAACCGACTGACGTTAGGATTTTTTTGCTAGTAAAGAATTTAATAAAAATATAGTCGCATTGTGAGTATAGATTCTAAACCAACAGAAAATCCCTTTGTACAAACGTTTTGGTTGTCACAAGTAACAAACCCCTAAATAAATTGATAACTGAAGTATTTAAACCTCGGGTCGTCTTCTCAAGGAATTGCAGGGAGGTATGTTCTTATTATTGGTTATGAGTTTTGTAAATTGGGGTTTTAAAGATGAGGAACAAGTAATTTAAATTGCTATTAAAATAAGTAAGAGCCTGTAAAATAAATAAATAACTGTAAGACACACTTTTGGCAAGGTATGAGAAATTGGAAGTCCTATCCTAGTTATCCTTATCAATGATGATGAAAATTGAATCTTAATTCTACTTAGTTAACACTTGCTAATGCAAAGGAAGGTCAAGTGACTAATTAGTTTGATCTTCGAATCCTAGTTAATTCCTATAAAAAGATTGGGATTATTGAAATTCAAACTAATTAGCAAAGATAACAATTGTCGATCACGTTGAGTCTAATAACTCTTGAGTTACTGATTTCTTAACCAAGACCAAAAGGGAAAATTCTAAATTAAATTAAAGACATCATAAATATAACAAAGCAAGCATAAATCTGAAATACCTCAATTGCATTAATGGAAGCAGTAAAATCTAACATGAAAAAGTTTATAAGCCAATTGGGCAACATAAATCAAATACAAATAAAAGCATTAGAGTGTCTAAAAATAGAAGAGAAATATAAAGTAAAAGGAATATTGAACATGTGGCTGAAGAAGAAATAAACCCTAATTTCCAAAAATCCTAATCCTAAATCCTAAGAGAGAGGAGAGAACTGACGAATGGATTTTTGACGGTATAGAATTTCACTATTGAAGTCTCGTTGCAAGTATAGTTTCTAAACCAATCAAAAATCCTTTCATACAAAAGATTGTTTGTCACAAGTAACAAATCCCTAATTTTATAAACCGAAGTATTCAAACCTCGGGTCGTTCTCCCTAGGAATTGTAATGAAGTGTTTTGTTATTGGTTGAGTTATCTTTGGGGTTTTTGATAAGAGGCATGAAAGATAAATGGCAAGAAAGTAAACTAACAATTATAAAAGGCTCTTGGCAAGATATGAGAACTAGAAGTCCTATCCTAGTTATCCTTCTCAATTGTGATGAGAATTGTTCATTGCTACCACTTAGTTAACCCTTACTAAATAAAGGAAATTCAAGTGGATGAATTGACTTGAGCCACAAGTCCTAGCCAACTCCCAAGGAAAGGCTAGCTTTAGTGCACTCCAAACCAATTAGCAATCTCTCAAATTACCAATCAACAAAGGAATTAGACAACTCAAGTGTCACTAATTACTCTACCTAGGCCAAGAGGAACAAAATCTACACTAAAACTAAAAGAGACATTTCAACAAACACATAGAGTGCAATAGAAGTAATCATTATTAAATGCAAGAATTAAAGGGATCTACAACTACAAAAACAAGAGATCAATAATAGAAAAGTAAAGAAGAACAATTATTGTGAATTACCTCTTATTGAATTGAAAGAAAATGGAAGGAACAATAGTAGATCTACAACAAAGTATAAGAACAACATAAAGGAAATTACAATAAAAGAATGGAAGAAGAATGAATCTAACAACAAGGAATTGAGATGTAGAAGTAGAAGAAAGCAAAGATTAAAACCTAGATCTAAGAACTAATCCTAATCCTAATCCTAATTCTAGAGAGAAGTGAGAGCTTCTCTCTCTAGAAACTAATTCTAACTACTAAACTAAACTAAATGTAACTAACATGTGGTAAAGTATATTCATTCCCCCTTCAATCCTTGGCTTAAATAGCATTAGAAATGAGTTGGATTGGGCCCACAAGGCTTGTAAATTCGCTAGCCACGAGTTTGCATGAAGTGATCACGTGCACCAACGGCGCGTGCGCGTACTTTGCGCGTGCGCGCCACCATACGTGTAGCAACTATGGCAAATCTTATATCGTTTTGAAGCCCCGGATGTTAGCTTTCTAACCCAACTGGAACTGCATCATTTGGACCTCTGTAGCTCAAGTTATAGTCGTTTAAGTGC
>NC_029777.3:67847031-67847823 GCF_000817695.3 Arachis duranensis
TATGCATTGATCTTTATTGAGCTTCACTTTGCTTTGGGGCATTTTGTCCCCTTTTTATTTCTTCCTTTTTCTTCTTTTTCTTTCTTTTTCTATTTTTTCTTTTTCTTTTCCATATTATTTTTCTTTTCTTTTTCTTTTGTTTTTCTCATTTTTTTTCTTTCTATATACAAGAACCTCAATGCATAAGGTTTTACATTTGATTAATACATGAGTATGTACCTAATTCCCAATATTTCCAATAATAATACAAAATACACCCTTTTATTCACCCAATGTCCTAAGATTCCCACACTTGAATGATACTCATACACACTAGCCTAAGCTAATCAAAGATCCAAATAAGGACTTTTATTGTTTTCCGCGTTAGGCTTGTAATGTGCTAAAATAAGAACAAAGTGGGTTAAGCGTAGGCTCAAATTGGCTAAAAATGGAAGATCAAAGGTAAGGCTATTTGGGTAAGTGAGCTAAATGAAATGATGGCCTCAATCATATAAATGCATGAATACACAAAATAATGGACATAAAGAATCAAACAAATCAAAGATTACAATCATAGAAAGAGAATAATGCACACAAGGAGAAAAATAAGCGGTTATAAGATGTAACCACATCATTAGGCTCAAATCTCACTTGCTTGTGTTCTTAGCTCAAAAAACATGATCCACAAGATATATAATTCAAGCAAGTTCTATGAAGAGTTTTCATTCAAATCAATTAAGGTGCCCTATAGATAGAAATCTTGAAAATTTTCATTATTTTGACTAAGCTTATTGTGTATATATATGCAAAAAT
>NC_029777.3:67847880-67853102 GCF_000817695.3 Arachis duranensis
GAAAGAAAATTAAGCCTATAACAAAGATATCAAGGCAATTAGAACATAGGCAGGGGCTAATGCCAACTAAGAGTATGATTCCCTACTACATGGTAGCTAAGCATGTGAGTGAGAAAACAATGTAAGCTAAGGCATATCATTAAGCCCGATGCAAGAGTAAAGTTAAAGCATGAAGAGTGTATTGAGCATCAAGTTCAAATGAGAAAAAGTGGGTCATGAAAGACAATATGAGGTCATATCAATGCACAAGGACACAAGAGACATACAAGATGAAGCATTGATTTAAAAGTTTCATCACCCAACAATATCAAACAAGTCAAGAAGCACCAAAATAATGCAAGGAATCCTCAACAATTGAGTAGGAAGATGCAACACCATTATTAAAATGACTTAAAAAAAAAAGAAAAACATGCTACAAAAACTAAATGAAAATGGGAAGAGTAGAAGTATGCGAATGTGATAAGCAAAAGAAAAAGGAAGGGGAGAAAAAAAACTCTTTTTTTTTTACCGACGCGTGCGCGTCATGCACGTTTACGCGTCGATGGGTATATTGGTCGAAGGACGCGTACGCGCCAAGTGCGCGCACGCGTGCATCGAGTTAGGCCGGAGGCATAGTGTCGGCTCAAGTCTGGCACAACTCTCGGGTAAAAGTACCGGGGGTGCAGATTGTGCAATCGACGCGCGCGCGCACAGTGTGCGTGCGCGTGCATTGCGAGTTTAAGATGATGTGCGCGTACGCGCCAGGTGCGCGCACGCGTACATAGGCTTGTGCCTTAGGCCCAATGTTTGCACAGTCCAGGCCTAACTCTCGGGTTTTTGGCTGGGGTTGAATTTTTTGCATCCACGCATACGCGTACAGTGCGCGTCCGCGTGGATGGTCGAAATTGCTCAGGTGCGCGTCCGCGTCATGTGCGCGAGCGTGGGTGGTCGGAAAATGCTCAGGTGCGCGTACGCGTTATGCGCGCGCACGCGTGGATGGTGTTCTATTTTCCAAAATTTTTCTAAGTTCTTGCACCATTCCAAGCATCCCAAACCTCCAAATAGCTACCAAAACACCCTAAAACCTTATTTATCATATTATACTTCTAACTAAACTTAACAAACCAATAAAAACATGAAATTAAACTAATTCTACCAATATTTACAAAGAAAGAAAACGAAAAGATGTTACCATGGTGGGGTGTCTCCCACCTAGCACTTTTATTTATTGTCCTTAAGTTGGACTTATGGGGAGCTCCGCTCAAGGTGGCTTGTGCTTGTATTCATCTTGGAACAACCACCAATGCTTGGTTCTCCATTGTGCCCCAAGATTCTTTATGGATTGAGCCAAGTGTTGATGGAGTTCTTCACAAGCTTGGGGCTCCCAAAGTTGATCCTCCTTGTGTGATCCGGGATCCCACACTTTATTTTCACACCCGTCTTGAAGTTGATCATTGTTAGTCCAACCAGGTGGTGAGTAAGGTGAATTCTCAATAAAGTAGCCAACAATCCTCCTAGACCCCTCTAGTTGAGCACTACTCCAACCTTTATATCTCATGTTTGATGCATCAACCATAATGAGCCTTGATTTGCAACGCCAACCACGAAACATCTTTCGCTTACGCTTCATCCCACAAAGCATCCTAAGTTGACCATCCGTTTCAAACAAGCCATACTCAATTGGGACAATAAAGCTAATAGAAATGAATTTCACCCACTCAAGTGAAGGAGTAGATGACAACCTAGGCAAAGATGCTTTCAACGATCTTGACAAAGCGTATTCCACTCCCATCCTTCTATTTCTAAGGACTTCCACCTCTTCACAAGATTTCTCTAATTCAATCCTTTGTTCAACAATTTTATCTAAACCTTTTCCTTTACTCAAATCATAATAGGGAGGGTGAGAAAAATTTACCTCCTCAACGCTTTCAAATCCAACCGGAGAAGGTTCTTCATGTTCAAAGGATTCTTCACCAATAAGACTTGATGCTTGATCTTCACCACCAAGGGAACTCAATTCTTCCTCTATCCCATCCAAGTCTTCATATGGAGTATGCCTTGGAAGGTGTGCACTTTCCTCCCTAGCATCAATTTCAATCATCTTGGAGAGGTTTTCTTCAACTCTATGTTCCTATGGAGGCTCCACATCTCCTAAGTCTTCTACCACTTCTTCCTTGTCTTCAACAATTAAAGCTTCCTCCAATTGTTCCAATACAAAGCAACTTCCCTCATTTCCCACCGGAGTTTCCAATCTCTCCTTCATGCTATGTTCTTCATTCGATTCTCCATATGTATCCATGGGAGTTCCTTGAGTGTTCAAGCATTGGGAGGCTAATTGATTTGTTACCGCATCCAAGGCGGCCATGAAATTTTGCACATCCCTTTTCATCTCTTCTTGTCCTTGAGCAAGAACACCAAGGGTTTCATCCATTAGAGATTGGGGTGGGTGGAAGGGTTCATCATTTTGGGAAAAGGGTTCATGATAGGAAGGTGGTTCTTCTTGGTAGAGTTGTGGTGGTTCAATGTTTTCCATTCTTTCCACTTGTTGCACAACACACTCCATGGTTTCTTGAAATTGATCCAATGCTTCCTTGAGACGATCCCTTGACTCTTGTTCCTCTTGGATGATATGATTAGGATCATGTGGCTCTTGGTTCAATGGATATGAGTATTCTTCCATAGGAGGTTGTGGTGGAAAGTAGTATTCATCTTGTGGTTGAAAATTTTCATTTATTGGAGGTGGTTCATCTTGATAATAATATGGAGGGGGTGGTTCTTGAAAATGTTGATATCGTGGTGGTTCCATATATGGCTCATATGGCTCAAGAGTTGGTTGGTGTGATGGATATGGATTAGGGTCATATGAAGGTGGTTGGTAAGAAGAGGCTTGTGAGTATGGTTGAGAGTTATGTTGAGGATATGGATCATAGGCATATGGTGGTGGTTCTTGAAAGTCACAAGGAGATTCACCATAGCCATTTGATTGGTATGCATCATAGAATGGCTCTTCTTCATAGTGCATTGGTGGAGGTTGTTGCCATGAGGATTGATCATAAGCATATGGCTCCTCCCACCTTTGATTGTCCCATCTTTGATACATTTCTTCATTGTAATCTCCACTTCCTACAACATAGTTGTAATCACACTCATAGCCAAAATGAGAATTCATGATAGCAAGAGAGGGAAAAAAAACAAAAATAGTAACAAATAAAGAGAACAAACTAAAAACTAACAAAGAAGCAAAAAAGCAAACATATTCACAATATTCACATATATACAATAACCAATAACATAACACCATTGCAATTCCCCGGCAACGGCGCCATTTTGACAAATGAATTTTTGCCGGTATAGAAATTATCAAATGATCAATCGTAGTATAGTCTAAACCGACGCAAAATCCATCATCAAACAAATCTACAATCTATAATCGAGAGTATTAGTCCCGAGTCGTTCTTCCCTAGGAATGCTACAAGGATGCATGTATTGGTTAAGTGGTCTTTTTGTGGCTTGAAGAGTGTGGCATAAAAGTGCGAATAAAAGAAAACAACAATCAATCAATCTTAAAGCCTTAGCCAAGGTTGAACATTGGAAGTTCCATCACTATAGCTTCCCTCAATTGTGATAACAAAGGAGCGTTGCTTCACTTAGTTAACCCCTAATTATAGAGGAAAGTCAAGTAAAAGTAATTAACTCAAGTCACAAGTCCTAGTCTTACCCTAGGGAAGTCTAGCTTTAGTGCACTCTAAGTCAATTAGCAATCCCCAATCCTTAATCAACAATTGACATCCATTATTCAAGTGTCTCCAATGACTCAACCACTAGGCCAAGTGAGGGAATACTACTCCATATCTGAAGTTGGCATTTTCTCAAACACTTGGAGAGCAAGATGAAAGACATAGTAAAATTGAGAAGAGATTTAGAATTAAAGCAATTCAACACAAGAGATTAACAACAATCAACAATGAACAACAATGAAAAATGAGATCTTCAATGAATCAATAAAATCCAAAACAACAAAGTTAAACCTAAGATCTATGAGATTTGAACAATTACAAACACCAATGAGATTAGAGAAGATGATCTACAACATGAACAAAGTAAATTAAGTGTTGTAATAGATCTCACCAAGGAATGGTTGAGAATTGAGAAAATGAAGATGAATCCTAGAGAGAAAATGAACCTCTCTCTCTAAAAACTACATCCAAAACCTAAAATTGTGAGTAATGATTGAATGTATCCTTCTGCTCCACTTTCAGCCTCTAATCTGTGTTTTCTGGGCCGAGAACTGGGTCAAAAATAGCCCAGAAATCACTCCCAGCACTTTCTGGTCCGTACAGGTCGCGGCAAAGTGACGCGGAGGCGTCATCCCCGTGTTTGCGTGGAATGAGATTCGTAGATGCGACGTGTCCGCGTGGAGCGCACGTTCACGTCGCCTATCTGTACGGCTACTATGGCAACTTATATATCAAATCGAAGTCCCGGACGTTCGCTTTCCAACGCAAGTGAAACCGCATCATTTGGATCTCTGTAGCTCAAGTTATGATCATTTGAGTGCGAAGAGGTCAGACTAGACAGCTTAGCAATTTCTTCAACTTCTTGTATTCCTTCCACTTTTGCATGCTTCCTTTCCATCCTCTAAGCCATTCTTGCCCTGTAATCCCTGAAATCACTTAACACACATATCAAGGCATCGAATGATAATAAGAGAGGATTTAAATAAAAGAAAATAAAAGCCAAAGAAGCAATGTTTTCAGTCATAGCACCAAATCAGGAAGGAGAATGTAAAACCATGAAAATCATATGAATAAGTGGGTAAAGAGTTGATAAAAACCACTCAATTGAGCACAAGATAAACCATAAAATAGTGGTTTATCAACCTCCCCACACTTAAATATTAGCATGTCCTCATGCTAAGCTCAAGAGAAGCTATAAAGGAGTGAAGACAGAATGGTAGGATGTATGAAATGCAACCTATCTATATGAATGCAACTACATGCAAAATGTTTCTACCTACTTGGTTAAAAGTAGATAAGTTCTCCAAGACAAAAAAATTCAAATTCCACTAATTTAAATCGTACAATGAAAACAAGTAAACTTGTAAGAAGATAGCTCATGAAAGCAGGGAACATAGAATCAAGCATTGAACCCTCACTGGTAGTGTATATCACTCTAATCTCTCAAGTGTCTATGGTACTTCACTCTAATCTTCTCTAATCATGCTTTCTAAACTTTGTTCTTCA
>NC_029777.3:67853174-67857810 GCF_000817695.3 Arachis duranensis
TTTCAAGGTTGTAATGGGGCCAAGGCAAGGGTGAGGATATATGTATGGCTAAGTGAGCTATAAATTGAATCTTTGAGTAACCTGAGCTATCACCTAACATACATACATTCTATATAATTTCTAAAATCATGCCTAGTTACCCATAATTCCCACTTTTATATCACATACTCATGTGTCAACTTTTTTTTTTATTTGTGCCACATATGCATTGATCTTTTATTAACTTAACATTGGGATAATTTTGTCCCCTTATTTATTTATTTATATTATATTTTTTTCTTTTCTTTTTTTTCTTTTTTTCTTTTTTTTTATAGAGACATAAAAACTAAAATAACATATCAATGCATATGGAATTTTTTTAATTTTCTGTTTTACATGAGTAGATACCCAAATTTCCCAATATTCAGAATTAGAAACATGATACATTCCCTTATTAACCCATGTTCCCACAGTTTTCCCACACTTAGTTGGTGCACAACCTCTATCTTAAGCTAACCAAAGATTCAATTGGGATATTTAATTTGTTTTTCTGCTTAAGGCTAGTGATGTGGTTATAGAACAGAAGGGGATTAAAAAGCTCAAAGTGGCTAACAAGGGTGACATAAAAGGGTAGGCTTATTTGGGATAAGTGAGCAAAAACAAGTAATGGCCTCAATCATATGCAAGCATGTAAATACACTAAATATTGGACATATAGATTGGAACAAAATAAAGATTACAATCATAGAGAAGAAAACACACAAGAATAAAAATTTATGGTTAAATAATGTAACCATATAAATAAGCTCAAACCTCACAGGTTGTGTGTTCTTTAGCTCAAAAATCATGTTCCAAATACAACTTCAAACAAATTTAACACATAGAAAATTTTAATAATTTTTTTTAATTTAAATTAGTGAAATTTTCAAAAATAGGGTCTTTAAAAGAAACTTATTACTTTTCAACCAAGTATTACTTAAATGCAAACAATCAACTACACATGCAATTTATTATGCAATGCAACAATGAACAATCAAAGAAAATAGAATATTGGTGTTGAGAAGAGAATAACTAACCCATGGAGATCGGTATCGACCTCCCCACACTTAAAGATTGCACCGTCCTCGGTGCATGCTAAGATGTGCAGGTGGATTGGCTGTTCCAACTGATGCTTTTCTTCAAAGATTGAGCAGATGAACTTGTTTGTCTCCCCATTAAGAAGCTTTTGCTCTCCCTTCGTGGTGGCCATCCTGAAAGAAGAGGGAAAAGAAGAAAAGTAACCCAACAATAAAGATAGAAAACAAATAAAATATGGGTGTTAATGCCAGATAAAAAGGGTCTCAATTACATGGTAGCTACAACATGCAAGCGAGAAAATAGTAGAAGCACATGGCAAATCAAGAGTGCAAAAATTTGCAATAATAGGGAAGAGGGTGTGGGTAAGGAGAGATATATAAATTCATGTCAATGCAAAAGTAGTATAGGTATAAAAGATTGGCATTGATTTAAATAATATTACCTAACCAGAATAAAATAAGTCACTAAGCACCCAAAATGATTCAAGAGAAGATGCAAAAGTTAAATAAGAAAATCAACACCAAACAAAAAATAATGAATTTAGAAAAGAAAAGAAAAATATGCACTAAATTAAAATGCAATGAATGAAATATGCAAATAAATTAAGTAAAATAAAATGAAAGATAAGAAGAATGAGAAGGGAAAGAAGGGAAGAGAGAAGTAAGGAAGAAGGGAGGGAGGAAAAATTAGGATTGGAGAAGAAAAGATAAGATATTTTGGCAATTTAGGGTCAGCTGTGCGGTGCAAGCGATGCGGACGCGTCGGGGACGCGGTCACGTGACTTGCGCTGAAATTAATCGACACGGTCGCGTCGGTCATGCGGATGCATGACACATTTTGTGCTACTGGCACGAGGGTAGCCTCGCGCTTGCACAACTCTCTGTTCAAAAGTTCATTATTGCCAAATTCTAGGGTGACGCGGTCGCGTGGTCAACGCGGTCACGTGAGTGGCCATTATAGGGATGTGACGCGGACGCGTCAGCCATGCGTTCGCGTGGTAAGGCTTGCACGTTCAGCACCAAACCAGCACCACTCCAGCACAACTTTTGGTCGTGCACCCTTTCTTACGTCGAATTTCAGGTCACGCGTCCGCGTGGGTGACGCAGACGCGTGGGAGGCATGTTTTCCATAGGATGCGGACGCGTCAGCAACGCGGTCGCGTGGAATGATTTGTGCCAAAGGCACGCCTCCAGCCACACTCTCGCGTGACTCTCTGTGCAATTTCTTTTCTTCCGAATGCACATGCGACGCGGACATGTCGGCGACGTTTACGCGTCGCGTGCGTGTTTTTTTTTTATGCAAAAATGTAGAATGCAATGCTAATGCGGATGTTATGAATAATTCCAGGTTCAATGAAATAAAATAAAATAAAATTCAAAAACAAACAAAACTAGAGAAAATTATAATTGAAAAAGAAAAGATCATACCATGGTGGGTTGTCTCCCACCTAGCACTTTTAGTTAAAGTCCTTAAGTTGGACTTTTGATGAGTTTCCTGCTATGGTGGCTTGTGCTTGTATTCATCTAAAAATCTCCACCAATGTTTGGAATGCCAACAGCCTCCGGGGTCCCAAACTAGGCATGTGAAGCTTCTGAGCGGCTTCAAACAAATTCTCAGGCTCCCGGGGTGACGAATATCAGAATATTTTCCAGGATCCCAAACTTTGCTTTTAAATCCGCTTTTGGCTTGATCTATATTCTTCCATTTGGGTGGCTCAGAAATTGTATTCTCACCAAGATGACCAAACATTTTCTGAGATCCATTCGATTGAACATGATACCAATCCGTGCACTTCAAGTTGAAGCGTGGAACCTTATTGAACCTTGTGCACCAGCTCTGAGTATGAGCCATTTTCCTTTTACTCTTAAAGCCGCAAAGAGCTCTAAGCTGGCCATCTGTTTCAAGTAAACCATATTCAAGTGGAAAGTTGAAGAGAAAGGTCAAGGAGTTTACCCACTTGAAGGTTGTGTCGGGTGGTAGTGGCCTTGGGATAGGTGTTTCCAGTGGTTCTGCAAGCTTTACTCCTTGTGGTCTTCAGTGAATTCCTCCACCTCTTTGCAAATTTCTTCAACTTCACCCATGTCTTGATCAAAGTCATTGATATCTTCCTCATCACTTGAGTCATAAACAGGAGGTTGGGAAAAGTCGACCTCTGCATCATCTTCATATTCACTTGGGGGAGATTCTTCCATCTCAAAGAATTCACTTGCGGATGCAAGTTCGTTACTAAGAGAACTTGGCTTGTGATCATCATCATCAAGGAAACTTGTATCTTGGGTTATTCCATCCAGTTCGTCATAAGATATCTGCATTGGGGGCTGCGCAACATCCTCTTTAGCATCAATTGTAACATCCTTGACGGAATTCTCCACAACTCTGGATTCAGGTGGCGGTTCGGCATCACCTAAATCTTCAACCAACTCTTCTTCTTCTACAATGACAGCTTCCTCTATTTGTTCCAGTACGAAGTTATGCTCTATGCTGTCCACTGGAGCTTCTAGTTTCTTTTTCGTGTTGCGTTCTTTATTAGATTCCCCACATGAAGCCATGGGAGTCTGTTGAGTGTCTAAACGTCTGGAAGATAATTGATTTATTGCTTGCTCTAGTTGATGAAGGGTTGCATTAAATTGGTTTACTGATTCTTCGAAGCGAACCTGTGATTCTTGGCTCGATGAATGTGAACATGGTGTATAGGGGAGTGGTGGTTCTTGGGAGTAATTGGATTGGCATTGGGGTGGACAAGGATCATGTGGTAGTGAATGGTGAAAAGAAGCTTGTGAGTATGGTGGTTCGAAGCTATGTTGAGAGGATGGTCTCTGAGCATAAGGTGGGGCTTGTTGGTAGCTACAAGGTGGTCCACCATATCTATCAGCTTGGTATGCATTGTAGAATGGTCTCCGTCTATGGTATCTAGGAGGGTGTTGTTGCCTAAAGGGTTGATCAGATCCTCTTGGCTCCATCCATCTTTGATTGCTTAGACCATGATGCATAGTCTTGTTATAGCTTTCATTCCTTGCAACAAAATTAGAACCAAACTCAAAGCTAGAGGGGTAAGAATTCATAGTAGTTATCAGAAATAAGAAGGGAAAACAAAAACAAATGAACAAGTAAAAGAAAAATATTTACAATAACCAATAATAAGGCACATGTTTGTAATTCTCCGGTGGTGGACGAAATTGTGATCATCAATATTGGCTCTTTGGTATGTACACAAAAACTATTGTGGCTCTTGGTTAAATTCACAACTCCGTTCAACTAACCAGCAAGTGTACTGGGTCGTCCAAGTAATAAACCTTACGTGAGTAAGGGTCGATCCCACAGAGATTGTTGGTATGAAGCAAGCTATGGTCACCTTGCAAATCTCAGTCAGGCAGATTAAATTGGTTTATGGGTTTCGAAAATAAAAATAAGAAAATAGATAGTAAAAAGGATAGAAGACTTATGCAGATTCATTGGTGGGAATTTCAGATAAGCGAATGGAGATGCTGCATGGCTCAAGGACGCCTGCTCTCCTACTGCTTCTACTCAATCCTTCTTACTCCTTTCCATGGCAAGCTTTGTATAGGGGTTCACCATCAGC
>NC_029777.3:67860096-67860911 GCF_000817695.3 Arachis duranensis
AGCTCTTCTATGTCCCTTCCTTGCCTTTGTTGCTCTTCCCTCATTGCTTTTTGATCTTCTCTTATTTCTTGGAGAATGATGGAGTGCTCATGATGTTCCACCCTTAATTGTTCCACATTATGGCTCAAATCTTCTAAGGTGGTGTTGAGTTGCTCCCAATAGTTGTTGGGAGGAAAGTGCATTCCTTGAGGCATCTCAGGAATTTGTTGATGATGAGCTTCCTCATGCACTTCTTGAGGGCCGTGAGGAGCTTCTCTTGCTTGCTCCATCCGTTTCTTGGTGATGGGCTTGTCTTCTTCAATGGAGACATCTCCATCTATAATAACTCCAGCTGAGTAACATAGATGGCAAATAAGGTGAGGGAAGGCTAGCCGTGCCATGGGTGAGGACTTGTCGGCTATTTTATAGAGTTCATTGGAGATGACCACATGAACTTCCACTTCCTCTCCAATCATGATGCTATGGATCATGATGGCCCGATCCACAGTAACTTCAGATCGGTTGCTAGTAGGAATGATGGATCTTTGGATGAACTCCAACCATCCTCTAGCCACAGGTTTGAGATCTAGTCTTCTTAGTTGAACTGGCTTGACTTTGGAGTCTATTCTCCATTGAGCTCCTTCCACACATATGTCCATTAGGACTTGGTCCAACCTTTGATTAAAGTTGACCCTTCTAGTATAGGGGCGTTCTTCACCTTGCATCATAGGCAAGTGAAACGCCAGCCTCACATTTTCCGGACTAAAATCTAAGTATTTCCCCCGAACCATTGTGATATAGTTCTTTGGATTCGGGTTCATACTTTGATCATGGTT
>NC_029777.3:67861097-67861875 GCF_000817695.3 Arachis duranensis
CTTGAAATGGACCTCGGGGATCACCTTCTTCTTTGCCACAACATCATAGAAGTGGTCTTGATGGCTCTTGGAGATGAATCTCTCCTTCTCCCATGACTCGGAGGTGGAAGCTTTTGTCTTCCCTTTCCCTTTTCTAGAGGATACTCCGGCCTTAGGTGCCATTGATGGTGATGGAAAAACAAAAAGCTTAGGCTTTTACCACACCAAACTTAAAATTTTGCTCGCCCTCGAGCAAGAAAGAAAAGAAAAGTAGAAGAAGAAGAAGAGAATAGGGAAGAGAGGGAGAAGAGGTGGTTCGGCTATGTGGGAGAAGATGTGTTTGTGATGTGTGAAAATGAAGAAGAATGGAAGGGTATTTATAGGGAGAGGGGAGGGTATAGGTTCGGCCAATTTGGGTGGGAATGGGTGGGAAAATGAATTTGAATTTTATGAAGGTAGGTGGGGTTTATGGGGAAGAGGAGGTTAATGTGAATGGTGAATGGGGTAATTGGGAAGAGGAATTGAGGTGATTGATGAAGAAGATTGGGAATTGTGACATGGGGAAATCAAATCACAAAAATAGGATTAGAAGGTAAGGTGGAAATATGGTAGGTGGGGATCCTGTGGGGTCCACAGATCCTGAGGTGGGGATCCTGTGGGGTCCACAGATCCTGAGGTGAAAAGAAATACCATTCCTTCACCATATAGGCATGTAAATTGCCTCCATGCATCATTCTGGCGTTCAAACGCCCATTGATGCACGTCCTGGGCGTTCAACGCCCATGTAATGCATGTTTCT
>NC_029777.3:67862623-67862911 GCF_000817695.3 Arachis duranensis
GCTCATGGTGCCAATGGTACAAGGTATTAAGAACTTGCCAGGATCTTGTTTCTTTTGAGGTAGAGTTTTCTGAATCCAAGTTTCTAGTTCACTAATGAGCAAGGGAGGTTCACTTTCCCAAGTCTCATTACCAAACAGCTTGGCATTCAGCTTCATGACAGCTCCTAAATATTGAGCAACTTGCTCTCCAGTCACATCTTCATCCTCTTCAGAGGAAGAATAGTCTTCAGAGCTCATGAATGGCAGAAGGAGATTTAATGGAATCTCTATGGTCTCTAGATGAGCCTT
>NC_029777.3:67863086-67863921 GCF_000817695.3 Arachis duranensis
GCACTCTCCTTTTGGATTCTCTTCTGTATTGCTTGGGAGAGTACTGGGAGGAGTTTCAATGACTTTCTTACTCAGCTGGCCCACTTGTGCCTCCAAGTTTCTGATGGAGGATCTTGTTTCATTCATGAAACTGAAAGTGGCCTTTGACAGATCAGAGACTATATTGGCTAAATTAGAAGTATTTTGTTCAGAATTCTCTGTCTGTTGCTGAGAAGATGATGAATATGGCTTGCTATTACTCAGCCTATTGCGTCCACCATTGTTAAAGCCTTGTTGAGGCTTCCGTTGATCATTCCAGGAGAAATTTGACAAAAAAACACACAAACTCATAGTAAAGTCCAGAAATGTGAATTTAACATAAAAACTAATGAAAACATCCCTAAAAGTGGCTTGAACTTACTAAAAACTACCTATAGGTGTTTTCAGGATCATAAGCTTCTTCAGAAGCTGCCTCTCTAGTACTGTTGGATGCATGTTGCAATCTATTCAGATTTTGAGAGATTATGTTGACCTGTTGAGTCAACATTTTGTTCTGAGCCAATATGGCATTCAGAGCATCAATTTCAAGAACTCCTTTCTTCTGAGGTATCCCATTATTCACGGAATTCCTTTCAGAGGTATACATAGATTGGTTGTTTGCAACCATGTCAATGAGTTCTTGAGCCTCTTCAGGCGTTTTCTTCAGGTGAATAGATCCACCTGCAGAATGGTCCAATGACATTTTCAAAAATTCAGATAGACCATAATAGAATATATCTAATAGGGTCCATTCTGAAAACATGTCAGATGGACATCTCTTGGTCAGCTGCTTGTATCTTTCCCAAGCTTCATAGAG
>NC_029777.3:67864875-67866375 GCF_000817695.3 Arachis duranensis
ATATTTTGAAATCAAATTTTGAAAAAGATAAAATTTTTGAAAAAGATAAGATAAAAGATAAAGAGATATATTTGAAAAAGACATTTTGAAAAAGATTTAATTTTAAAAATTACTTAACTAACAAGAAACTACAAGATAAGATTCTAGAACTTAAAGATTGAACCTTTCTTAACAAGAAAGTAACAAACTTCAAATTTTTGAATCAATCACATTAATTGTTAGCTAATTTTCGAAAATTAGATATAAAGATAAGAAAAAGATTTTTGAAAATATTTTAAAAATTAATTTTGAAATTTTCGAAAATGATAAAAAAAATGAAAAAGATATGATTTTTGAAAAAGATTTTGAAAGGATAGGATTTTTAAAATTGAAATTTTGACTTGACTTGTAAGAAACAATTAATTTTAAAAATTTTTGACCAAGTCAACCCAAAATTTCGAAAATTTGGAGGAAAATAAGGAAAAGATATTTTTTGATTTTTGAAATTTTAATTAAGAGAGAGAAAAACAACAAAAATACTTAATGCATGAAATTTTTAGATCAAAACAATGAATGCATGCAAGAATGCTATGAATGTCAAGATGAACACCAAGAACACCTTGAAGATCATGATGAACATCAAGAACATAATTTTGAAAAAATTTTTGATGCAAAGAAAACATGCAAGACACCAAACTTAGAAATCTTTAATGCATGAAAAATATGAATGCAAAGATGCACATGAAAAACAAGAAAAGACACAAGACAAGAAATCATCAAGATCAAACAAGAAGACTTGTCAAGAACAACTTGAAGATCATGAAGAACACTATGAATGCATGAGATTTTCGAAAAAATGCAAGAAAAATTTTGAAAGCATGCAATTGACACCAAACTTAAAAATTGACTCAAGACTCAAACAAGAAACACAAAATATTTTTTGTTTTTATGATTTTCTAAATTTTTTTTTGTATTTTCATTAATTTTTTTCGAAAATAAAGTTTGCAAAAACGAAAAATAAAAGAAAAATTTTTGAAAAAGATTTTTGAAAAGAAAATTACCCAATCTGAGCAACAAGATGAACCGTCAGTTGTCCATACTCAAACAATCCCCAGCAACGGCGCCAAAAACTTGGTGGACGAAATTGTGATCACTATTCTTTGAATTGTACTTTTATGGAATTTGAAATTGGCACGAGTGGACACAACTCCGTTCAACTAACCAGCAAGTGTACTGGGTCGTCCAAGTAATAAACCTTACGTGAGTAAGGGTCGATCCCACAGAGATTGTTGGTATGAAGCAAGCTATGGTCACCTTGCAAATCTCAGTCAGGCAGATTAAATTGGTTTATGGGTTTCGAAAATAAAAATAAGAAAATAGATAGTAAAAAGGATAGAAGACTTATGCAGATTCATTGGTGGGAATTTCAGATAAGCGAATGGAGATGCTGCATGGCTCAAGGACGCCTGCTCTCCTACTGCTTCTACTCAATCCTTCTTACTCCTTTCCATGGCAAGCTGT
>NC_029777.3:67866633-67876988 GCF_000817695.3 Arachis duranensis
AGTGAGAATGATAATGAGGGTTACTTATCATCACATTCATCATGTTCTTGGGTACGAATGAATATCTTGGAATAAGAATAAGAGAGATTTGAATAAAAGAGAATAGAATTGCATTAATACTTGAGGTACAGCAGAGCTCCACACCCTTAATCTATGGTGTGTAGAAACTCCACCGTTGAAAATACATAAGTGAAAGGTTCAGGCATGGCCGAATGGCCAGCCCCCCTAACGTGATCAATGATCTCCTAAGATGAAGAATAAAACAAAACTGAGACCAAAGATGTCTAATACAATAGTGACTTATCCTATATATACTAGACTAGCTACTAGGGTTTACATGAGTAAGTAAATGATGCATAAATTCACTTCCGGGGCCCACTTGGTGTGTGCTTGGGCTGAGCTTGATCAATCCACGAGCTGAGGCTTTACTTGGAGTTGAACTTCGAGTTATGACGTGTTTTGGGCGTTCAACTCCGGATCATGACGTTTTTCTGGCGTTTAACTCCAGACAGCAGCATGAACTTGGCGTTCAACGCCACGTTACATCATCAATCTTCGAATAAAGCATGAACTATTATATATTGCTGGAAAGCCCTGGATGTCTACTTTCCAACGCCGTTGAGAGAGCGCCAATTGGAGTTCTGTAGCTCCAGAAAATCCATTTTGAGTGCAGGGAGGTCAGATTCCAACAGCATCAGCAGTCCTTTTGTCAGCCTTCTTCAGAGTTTTGCTCAAATCCCTCAATTTCAGTCAGAATTTACCTGAAATCACAGAAAAACACACAAACTCATAGTAAAGTCCAGAAATGTGAATTTAACATAAAAATTAATGAAAACATCCCAAAAAGTAGCTCAAACTTACTAAAAACTATATAAAAACAATGCCAAAAAGCGTATAAATTATCCGCTCATCATCCGGCAACGGAGCCATTTTGACGTTAGGATTTTTTTCTTAGTAAAGAATTTTATAAAAATATAGTCGCGTTGTGAGTATAGATTCTAAACCAACAAAAAATCCCTTCGTACAAACGTTTTGGTTGTCACAAGTAACAAACCCCTAAATAAATTGATAACCGAAGTATTTAAACCTCGGGTCGTCTTCTCAAGGAGTTGTAGGGAGGTATGTTCTTATTATTGGTTATGAGTTTTGTAAATTGGGGTTTTAAAGATGAGGAACAAGTAATTTAAATTGCTATTAAAATAAGTAAGAGCCTGTAAAATAAATAAATAACTATAAGACACACTTTTGGCAAGGTATGAGAAATTAGAAGTCCTATCCTAGTTATCCTTATCAATGATGATGAAAATTGAATCTTAATTCTACTTAGTTAACACTTGCTAATGCAAAGGAAGGTCAAGTGACTAATTAGTTTGATCTTCGAATCCTAGTTAATTCCTAGAAAAAGATTGGGATTATTGAAATTCAAACTAATTAGCAAAGATAACAATTGTCGATCACGTTGAGTCTAATAACTCTTAAGTTACTGATTTCTTAACCAAGACCAAAAGGGAAAATTCTAAATTAAATTAAAGACATCATAAATAGAACAAAGCAAGCATAAATCTGAAATACCTCAATTGCATTAATGGAAGCAGTAAAATCTAACATGAAAAAGTTCATAAGCCAATTGGGCAACATAAATCAAATACAAATAAAAGCATTAGAGTATCTAAAAATAGAAGAGAAATATAAAGTAAAAAGAATATTGAACTTGTGGCTGAAGAAGAAATAAACCCTAATTTCTAAAAATCCTAATCCTAAATCCTAAGAGAGAGGAGAGAACCTCTCTCTCTAAAAACTACATCCAAAACCTAAAATTGTGAGTAATGATTGAATGTATCCATCTGCCCCACTCCCAGCTTCTAATTTGTGTTTTCTGAGCCGAGAACTGGGTTAAAAATAGCCCAGAAATCACTCCCAGCACTTTTTGGTCAGTACAGGTCGCGGCAAAGTGACGCGGAGGCGTCATCCACGCGTTTGCATGGAATGAGATTCGCAGATGCGACGCGTCCACGTGAAGCGCGCGTTCGTGTCGCCTATCTATATGGCCACTATGAAAAATTATATATCAAATCGAAGCCCCAAATGTTAGCTTTCCAATGCAAGTAAAACTGCATCATTTGGATATCTGTAGCTCAAGTTATGACCATTTGAGTGTGAAGAGGTCAGACTGTACATCTTAGCAATTTCTTCAACTTCTTGTATTCCTTCCACTTTTGCATGCTTCATTTCCATCCTCTAAGCCATTCTTGCCCTGTAATCCCTGAAATCACTTAACACACATATCAAGGCATCGAATGATAATAAGAGAGGATTTAAATAAAATAAAATAAAAGCCAAAGAAGCAATGTTTTAAGTCATAGCACAAAATCAGGAAGGAGAATGTAAAACCATGCAAATCATATGAATAAGTGGGTAAAGAGTTGATAAAAACCACTCAATTGAGCACAAGATAAACCATAAAATAGTTGTTTATCACCGACCTAGATGGTCGTCAAGATAAAACGACGAGGTACAAGTCGGTGTAAAGAGGTTATAAAAGTAGATCATGAAAGAACTCAGAAATTAGTCGACTTACAAGTTGAAAAAACCGAGAAGAAATGAAATGCATCACAAAAATAACCTAAGTTATGAAAACTCAATAAAAGAAAAATTGAGTACGAGAAATATCAAAAAGAGATAAGAAAATCCATCAAACCAAAGACAGGGGTTGTCACAAGTCTTCGAGAAATTTCAAAATAACTTAGACAAAAGACAGCCAGCGAAGACAAATGGTTTTCAAAAAAGGCAAAAAAATATCAAAAAGGTTTTTCAAAACCCAAACAGAAAGCATGCACGCAACAAACATATCCTAAACCCTTATTCAAAAAAGGGTATTTTTAAATATTTTTGTTTACGGCCACAAAGGACCAAGAAATGTTAGGTACCAACCACCACCATAAAGAAATAAAATATAAAATTATTTAAAAAACAGGGGACCCACAGGCCGGGCCCCCATATAGCTACAATCAATTAAGAGGAAGGAAGATCACCACCGCCGGGAGAAGGGCCATCACCACCAAGACCAGGGAGAGAAGTCGGAACAGCACCAGGGGAGGACGTAGCAGACTTACCAGGACCCTGAGAAGGAACCCCCGAAGAACTCAAAACATCCTCTGGTCGTGGAGGAGATTCTATTATTCTCTGCCCCCGAGTCTTCAGGTCGGAGTCCGTCTCAGGTCGGAAAGGATAGACAATAGTCCCGTCAACCACGATCTTATTGGGGTCCAGTGGAGAAAGATCCAGGTCGGGAGCAATAACTCTGACCTGCTCCTTGAAGATCCTCCATGCCTCCTCGGAACCTTCATCCACAGAATCCTCCAGCTTCTGGAAGGCCTCCCAACATCCCGCCAACTCCTTCTTCAAATCCAAATTCTCTCCAAAGAGCCTAATGTAGTTCTGCTCCACCTTCTCCTTCAGGCCCTCTGCCATAGCGCACTGGCCCATCAACCTCTTCTCCCTCACCTGGAGACGATTGTTCTCCTCCTTCAACTCGGCGACCTCCTCCTTAAGCCTCCTCTCTTCCTCTTGATACAAAAAAATTCTCCCCTCCAACTCCTCAACCTTTTGCGAAGAACCCAAAGAGCTGAGGGGAGTCTTTTCAAAAATATCAAGCAATTTGGTACATACCCCAGCCGCCCGGATGCTCCCCTAAACCAGAATGTTAAGATGGTTTCGAACGGAAGCATCATCCATACTTATGCGAGTATAAGGATAGACATGATTCCGAACGAATTGAGGCCCATTAAATATAGCCTCACCATCCAAAGAAGAGCCAGACTCTGAAGTCTTGTGCTTCTTCTTTTCTGGTTCAGGGGAAGATCGGGGCGGAGGAGAAGGAAGAGAAGAAGCAGAAGAGGATATCACAATAGGTCGGGAGGGGGTCCCTCAGCAGCCCTGGCAGCACTCACCCTGGTGCGAGATCTCGTCTTGGCATCCTGGACTCTTTGATAGGAGGAGTTGGAATTCTTCTTCACCATTTCTACAAAAACCATAAAGTAATCAGTCTACAAGTCGGAAATGACAGCTCGAAAATAATCAAGTCGGAAGTAGTAACTTCGGAAACTATACCAGTGACTTCAGAAATTCTGCAGATCGCGCACGTCACGCGGACGCGTCATTCACGCGGACGCGTCATTCGGCGTTTTTCTTTTCCATGCGGGCACGTCACTTCTGCTTTTCCAATCCGCGCGTCCGCGTCACTCATGTGGCCGCATCACTGCGAATTCCTTTCTTCCGCGCGGTTGCTGGTCATCTCCTCAATTTCTTGTATTCCTTCCATTTTTGCAAGCTTCCTTCCCAATCTCTCACTCATTCATGCCCTATAAAGCCTGAAACACTTAACACACAGATCACGGCATCGAATGGAATAAAGGGAGATTAAAATACCTAATTAAAGGTCTCAAGGAAGTAAGTTTTCAATCATGTAATAATTTTAGGAAGGAAATATAAAGACATGCTAATTATATGAATAAGTGGGTAAAGACCATGATAAAACCACACAATTAAACACATTGTAAACCATAAAATAGTGGTTTATCACTTCTTCCATCAAAATTGGACGTAGGTGTAGTATAATCACCAAGTATCCTTCTTGCATTATTGTTGTTGGGTTCGGCTGCCATCTCCTTTTCTTGTTCAAAAATTTCAGCAAGGTTGTCTCTGGATTGTTGTAATTTAGCTTCTCTTAGTTTCCTCTTCAGAGTCCTTTCAGGTTCTGGATCAGCTTCAACAAGAATGCCTTTTTTCCTTGTTCCTGCTCATATGAAAGAGAAGAGAATAGAAAAAGAAGAGGAATCCTCTATGTCACAGTAAAGAGGTTCCTTATTGTTAGTAGAAGAAGAAAGGGAATAAAGAAAGGAGAATCCAAACACAAAGGTGAGGATAGGGGCAGTGATTTGAGATGAAGAGAATTGTTAGTGAATGAATAAATAAATAGAATAAGATGAGAGACAGAAGTTTTCGAAAATAATTTTGAAAAGGAGTTAATGATTTTCGAAAATTAAGATAAGAAATAAATATAAAATTAAAATTTAAAACAATTAATTAATTAAAAAAAAGAATTTTTGAAAAAGAGGGAGGTATTTTCGAAAATTAGATAGAGAAAAGTTGTTAAGTGGTTTTGAAAAAGATAAGAAACAAACAAAAAGTCAAATAGTTAGTTGAAAAAGATTTGAAAATTAAATTTGAAAAAATAAGAAGATAAGAAGATAAGAAGTTAGAAAAGATATTTTAAAATCAAATTTTTGAAAAAAGATAAAATTTTGAAAAAAAATATATGATATATTAAAAAGATTTGGTTAGAAAAGATTTAATTTTTAAAATTAAAATTAATTACTTAACTAACAAGAAACTAAAAGATAAGATTCTAGAATTTAAAGATTGAACCTTTCTTAACAAGAAAGTAACAAACTTCAAATTTTTGAACCAATCACATTACTTGTTAGTTAAGTTTCGAAAATTTTGAAATAAAATTAAGAAAAAGATTTTGAAAAATAATTTTTGAAATTTTCGAAAATCATGAAAGAAAAATGAAAAAAGATTTGAATTTTGAAAAAGTTTTAAAAAGATAAGATTTTTAAAATTTGAAAATTTGACTTGACTTACAAGAAACAACTAATTTTAAAATTTTTTTGACTAGTCAACCCAAATTTTCGAAATTTTGAGAGAAAAAAGAAAAGATATTTTTTATTTTTGAATTTTTAATTATGAGAGAGAAAAACATAAAAAAAATGACTTACAACATGAAAATTATAAATCAAAACACATGATGCATGCAAGAACACTATGAATGTCAAGATGAATACCAAGAACACTTTGAAGATCATGATGAACATCAAGAATATATTTTTGAAAAAAAATTTTATGCAAAGAAAACATGCAAGACACCAAACTTAGAAATTTGCAATGCTTAGACACTATGAATACAAAAATGCATATGAAAAACAACAAAGAACACAAAACAAGAAATCATCAAGATCAAAACAAGAAGACTTACCAAGAACAACTTGAAGATTATGAAGAACACTATGAATGTATGAATTTTCGAAAATTGCAAGAACAAAATGAATATACAATTGACACCAAACTTAAAATATGACACAAGACTCAAACAAGAAACACAAAAATATTTTTGATTTTTATAATTTTATTATTTTTTTGGATTTTACTTTGTATTTTTCGAAAAACATATAGGACAAAGGAAGTAATGAATTCAAAGTCCTCAATCAAAATCCCAGGAATCATACCAGGTTAGTCTAAAGCTTGATGGCCAGCCAAGCTTCAGCATACCATTTTGAAACTCTAGAATTCATTCTTAAAAACTCTGAAGGATTTTTCAAAAATAGAGGGAGAAAATCTTTAAAAAATATTTTTGAAAAAAAAATATTTTTGAAAATAAATGAAAAGAAAATTACCTAATCTGAGCAACAAGATGAACCGTCAGTTGTCCAAACTCGAACGATCCTCGACAACGGCGCCAAAAACTTGGTGCACGAAATTGTGATCATCAACAATGGCGCCAAAAACTTGGTAGCGCTCTCAAACGTGAAAAACACTTAGTCACAACTCCGCACAACTAACCAGCAAGTGCACTGGGTCGTCCAAGTAATACCTTACGTGAGTAAGGGTCGATCCCACGGAAATTATTGGTATGAAGCAAGCTATAGTCATCTTGTAAATCTCAGTTAGGCGGATAGTAAATGTTATGGAGTTTTCGAATAATAAATAAAATAGAAAATAAAGATAGAGTTACTCATGTAAATCAATGGTGGGAATTTCAGATAAGTGTGTGGAGGTGCTTGTCCCTGTTGGATCTCTGCTTTCCTACTGTCTTCCTTCAATCCTTCTTATTCCTTTCCATGGCAAGCTGTATGTAGGGCATCACTATTGTCAATGGCTACATCCCATCCTCTCAGTGAAAAAGGTCCAAATACTCTGTCACGGCACGGCTAATCATCTGTCGGTTCTCGATCATGTTGGAATAGAATCCCTTGATTCTTTTGCGTTTGTCATCACGCCCAACAATCGCGAGTTTGAAGCTCGTCACAGTCATTCAATCCCGGAATCCTACTCGGAGTACCACAGACAAGGTTTAGACTTTCCGGATTCTCATGAATGCCGCCATCAATCTAGATTATACCACGAAGATTCTGATTAAGGAATCCAAGAGATATGCGCCCGGTCTAAGGTAGAACGGAAGTGGTTGTCAGTCACGCGTTCATAGGTGAGAATGATGATGAGTGTCACGGATCATCACATTCATCATGTTGAAGTGAAACGAATATCTTAGAATATAAACAAGCAGAATTGAATAGAAAAAAGTAGTAATTGCATTGAAACTTGAGGTACAGCAGAGCTCCACACCCTCAATCTATGGTGTGTAGAAACTCCACCGTTAAAAATACACAAGTGATGAAGGTCCAGGCATGGCCGAATGGCCAGCCCCAAACGTGATCAAAAGATCAAAAAAATACAATCAAAGACCGAATGATCAAAAGACTAGATAGTCAAAAGATCTCTAATACACTAGTAAAAAGTTCTATTTATACTAAACTAGCTACTAGGGTTTACAGAAGTAAGTAATTGATGCATAAATCCACTTCCGGGGCCCACTTGGTGTGTGCTTGGGCTGAGCTTAAGCTTTCCATGTGAAGAGGCTTCTTTTGGAGTTGAACACCAAGCTGTAACGTGTTTTTGGCGTTCAACTCTGGTTCGTGACGTGTTTCTGGCGTTTGACTCCAGAATGCAGCATGGAACTAGCGTTGAGCGCCAGTTTACGTCATCTAATCACGAATAAAGTATGGACTATTATATATTGCTGAAAAGCTCTAGATGTCTACTTTCCAACGCCGTTAAGAGCGTGCCATTTGGAGTTCTTTAGCTCCAGAAAATCCATTTCGAGTGCAGGGAGGTCAGATTCCAACAGCATCAGCAGTCCTTTGTCAGCCTCCTTATCAGAATTTTGCTCAGGTCCCTCAATTTCAGCCAGAAATTACCTGAAATTACAGAAAAATACACAAACTCATAGTAAAGTCCAGAAATGTGAATTTAACATAAAAACTAATGAAAACATCCCTAAAAGTAGCTAGATTACACTAAAAACTATCTAAAAACAATGCCAAAAAGCGTATAAATTATCTGCTCATCAATTAGCTGGCGGATAACACCCATTCAAATAAGTAACTGCCCCAAAAATCTCTCAACCAACGTCCAGGAGCCATATTCCAACTTCTCTAAGATAAAGGGACGGTTATCCTCCTTAATTAAAAGGTGGAACTACTCCAACGGTGGTTATTAGTTCACCACTATAAATACAGTGACACCCCTCAGGTATCTCTAAGTTCCAATATTCTCCAAACTTGCTTAGACTCTTGCTGACTTAGACATCGGAGTGTCTTTGCAGGTACCACCCCCATTCTTTCTCCCACACACAAGTCGAACGGAAGCTCCTAGACACGAACCTACCCAAAGGGCTCCCTCCTTCAAACGATTGGGACAACCTAATAAGTCCAGCCCATTAATTTCTGGTTACCCATCGTAATACCTTAATAAATAAATAAATAAATGATTTTATAATATTATAAGTTTAATTACAGAGAAATTGTTTAAGATAAATCCAACGAATATTTGTTAAATAAAAAAGTTAAGTGATATATATAAGTAATAATATAACGTTACACCTAAAGTTTTAACCCTAATCATAAGTCTTTCACATTAAAATTTATCTTATGAATAATTAATTAAGTAATATTATGTACAATTTACAAAATATATCAAAATAAAAACGATAACTATGTCATAGTGTAGTTATTATAAAAAATAGTAATCATAATTACATATACATTGAATATTGTTAGAAGGGTACGTAAAAATTTAATAATCAATATATCTATTACTTACTATGTAATTATCTAAACACAATATAAACAACACATTTATTATATTTATTAATTAAAAAGCTTACAAAGGACTAATTTTTATATCCGTTTATTAATATAGTTAACAAAAAATTAATAACTGTTTATAAAATTAATTCACTTTAACATACTTACGTCATACAAGTATAGCCTGCCTTCTCTATTGTTAGCATATGAAAAATTCATAACATCATTATTCAATACATTATTTCTTTTAAACTAGCGAGAATAAGATTTTTTTTAACTATTTTTCTAACAATCAGAATTTCTCTTTCCTGATCCGCTACTTTCTCATTCACCAACTTTAGCCAATAGGCCAATAAACGAATACTTCTTTTTATGACTTCAGGCCTTCTACCAAAAGAAAGAAGTTTGTTATCTAAGAGATAGAAACCCACATAGTTATTATTTTAAAAAGTTGGGTCAACTATACACATTAGCCACGAAATCCTACCTTGGCTCTGGCTTCGCAGCTTCCAACAATTCAGCTGCACTCTATGTCTCTATGCGTCACGGACCAAGCATTCTCTCAGTATAAAGGAACTGCAAGTTGCGAGCTCTCCAACAATAAATTGAACTAAAGAACGTTCTAATATTCTTAAACAAATCACAGCCATTCATATTATTTTATTGGAAGCTGTTCAAATATACCGTTGTATTTTAATAGAATATTGTTGTTCCCATCATTTTAACCAATAAGATTTATAATAAAATATAACGAAAAATGAGATGAAAGTAAGGATTTTATACGTGAAATTGTTTGTTTGAAGAGCATAGTAAAGAAGCAACTTGTACTTTCTTTTATCCACATAATGAGAAATAAAATTATCATCTTGTCCTTTAACCAGTTTGTATTGAAAAGAGCTTAACGTTATGATGAATTAACATGAATGGATCTCTTTTCAACTAGCATTTTTGTTACAAAATAATTATTATTTTACTTAGATTTTTAATATAATTAAATTAGTATTTAATGAAATATTTTTATTTAATAAAATGTTACACACACATATATTATTTAAGCTTTTGTAATATTTATACAATTTTTTTTACAGAAAATAAATATTTAATTTAGATATTTATTATATCTTTATATTTTAAAATATTATCTTTATTATAAATTTATTTTATAACATTCATTTTAATATGAACTTTTATATTTATCATAATCTAATAATCTCAATAAATAATATTCACCAAAAGATCAATATTTAAATTTTATTTTTACCGAAGCATTTTAGATGCAACCATAAAAATATATATTTTTTGTGTTTGAAAAAGATAATGAATTATAACAAAATATTTTCATAAAAATAATCTTTATATCACTTTTTATATATATGTATAAGGAAATAATTTTTTTGTGATAGAATTTCTGTGTTAGTTGCAAAAGAAATT
>NC_029777.3:67878373-67878969 GCF_000817695.3 Arachis duranensis
TGGTTTTTTTACTAAAATGCGCATGAAAAAATATTTAATTTCCATTATACATACGGTTTGAAACTCTTCCTTAAATATGCACAACCAATTCGCAAAGGTCAACCATAAAATAAAAATAAGAACCATCTCAAGAATGGTGGCCACAAAATAAAGTTTATTGTCTGACACAATTCATTTCTAGTGCATCAGCCACGAAATGGTGGATCTCAGGTATAACGCATACAAAATGGTGAACCTCAGGTATAACTCACACGTGCTACTTTACATGAAAGGTTTATTAATAATATAAATAATAAATAATATAATATAGCATATAATCAATATAGGATGAGGTTCTTAATTCACAAGGCACAATCTATGGGGGAGGTTTGGTCTCTATGTTTAATAATTTGATGGCATGCCACCATTTGTTTTTCTAAATTTTTCTGTATTGTTTATTGGGGAATTTGTAAGTTCTTAGTGGGTTTAAGAAAACAAATAAATATATCAGTTTTATATGCCTCCGTTACATTCACAAATATATATTTTCAGAAATGTTTAATAAAAAAAGATTAGACTAAAATTATTAACAGAGTCAAACAAAAAATAATTTTTTT
>NC_029777.3:67879065-67910840 GCF_000817695.3 Arachis duranensis
AATATTTAATAAATTTTTTTTATTTATTATTTATACTTTTTTTAATTATTTGTTTGACCTTATACACTTTTATAATTGTGATTTTTGTGTATCATATTTGTTATTATCTTTTTATAATATGATTTATTGATTCTATTGGGTAAAGTAAATTAAACAAAAAATTAACTGTAAATAATAATAATAGTAAAAAATTATAACATACTAAAAAAGAGTACTACAAATACTAAAAATATACTATATAAAAAGATTATCAAAAACTTTCAGATTTTTTTCAATTACTACAAAATAAATATTTAATTTTTTTATTATTTTTAGTATTCTCTTTTATAATTGTAATTTTCCTTTATCTATTTTTATATGTTATTTTTATTTTAGTAAGTAAATATTAATTTTATTATAAAATTAACTAATAAGATCTATTTAAATATCTAAATTAAAATAATAGGATAATATAAAAAAATTATTTAAATTGATGTCTAGTTTAGTAATTTTTATCTAAAAGTGATTTTAAATGGTATAAGTCAAACAATATTTATTTTACTATAATCAATTTTGATACAAAATTATCAAACATAAATCACTTTAACATAAACTTATTTTTTATCAAAATCAAATTTACAAAATTAATTTTATGTAATTAATTTTATGCATGCACATGTGTTAACAATATAAAGCCATTTCGTGTGCATCATACCTAAAGTCCACCATTTCATGGCTGATGCACTAGAAATGAGTTGTGTCAGACGGCAGATTTTATTTCGTGGCCATTATTCTTGAGATGGTTCCTATTTCTATTTTGTGGCTGACTCTTGCGAATTGACTGTACGTATTTAAGGAAGAATTTCAAACCGTGCGTATAATGGGAATTAAACATGTTTTCATGCACATTTCAATAAAAAAGCCCTGTACCTATACTAAATATTAGTAACATTAATAATTATAAATTAATAAATATATTACGTACAAGAGAAATACATAAAAAATAAGGGATTTTCTTGCCGATGTTACTATCACATTATTAAAAATGCGAAATTTTTATATTAATTGATATATATATATATCAAAGTATAAATCAATAATTGACTTAAAACATTAAAAATTAATATTCAAACCGTCATATATGCTTTTACTTTTTTTGCACATACCGAAAAATAAAAAATAATATTCCAAAGAATAAGAGTTTCTTTTTAATTTTCAAATATATAATAAAAAAATGTTTTACACCTTGTCCACCCACTAAAAAAATTTTGATCTATTAATACCTTATAAAAGAGAAAAAAAATTAGATAATATTAATTTAAAAATTAGACAAAAATTAAAAAAATATATTAACTCTTAAAATTTTTTATACAATATTTTTTTTCAACCACTTTAAAAAAAACTACATATCAAATGATCTCTTAAATTCACCGTGGCCTTTCATTTTAACATTTATTTGTAGAATCATTTTTAAAGTTACTGTTTTTATTTTTTTTCCTTCTTTATTAAAAAGTTATATTCGTCATTTTATAAAAAACTACAAGACAAATAAATTTACCTACAACTTAATGGTACAAAGAACATTGAAGTTCCATAAAAATACTATGGCATAGTGATAATTTTCCTATTTTATTTTACATCTCAACGGATCACATGATTGAAATTTCACACTTCCAATAAAGTAACTGCCATACCTAAATATTTTCCTATATTTTATGTCAAATAAACACCAAACAAAGGGAGAGAGATCAATAGCTCTATATGCAGCCCAAGAATTCTACTATTTTTTGTGTGTAGAACGTATTCTATACCTAAAATACAAGAACTCTTCAATATTTTCTCCCAAGTGACCATTGAAAAGAACAAATGCATAAAATCGAGGATGCTACTGGAAGTGGAAGAGAATAAAGAGAACGGATCTTTATACTTGCTTCTTTTTGTTCTACCACTTTGTGTGAAGTCTTAGTTATGCGTTGTATGATTAATTTATATCATTCTTGACCATGCTATTAGAGTTTGCATGAGAGATGTTATTGTGAGTATGTATATCGCTACTTGATTGCATGTAGTGATATACATACTCACAATAACATTTTTAATGCAACATAGAAGGCTTTTCACGGATTCTATGAATGCTTCTGACTATTCTTTATTATTCCACTAGATTTTACGTTTCACCCAAATTTTGAATATTTATATTTTATAGGGTTTTATACCAATTGATCTTTTTGTTCCTTTGTTAATTTCAAAGGGAAGAAAAAATGGTTGGAATTTACGAGTCTCATCATCCAATAGAATGAATGTTTTGAAAAACAAGAATAGAAAGAACGAGCATAAAATTCGGCCCAATTAAAAAGATTTTTGCAAATTGTGGAGAATTAAAATAATAGAAGTGATGAATGAAATTTCTATTAATATGGTCCATGTAAAAGTGTAAATATATTCAGTTAATCTAGGTACTTTTTATTTTAGGGTATAACAGTTATTATGAAAAAATGTGAACTATTTGACTATTTTTTTTTCTTCATTAATATTAACAATTAAATTAGTATGATGTTTTTAAAATTATAATGTTAATTACCATGTTAATAATTTTATTTGACCAATTATTGTGATATTTTTGTTTATGTAGCATGTATTTTGATATCATTATAGACAATTTTATTTAAATTACATGAAGCATATAATTAACTTGTCTAAATAAGTTGATGATTAATTTATTATGAATAGAAACTGCTGAATGAAGTTGAGAAAAAAAAACTGTGATTTCTAATTTCAAATATACATTCTAAGTTTATTAGATTAAACTTTAAAATTAAGAGTTTTTACATTTTATTTTCATACGCATGTAATATTAAAAAATTTGATTATAACTATTGTAAAATTTATATATTTTTTTATAAATGAATGATAAATACCATGGTATTCTACTTTAATTAGTACAAAATTATTAAAAAGAAGTTGCAAACATCTATTAAGAGACAACGTCAAAAATTCCCTTTTCTGTTGAGCCAAAAGAAGGTGTCGAAAATACAGACCATTTTTTTTTTGTTGCCGGTGGTGAAAAGTATAGGGGTTTGAATGATAAGAATCCCCTATAGAAAAGATTTTTAGAATGGAATGTTGTTATTGTAAGAGCTTAGTTGTTCTCCTCCAACTCTGAATTTTTTTGCTATATTTAATGATAGTTGAGCTGCTTTTTTCATCAATAATAAAACAAAAAAATGAGTGAAACCGTTGAAATTGTATATGTAATAAAAATTAAACTAGTTGCTTTCTAAAAAAGTATCTACGTAATTGAAGTTAATACTCAAAATGATTCCTAAAATTTAAAGACAGACTTAATTTGATCTTCAAAATTTCAATTGACTTAATTTGAACTTCCAAATTTGAATAAGTGACTCACGTTAGTCTTTCTGTTAATCTTTGTTAATGGCACGCTTATTTGAACGCTAACAGAGATTAACAGAAAGACTAACGTGAGTCACTTATTTAAATTTGGGAGTTCAAATTGAGTCAATTGAAATTTCGAGGGTTAAATTAAGTCTGTCTTCAAATTTCAGGGGTCATTTTAAATATTAACTCATGTAATTATAAAAATGCAATGAAAGAGATATTTAGTGTCCTGAGCACCAAAAGTTAGTTAATTTAAGGTGAAATTGTGCCAAAAACTCTTGGCTATGGTTAGTTAAGACCTAAATTATGTCCAAATTTAAGGGTGGCAATTTAGTGTGCTTGAGCAAGTTTTAAATAAATATTAGAAGATTGAATTTTGTTTTATGTGTATTAATTTATTGACTAATGATAAATTTTTATATGAAACTTAGATTCACAACAAATTAGTTTTTAACCTGTTGAATTAAAAATTATCATGAACAAAAAAAGAGAATGACATGGATATATATCAGAGTAAGGTTTTAATTCAAATTTAATCATATCCACCATCTAAATTCCTCAATCCGGTCTTATTCGACCATATTGGAAAATAAATTTTTTTTATTCAAACAAAATATTTAGTCTTTTCATATTTCAAAATATTAAATATTATTTATGTATAGTTAGTAAATTAAATTAGTAGTTTAGTAGTACTAAGTATTTGCGTAAAAGACAAAAATTATTCAAATTTTTATTCATTTCATCATAATTATATATTTAAAATTATATATTTAATGCATTAAATATATAATTTTTTATTATTATTATTGTTTCTTCTTTGTACATTTACATTATATATTAAAAATGTAGGCTAGATGAGTAGGGTTTGTTTGGTATCCAAATTCGACCTTATTTGTTATGTGTTGGGTCGCCGGTATGACCGGATTAGATACCTGCAAATATAGATTGTGGTGTTTGCCCTCATTAAACTTAAATATTGGACATTTATTAATAATATATTAATTTTGATATGCTAATAAAAGAAATTCATTATTATAAAATATTTTTAGTGTTTTTTATTTTGGACATGATTTTCTTAATGGGAATGGGAAGTGTATATAATACCGAGCCCATGTTAGGCCCAAAGAAAGATTGATGAACCCGCGCTCCCTATTCTATTCTTCTTCTTCTTCTTCTCATTTTTGCGTTCCGCTCTGTTTTGCAGCAACCAAGCCATTCACGCAAGGTAACTTTTTCTGTTCAATTCTCTCTTCGCATTCTTCTGTAACCTTACACTAAATTCTAAATAATTTTGTAAATCCGCATTATTAAGCTCAACTCTATTTTCCCGCGTTTACGAATTCTCGATTAAATAATCGTATCCTGTTTGCATTCTCAAAATAACCGCAAAATCTCAATTCCTTATGGATCAGTTCATTTGCGGTGCTATTAATTTCTATAATTAGTGTTGCTAAGCTCACCTATCCCCAATTTTCGTACTGAGAAACCTATATGCTATGTAAATAATCAATATAGATTGTATCTTTTGCTGCATCTCTTGCTATTTAGTTCTTTTTAGTGATATTGAACAACAATAGTATAATCTGTAACTAACTAGCTTATTTTTTTAAATCAAAACACTTTACTATAGTTTGTGATTCTTGTATAATTACAAATTTTCTCGAGTCTAAAGCTGGTGTTCTCTCCCTTATAAGAATTGTATCCAAATATGCTTCTCTAGTGCTAACTACCTTACACTCTAAGAGATAGTTTAGTTTCAAAATTAGTTTTACATAATTGAAGGGTACTTGAGTTTGAGCTAGGGTTTATAAGATAGCATTTTTGTGATGAAAAATCATCTGTTTCATTTGGTTGTAAGATAAAATAAACAAGACAGTATTAGTATATTCATGCTATATAGCTTGTTTTTCTTTAATAAAGTTTTTAAATAATTATTCAGTAAATTACTATTTCTAATCATAAAAGATTCAAATGCTCACAAAACTACCCATAAAAGAAAGAAACTAATAGAAGAAAGTAATCAAAATGTTAACCGGGTTTTAACTCCCGGTTAACATTACTACCACTACCAGCCACATACCCATTCTCTTTTCTCCGCCTCCACAGCCCTCCCACTATCACCATCATCAACACCCCCCTCTCCAATCAAACTCCCAACAACCACCACCATCAACAATAGCAACCACCGGCCTCAACCCTCTTCCTCCTTGCTTTATCGCATCTCCTCCGCTCAATAAAGAGCTATTTTTAAAGCTGTAAATGATGATAATAATTTTTATTGTGTAGTCTGAGATGGAATTCAAACATTGGCAAAGCTATTGATTCGATTTATTGGTTACATTTCTTTATGCTGAGTTTATGTATCATCAGTATAATCCAATGCAATCCATGATTGTAGACTTTCCATAAATGATGTTGAGATTATTTCCCCTTTTTAATGGATTCATTTGGATATCAGAACCATTGTGTAACCTTTATTGGAAAGAAAATTTAAATTGAGTGAAAGAAGTGAAGAGGAAAATCTATTTGCATCTTTCCCCCTGTTGATGATGAGTTATGGCAGTGATAGCTATGGTGAGTTGGTGACTGCAAAAGTAACAATCTTCCTTGTTTGTTAACTTGAGAAGGTTATTTTTGTTTGATGCAATGTACCGGCATGCAGTGAGTGTAGTCTCTTTGCTGCTATTTGCTTTCACTACTTTCAATCTAAAACTATTGTTGATGGTGGTGGTGGTGGTTGGGTAGAGATGCAATAGAGAGAAGAGGAAGAGAGATAGCTAGAGAGAAAGGAAGAAGAGGGTTAGCGCCAAGGGTGGTTGCTATTGGTAATGGTGGTGTTGGTTGGGGGTTAGTTTGATGCAGATGGTGGTGTTGATGATTGTGATAGTGGGAGAAAGGGGGAGCTGGCTACTGGTGGTGGTGGTGGTAATGTTAACTGGGCTGTTAGGAGAGTTAAGGCTCAGCTAACATTTTGATTACTTTTGTCAAACGGAAGTAATCTTTTGTGAGTATTGTGTGTTTGGTTCTTTTATGGTTGGTTTTTTCAGCACTTGAATCTTTCATAGAGAATATGGACACATCAAATCCTGCAGTTTTTGTCAATGCAGAACTCTTGCAGTTTTATGTTGGAAGGAGGGTTCGGGCTGTGATGCAGGTTGTGCGATCCGAGGGGGGCGTTGTCATTGGAAAATCAACAGATGAGAAGCAGCTAGTTGTGAAAGGACCACCCCCACCTGCACCTCTTACAAATTTTGTTGAAGTTATTGGCATTGTTGACAATGATAGATCCATTCGAGCTGAGATATGGACCAATTTTGGCAATGTGATTGGTATGTTTTACTCTTCACATTCCATTTCGCAAGTTGGTTCTCATATTGGTTTGTGCTTGGAGTATGAATGATGCTATTTATTTTTTCCTTCAGCTTCTAAATGTTTCATTTCGGTTTGAATTCCTAAGTAGGTGAAACTATGGCTTGTGATCTTTTTGTCTCCTGTTCACAGATATGTTCAGCTACAATAAGCTTTGTCAGCTTGCAAATGGAGAATTTAAGCACTTGTTTGTGTGAGGTATAACGAGCTCTATCTGATGATGATATGAAGTCCCCTCTGAAACATGTGCAGAACCGGAGATATTATCATTTTGTCTGGGTATTTGTTGGAAACTATTTTCACTGATTATAATTGAAATATCAATCTGATTTTTACAGAGTTGTCTGTCGTGTTTTACATCCTCGGTTGTCAGCATATCCTTGTGCTTTAAATCTGCAATCATCAGCATTGCACGAGTTTTAGGCATTCCATGCTTAAGCATACAGTGTGTACTTTAGTCATGTTCATGTTTCTTTTCTGCCCTAAAAGTGTGAACCATTATTAATAGATTCATATTACTGCACGTTATAATGGCAGGCCAAGTAGCCAACAACACTTGAGCTGTTGAACAGGTTTTCACCTTTGAACTTCTAACTTGATTATCCATGATACTCCTCATTTGCAATAATGAGGTGAGGATATACCTGGACATATACTCTAGAAAGCCATAAGAGAAGTAACATTCCTCTGCTGGATGGAATAATAAGTTGATAACTAATCTATTGCATAATAAGCTGGAAACTAGAAACACAGCACTTCTACATTTTTATTTTTTGGCAAGTATTTTTCCATCTGAAAATAAACTACTACGATTTTTGTTTCTTGTCCCTGCCAAGCCAACGTAATATTGATTGTGATGGGAAAACTGTTAATTATTGGAATCAACAATGATAGACATAGTATTGTTTTCACTTGTTTGATAAGTAATACTAAAGATTGTATGATCCTGGTCTAACAATAAACATCAGGTTAAGCGCACATGCCTAGATGAAATATATACGAGTTTTAGGTCTCTTATTTTTTTCCCCAGTCAAAATACTTTTAAGTTTTAAATTTTTTTATATTAAATGGGAATTTTATTTTTGACACATATTTATGGAATAGTAAGTTTTTTCAGTGAATGGTGTTCTACATTGCTAATTTGATTAGATGTGTCAACAATATTTTCATTTGTTATCATTATTTTTTATGAAATAAACAGGCAGCTAACTATTTCTCATCTATCTACCAAAAGAAAAATAATGTCCCATATAGACTATGATCCAAAAATTAATTTAATAATAGAGTAAAAAATGGTGTAATTCAAATATATTGGTGCATGGTGTATTATGTATAGATGTGGATCTGCAAATTTACATACCTGCAAAATGCAATTCACGTTTGGCAGGGAAGGAAAAAAGAAAAAGAAATTGGTTGCAAGACGCAACATGCATTTTACAGGGAGGTGTAACTAGATTTCAAAACGTGTCTCCTGTCTCTTGCATGCAGACCAAACCTGCACTTTGACTGCGTTGGAAGACGCCAAACGTGACCTGTGTTTGGCAGATTATCAGAGTAAAGCGTGTCCTGCATTTTGTAGGGAGGAAACCTACATGTTTGACACGTGTATGTGAAAGAAGGAGAAGGGGTCTTTATATTGCATTTCGCGTTTGATTGTGAAGGTAGGTGAGGAGTACATTATTTTGTGTTTTGCTCGGAAGGAAGGAAGAAAAAGACTCACGAAGAGGAAGAAACATGAATAAGTGAGGAATAAAATTAATAAAAAAATGATTTGTGATTTTATATTACTTCAAAAAGATATTATTGAATATTTAGCATCCCTAATGAATAAATAATAAGAATTGACTTCTAATTGTATAAGAAGTAAATTTTTAAATAAGTATTTACTTATATATATGTAAAAGAAATATTACACATCCAAGTCTTTTTATGAACTAAGTCTAATAAAGTTAAACAATAAAACTTAAAATAATATTAGTCATAACTGATTTTTATTGTTTTAGGCAAGTTTGATTGGACTTGGTTAACAAAAAATATGAATATGTAACATTATCCTATATAAAAAAACAAATATTTATAAGGGTAAAGTATATTTTTTGTCCCCGAAATTTGGCAAAAGTTTTAAAAATATCCCTAATTTTTATTTTGTTTCAATTTTGTCTCAAAAGTTTTCGATTTGCATCAAATATATTTTCGGAGGCTAAATTTTTAAAAGATTTAAGACCAATATAACAATAATGCATGGAAATTATGCTTGATTTGCTTGTGTTGAGGGGTTGTTCTTATGAAATTGTTGTTGAATCGATATTAAATTTTTTGAAAAATTAGGGGTATATTTTATGCAAATCAAAAACTTTTGGGACAAAATTAAAACAAAATAAAACTTAAGGGTATTTTTTAAACTTTTGTCAAACTTCATAGACAAAAAGTATATTTTACCCTTATTATTATTATTATTATTATTATTATTATTATTATTATTAATAATAATAACAACACTGTTAACATTAGTTTAATAGTGCTAATATAATAATTATTATTTTTCATTTTGTAGGCTTTTAGAAATTTATTGCCCAAAAAATTTGATCTGCCAAAAATTTATAATGAGATAGCCATAGCAGTCTTAATATCAACTGGGTTGCATCACTTTTTTTGTGAACAGGCGAAATAAGAGGACATTCTGCACTGTTGAGTGTTTTGATGGAGCGATAGAGGCATGAAACACACACGTTTCACCTTCTAATTGATGAAGTGACTGTGACACTAGAAGATGTCACACATATACTTGGCCTTCTGGTTAATAGGGTGTCCATAACAGGCAGAACGGACAGCAGTCATGAGTTCTTGGTGGAGAATTGCTTAGTTTGGTAGGCCGCCCGGTCCGGACGATCACGTATTGGGGAAGGTAAACCTTGCATGGGTTCGGCGAAACAAAGATATCGAACCGTTAGACACACATGAGTCAATTGAGCGGTATGTTCGGACTCACATATTCTGCTTGCTTGGAATAATTGTGTTTTCAGACAAGTCGGCAAATTCTGTAAACTCGAAGTTTTTACTTATTCTGAAATTTTTACCGCATTCGACCCTACAGTTAGGAGCAGCTAGTTTGGCACATCTGAACAAGGCGTTGTGTCATGTATCGCAATATAACTGTAAAGAGATGGATGATTCTCTTATTTTGCTTTTATTTTGGCGTGGGAGCGTATGCCCTTTTTAGCATCTGTTCCTCGTAATGAGCTTCCCATTGTTGTTGTTCCAATTGCGCGACGGTAATGATTATCGTCATTATTATTTTTACGATTGTTAATATTATCGTTATTATTATTATTATTATTATTATTATTATTATTGTTATTATGTTTATTATAGCCATTCTAAACTTATTTAGATGGAGTCATTGGCGCCGGCTAACGAGATATACACGAAGGTCTATGGCACACTTTAGGCAAAAGCTAGATGTCATGGGAGTCAATGACATATGTTTTAACAATTTCTGTTAAGAAGTTTATTATGTCTAATAATTTAGCTTATTGTTGTCGTGTTTATTGATGTCCAGTTTATATGGCGACTATATATGGGAGTGGTGGTTTCTGAGGGCTTATCCTTAATTTGGTAGTGTGCTCAGAAAAGTCTCCATTAGTGTCATTTAAGTGTATAGAATGGCATCCAACAGACCGAGTAAGACACCAATTCGGGTTTGTACAACTTCGACCGGAGGAACCATTCCAGATTGATGATGCTTGTTGTAAGCGGTTGACGAATACAGAACCATGACTGTAGCAAAAGGAACAGAGTTTGGGTTAACATGTAGAATTTTGACCACTATAATACATTGTAAATAGGGAATGAGATTGTCGACTTTCAACCTCTTTCGGTCTACTATGAGTGGTACACACAGCGATACGGGAATCACCTACGGTTGTTAGATAAAGTTGCACATGTAGAACCTGAGGTTAATGAACCACAAGTGCAACCCCCGCCACCACCTGGACCTTAGCAACCAAATCTCCCTCACGAGCAACATAGAATTTAATAACCTTGACTATGAGCAACAGTTTTAAGTATCAGCATATGAGCAACAGTTTTAGGTTTTGGCTTATGGCCAATAGCATCAGTTTCCGATTTATCTCTGGACGGTCCTTTTCATTCTTGCTTTTTATATTGTACGTGTGATTTTATCTTTGGACGTTTCTTTTTATTCTCATCTTTATTATTGTAAGTTCCATTATGTTTTATTTTAACGCATACATAAAAAATTGCACATATTTAAATACGTAAAAAAGTTACATAAGAAAGTACACATGCTTAAATATATAAAAAAGTTATATACAAAAGTTAAAATGCATAAATACGTAAAAATGTTGCATAAAAAAGTGAAAAATATACGAGAAAGTTAATTACTATTGTCCTCCGACAGAGCTTGGACCTGCATGCTGAGGATATCGACTACGACTACGTCCCTTTCGTCCACATACAATACACTAGCGAGGAGCATGCATATCCCGTGAATCCGTCTCATTGAAGTAGCGGGTTGACTTTGGTCGTCCTTTAGTCGTGCACCTCAATGTCCAATTGGCGTTCACCTTTGTTCTATCATATTTAGACCACGTAGATGGGTCACCCATCGAAATAAACTCGCCTCTGTAGACCTTGCAAATTTTGAACATCTTGTACACGTCATGTACATATACTTGGCAATCAAGACGTTGGTTAGCACAACATGAAAAAACGTGGCGACATGGAAGTCGTTCGACCTGGAAATGGCCACAATCGCAATGTCATTGCACAAGATTAACAGTGTATATAGAACTATCTCACATTTCACGAACCTCAAACATCTCATTGCACCTGTCAAACTGGTTGAGCATCGGCGCTCTTTCGAGTAAACAATTCGTTTAGCCGATAGAAAGTAGACCTAACGATGATAGTCACAGGAAGGTTGCCCGTACCCTTAAGGACAGAATTTATGCACTCTACCAAAATCGTTGTCGTATGACCCCAACAATGACCCCCGTCAAATGCCAACACCCATTTCTCAATACCGATCTCATTGCACGATCGAGTATATGCCTTAGCCTACTCTTTAAGTCTTTGGTAGTTTTTGTTGTACTCCTACTCTGTCCTAGAATAGCTTGTAAAACAAACCATGTAATCATAAGCAGATCCCACAAATTACTAACAATAGAACCATAACAACAAATTCAAATACCTGTGTTAACTACAAGTTTTAAGTATGGAGCCTTGAACCTCCTTAAGAAGTTGGACTCGATGTGTCTGATGCAGAACATGTGCCACGCTCTTGGTGGTGACCATGCATCGTTATTGCGAGCTATTGTTGCATCGATAGAGTTATGGTGGTCAGAAATAATGCCCATGCCATCTCGAGTAACAACATATCTTCAATAATTAGTAAGGAAAAACTCTCACGCATCTGCCGTCTCACCCTCCACGATGGCAAAAGAAATCAGCACAATGTTTTGGTTTCTGTCTTGTATTACTGCAACTAAAAGTGCACCTTTATATTTTCCGTAAAGGTGTGTGCCATCAACCTACACCAATGGCTTGCAGTTTCTATATGCTGTAATACACAGATAAAAGCTCTAAAATACCCGATGGAGAACTCTTAGACCATTCACCTCCTCACTCTCACGATAAACAGGGAGAGTTTTTATTTGAACACGAGACCTTGGCATTTTTGCAGCCATTACTTTTAACCACACAGGTAGAGTCTAGTAAGAAACTTCTTAATCACCGAAAACTTTTGCGACAGATTTCTGTTTTGCCAACCAAGTCTTGCGGTAATTGACAGTGTAGTTGAACCTGGATTGAACTTTCACAATAATAGGCTTCACCTTTATCGATCGATCTACTTCAACCAATGGCCTAATAGCATCTGCAATCGTGTCTGAGTCCAACTTGGCATGATCTTGTGAAATTTCCCCCATGGTGCACATGTGTTTATCATTGTATCTTCTAATCTCCCAACAACCTTCATTTCGAATCAAGCTAGCTTGGATAAGCCAAATGCACCCTGTACCATACCCTTTGCATTTCGCATAGAATGTTTACGGCTTGGACTCATGGTGCACGAATCCCCACACTTTTGTACAGCTGTACCAGCAAGTGCACTGGGTCATCCAAGTAATATCTGAGCGAGTCAGGGTCGATCCCACGAGGATTGTTGGTTTGAAACAAGCTCTGGTTATCTTGCATATCTTAGTTAGGCAGGTCAGAAGGTTGTTGGATTTGTGAGATCTAAAACTATGAAGACATATAACTAATAAAATGCTTTGTATATTAAAAAGAAATCAGTGATAGGAATATGAGAGAAGCATATAAGGTATTTTATCAAAGAAATCAGTAAAAGGATTATAATTGAGGATTGGAGTTGCTTAGCCTTTCTAAATTAACTCTGGTATCACTGTCTTTTTTGCTTGTGAGTGATCTCTTCAATGACAGGCTGTAAGTGATTAACGCCTTTATTGAGAGGTTGTCAATACTTCTCCAGATCTGAACCCCAGGGTTAGTGTGGATCCATCTCTGCTTGAGGGTGAAGTGCGTACAGTCCATTCTTCTTAATGATCCTACTCAAAACGTCACAGACAAGGTCGGATCTTCCAGATCAGAGAATGCTGCATCATAGGGTTCTAGCCTTTACCACAAAGATCCTAATCTCCTGGTAAATTGGCTGAACTGGTGTCTCGAGAAGTCCCCAACGAAATCGTGGATTAGCCGTCTGAGAGATGTATGAGTCAAGCTGGTGGTGCGTGCTTTCCACTGAAGTATTCACACGAACCCAAGTAGACGCGGGTGTTTGTCAGGCACGTTCGTCTTAGTATGATGAACAGAGCTAATTGTCACTAATCATCCTATTCACCATGTTGAAGTACGAATATACATCTTAGAATTAATCACACACGGACTGAAGAGGAAACATTAATACTTTTATTAATTCATAGGACTCAGCAGGGCTCCTCCCCTCAACCTAGGAGGTTTAGAAACTCATACTGATGTAAAATACAATGGTAAAAACATGTATGCTGAATGAGATGTTCGAATAACATAAATTAAATCCCTTAAATACTAACTAATGACTAGTAAGGGTAGAATAGTCTTTTTAGTGCTAAAATCCACTGTTGAGGCCCACTTGGTGAGTGTTTGGGCTGAGCTTTGATGAGATCCACGTGCTATGAGGTCTTTTGGGCGTGAAACGCTGGCTAGGGGGTCCTCTATAGGTGTTTGGATGTTGGGCTCTGCTCCTTGGGCGCCAGACGCCAAAGAGGGGGCAGGAGGCTGGCGTTGGACGCCTGTTTTGGGCCTTCTAATCCGAAGAAAAGTGTGTACATTGCTGGAAAGATCTGGAAGTCAGATTTCCATAGCCATTGAGAACGCTCCATTTGGACTTTTGTAACTCCAGAAAATCTCTTCCGAGTGCAAGGAGGTCAGATCTGGACAGCATCTGCAGTACTTTCTCTGTCTCTAAATTAGACTTTTGCTCCAGCTCCTCAATTTCAGCCAGAAAATACCTGAAATGGTAAAAAAAATGCACAAATTCAAAGTGAAATAAAAAAATGTGAATTTTAACACTAAAACCTGTAAAAACTCAATAAAAACTAAAAAAGACATATTAAAAACTATGCCAAAAAGCGTATAAAATATCCGCTCATCACAATACCAAACTTAAACTGTTGCTCGTCCCCAAGCAAACAAAAATAAAATAGGATGAAAAGAAGATTAGGATGCAATAAATCTCTAAGTTTCCAATGAAGCTCAAGTTCAATTAGATGAGCGGGACTTAGTAACTTTTTGCTTCTGAATAGTCTTGGCAACTCACTATCCATTGAAAATCAGAATAGCTGGCATCTTTAGAAACTTAGAATCCAGATGATATTATTGATTCTCCTAGTTTAGCTATTTTTTATTTTTGAACACAGCTTTCAGAGTCTTGGTCGTGACCCTAAGCACCTTATTTTCTAGTATTACCACTGGATACAATAATGCCATAAACACTTTAACTGGGTGAACCTTTTCAGATTGTGATTCAGTTTTGCTAGAGTCCCCAGATAGAGGTGTCCAGAGTTCTTAAGCATACTCTTTTTGCTTTAAACCATGACTTTAACTGCTCAATCTCAAGCTTTTCACTTGACACCTTCACGCCACAAGCACATGGTTAAGGACAACTTGATTGAGCTGCTTAGGCCAGGATTTTATTCCTTTAGGCTCTCCTATCCATTAATGCTCAAAGCCTTAGGTACTTTTACTCTTGTCTTTTGGTTTAAAGGGTTATTGGCTTTTTCATTCTGCCCTCTTTTTTCTGCATTTTTGGGTAGTAATGGATTTTTCTGCTTTTTATTTATTTTTTTCTTTTCGCATGCATAATATTTTTTTTCCTTTGCAACATGCTTTTTCCTTTTCTTTTGCTGCTTTTTCTTGCTTCAAGAATCAATTTTTAGATTTTTCAGATTATCAATAATATTTTTCTTTTTTCTTCATTATTTCAAGAGCCGGCATCCTAAAATTCCAACTTCAACTATGCACTGTTTATTCTTTCATTCAGAAAACTAAAGCAATGCCACCACATCAAAATAATTTAACTATTCTTTATTGGAAAGCTAAAAAATTTATGCATCTTTATTTATTCTAAAAAAATTTACTATTTTATTCATGTTTAATGATGATAAGAGGAATAATTTATAGCTAATTAGAAAATAAAAATTAACTAATTATTACTAATGCTTATGTAATCCTAAAAAATTAAAAGACATAAAAACAAAAAATAAAGACTTAATTACTACTAATGATCATACAAGTCTAAATTAGGATGGAAATACGTGAGACAGGAATATGAATAGTCACAGGGTTGAAACTCAACAACCTTTAGCTTGAGAGACTCTAGGCTCTTCAGGTTGAGAGACGCATGTTTCTTCAGCTTAAGGGGCACATGGTTCTTCAGCTTGAGGGGCACTGGGCTCTTCAGGAGAGAGCTTCTGGCGCTTCAGCTCCTCAATTTCACTCCCCTGCTTCTCCTACTCCTTGATTAGTTTGCAAATCATGCTAGTCTGATCTTTCTTCTCCTCTCTGAGCTGATCTAAAGTGTTCTGGAAGTGTATTACAGACGCCTTTAGCTGGTCCCAGTACTCCATTGGAGGGATCTCTTGGGGAGGCTCAGGTGCCTTCCTTTTGAGTTGATCCTCTTATATCTTGGAACTCTCCGTCACCTGCTTGGTGATTGGTTTTTCCACTGGAATAAAGATGTCTGATGGGATCATAACCTCAGCCTCTTGGCATAGGCAAAAGATGAGATTTGGATAAGCTAGCATTGCATTAGTGGACACTCTGTTTGCCAGCTCGTAAATCTAATGGGAGATTATTTGGTGGACTTCCACCTCATTCCCCATCATGATGCAGTAAATCATCACAGCTCTTGGAATATTGATTTCAGAGTGGTTACTTGTGGGGAGTATAGAACGCTAAATGAAGTCTAGCCATCCTCTAGTAACAGGCTTGAGGTTCGCCCTTTTTAGCTGGCATGGCTCCCTTTTGGTATTCTTAATCCATTGAGTTCCAGGCAAGCATATGTTCTCTAGGACTTGATCTAGCTTTTGGTTGGATACAACCCTTCTATTGTATGATTTAGGGTCATCCCTTTGCAAGGGTAATTTGAAGATCTCTCTCACCCTGTCCAGATGAAAATACATGATCTTTCCCCTGACCATGGTGCGAAAGGTATCGAACGCATTTCCATCTTTCTTTTGCTTATCTGTCATTCATAGATTTGCATAGAATTCACAGATCATGGTTTATCAGACTTTAAACTGAGGATCAACCAGAATCTCCCAGCCTTTCCTTTGAATTTGCTCTTGGAGCTCCGGGTATTCTTTTTCCCCAAGGTTGAATCCCACTTCAGGAATTACTGGCCTTTTGCTCATTATCTTGTGATAATGTTCTTTATGTTGCTTGGTAAGGAATCAAACAGGTTTGAAAACAACTATTGAGTTGTCTTCTTTCTTGTTCTTTGGGGTGGTCTTGCCACTTTTTGGAGTCATGAGATTGAATTCTTGATGAGAGAACAGGGCTCCTGCCACACCAAACTTAAAAATTTGCTCATCCTTGAGCAAAAAGTAAGAAAGGTAGAAGTAGAAAAGAGAATAGAAGAAGAAAAAGAAGGGAAAATTCGAATGAGAGGTGGTGAGTGAGGGAGAGGGTCACGGACATGCATATATATAGGTAGGGGGAGGGATTTTCGAAAATAATTATAATAGAAAGATAAATATTTTTTGAAAAAGATAGAAAAAGAAAAGTTGTTAAACTTGAAAGATAAGAAAAAGATTTAAAAAGATAGAAAAGGCATTAAAGATAAGATAAGAAGTATGAAAAAGATTTGAAAGTTTAATAAAAGATATGAACAAGATAAGAAAAGATTTTGAAAGATTTTGAAAACAAGTTGTAAAAGATATGAAATTTTGAAAAGGATTTGAAAAATTTTGAAAAAAATGTTTTAATTTTGAAATTAAATTGAAATTGAGGCATTTGAACAAGAATTGATTTAAAAATCAAAGAATTTTTGAAATTGAATTGGAAGAAGATGAGTTGAATCAAGAAAAGATGAGATTTTTGAAGTTACCTCCCTGTTGCCTTGCTGGCGTTTAGCATTCTGGCGTTTAACACCAGAGTAGTCCTCCCTCTTGGGTGTTAAACACCCAGCCAAGCCTCCCTGGCTGGCGTTTAATGCCAGGTATGTGCCCCTTCTTGGAGACTGGGCCACCCTCACCAACCAAAGGAAAAAGAGAGGGAGCCCAAAAAAAGAAGAAGTCAGGCTTGAGAAGCCCAGAAGGTACTACAATTATACTCCGCTACGAGTTTCCCTCGTAGATGTTTACAGGGAAATCTTCACACCGAAAAGCTTCCTCCCCCGTGCCCGATAAAAAAGAAAAAGCGCGGAAGCCGTAATGAGTATTGCAAGTACCACAAGCTGTACGAACATTCAACAAATGATTGTTACGACCTAAAAAATGTGATAGAAAAATTGCCCGTGGAAGGTCGGTTGGAAAGATATCTCATGGAAAGGATGGACAATCAAGGGAAAAGAAAAAAAGATGATGATGAAGATACTGGACGAACAGGTCAACCCCCCACAGACCTTAGAACAACATATCCACATGATAGTAGGAGGATTTGCTGGAGAAAGACTCACCAAGTCATCTCGGAAGAGGCATTTGAAGGAGGTATACCAAGTCGAAGAAGATAGCCCCAACCTCCCCATAATCTCTTTCTCAAAAGAAGACGCACTAGGAATTGTGACTGGGCACGATGACTCGGTAGTCGTCACCATGATACTAACCAATGCCCACCTACATAGGACCTTGGTAGATCAAGGAAGTTCAGCAGATATACTTTTCATGCCGGCATTTGACAAGTTGGGGCTAGAAGAAAAAGAGCTGAAATCATACGTGGATACTCTTTTCGGGCTAGGAGATACTCCAATTAAACCCTTAGGGTTCATTTCCCTATACACCACCTTTGGAAAAGGGCTGAGATCAAGAACCCTAAGCGTAGACTACATTGTCGTGGATGTAGCTTCAGCCTACAATGCCCTAATCGGCAGAACTACTTTAAATCGGTTGGGAGCTGTGGTCTCTACTCCTTGATGAGCGGATAATTTATACGCTTTTTGGCATTATTTTTAGGTAGTTTTTAGTAGGATCTAGCTACTTTTAGGGATATTTTTATTATTTTTTATGCAAAATTCATATTTATGGACTTCACTATGAGTTTTTGTGTTTTTCTGTGATTTCAGGTATTTTCTGGCTGAAATTGAGGGACCTGAGCAAAAATCTGACAGAAGACTGACAAAGGACTGCTGATGCTGTTGGATTCTGACCTCCCAGCACTCGAAATGGATTTTCTGGAGCTACAGAACTCTAAATGGCGCGCGCTCAACTGCGTTGGAAATTAGACATCCAAGGCTTTCCAGCAATATATAATAGTCCATACTTTATTCGAGTTTAGACTATGCAAACGGGCGTTCAATGCTAGTTCCATGCTGCATTCTGGAGTAAAACGCCAGAAACACGTCACAAACCAGAGTTAAACGCCAAAAACACATTACAACTTGTCGTTTAACCCCAAGAGAAGCCTCTTCACGTGTAAAGTTCAAGCTCAGCCCAAGCACACACCAAAGTGGGCCCCAAAAGTGGATTTCTACACTAAAGACTTATTTCTGTAAACGCTAGTAACTCATTTAGTATAAATAGAACTTTTTACTATTGTACTAGGTGTCTTTTGACCGGGTCTTTTTCCCTATTTTCAAATTCATATGCCATTTAGGGGGGGCTGGCCATTCGGCCATGCCTAGACCATCACTTATGTATTTTCAACGGTGGAGTTTCTACACACTATAGATTAAGGGTGTGGAGCTCTGCTGTTCCTCGAGTATTAATGCAATTACTACTATTTTCTATTCAATTCAACTTATTCTTGTTCTAAGATATTCGCTGCACTTCAACATGATGAATGTGATGATCTGTGACACTCATCATCATTCTCACCTATGAACGCGTGACTGACAACCACTTCCGTTCTACCTTAGAATGAGCGTGTATCTCTTGGATTCCTTAATCAGAATCTTCATGGTATAAGATAGAATCCATTGGCAGCATTCTTGAGAATCCGGAAAGTCTAAACTTTATCTGTGGAATTCCGAGTAGCATTCAGGGATTGAATGACTGTGATGAGCTTCAAACATGCGATTGTTGGGCGTAGTGACAGACGCAAAAGAATCACTGGATTCTATTCCGACATGATCGAGAACCGACAGATGATTAGCCGTGCTGTGATAGAGCATTTGGACCATTTTCACTGAGAGGATGGGAAGTAGCCATTGACAACGGTGATGCCCTACATACAGCTTGCCATGGAAAGGAGTAAGAATGATTGGATGAAAGCAGTAGGAAAGCAGAGATTCAGAAGGAACACAGCATCTCCATACACTTGTCTGAAATTTCCACTAATGATTTACATAAGTATCTCTATCTTGACTTTATGCTTTATTTATCTTTATATTCAAAAACCATTATAACCATTTGAATCCGCCTGACTGAGATTTACAAGATGAACATAGCTTGCTTCATACCAACAATCTTCGTGGGATCGACCCTTACTCACGTAAGGTATTACTTGGACGACCCAGTGCACTTACTGGTTAGTTGTGAGAAGTTGTGACAAAGTGTGATTCACGTTTGAGAGCTCCAAGTCTATTGGCGCCATTGTTGATGATCACAATTTACGCGCACCAAGTTTTTGGCGCTGTTGCTAGGGATTGTTTGAATTTGGACAAGTGATGGTTCATCTTGTTGCTCAGATTAGGTAATTTTCTTTTCAAAAAGTTTTCAAAAATCTTTCAAAAATTTTTTATTTTATCTTCGTTTTTCCAAAAAGTAATTTTCGAAAAAAAATCCAAAAAAAAATCATAAAAACCAAAAATTTTTTTGTGTTTCTTGTTTGAGTCTTGAGTCAATTTCTAAGTTTAGTGTCAATTGCATGTTTTAAAAACTTTTGCATTTTTCGAAAATTCATGCATGTGTTCTTCATGATTTTCAAGTTGTTCTTGACAAGTCTTCTTGTTTAATCTTTAAATTTTATTGTTTTGTGTTTTTGTTGTTTTTCATATGCATTTTTGCATTTATAGTGTCTAAACATGAAAAATTTCTAAGTTTGGTGTCTTGCATGTTTTTCTTTTCTTGAAAATTTTTTCAAAAATAAGTTCTTGATGTTCTTCTTGATCTTCAAAGTGTTCTTGGTGTTCATCATTGACATTCATAGTGTTCTTGCATGCATCATGTATTTTGATCCAAAATTTTCATGTTTTGGGTCATATTTGTGTTTTTCTCTCTCATCATTAAAAATTCAAAAAAAAAATCTTTTCCTTGTTTCTCTCATAAAATTCGAAATCTTTGGGTTGACTTAATCAAAATTTTTTAAAAAATAAGTTGTTTTTTGTTAGTCAAGTCAAGATTTCAATTTTTAAAAATCCTATCTTTCCAAAATCTTTTTCGAAAATCAAATCTTTTTCATTTTTCTTTTATGATTTTCGAAAATTTGAAAATATTTTTCAAAATCCTTTCTTATCTTTATTTCATGATTTTCAAAAACTTTACTAACAATTAATGTGATTGATTCAAAAATTTGAAGTTTGTTACTTTCTTGTTAAGAAAGGTTCGATCTTTAAATTCTAGAATCATATCTTTTGGTTTCTTATTAGTCAAGTAATCCATTTTAATTTTTAAAATCAAATCTTTTTAATTTCCTCTTCAAATCTTTTTCAAAACAAATCTCAATCATATCTTTTTCAAAATCAATTTCAAAATCTTTTCTAACTTCTTATCTTTTCAAAATTGATTTTCAAATCTTTTTCAACTAACTAATTGACTTTTTGTTTGTTTCTTATCATTTTCAAAACCACCTAACTACTTTTCTCTCTCTAATTTTCGAAAATTCCTCACCCTTTTTCAAAATTCTTTCTAATTAACTAATTGTTTCAAATTTTTAATTTTAATTTTATTTCTTCTCTTAATTTTCGAAAATCACTAACCATTTTTCAAAAATAATTTTCGAAATTCTCTCCCTCTCATATTCTTCTATTTATTTATTCATTTACTAACACTTCTCTTCATCTTAAAAATTTGAACCCTCTCCTCTCTTCTGTGTTCGAATTTTTTTCTTCTCTTTCCTCTATTCTCCTCTTTTTCTACTCACATAAAGGAATCTCTATACTGTGACATAGAGGATTCTTCTTCTTTCTTTGTTTTCTTCTCTTTCATATTGGTAGGAACAAAGAAAAAAGAATTCTTGTTGAAGCTGATCCTGAACCTGAAAGGACCTTGAAGAGGAAGCTAAGAGCAGCTAAAGCACAGTACTCTGAAGAGGACCCAACTGAAATTTTCGAACAAGAAAAGGAGATGGCAGCCGAAAATAATAACAACAATAATGCAAGGAAGATGCTTGGTGACTTTATTGCACCAAATTCTAAATTACATAGAAGAAGCATCATCTCAATCCCTGACATTGGAGCAAACAATTTTAAGCTGAAGCCTCAATTAGTTTCTCTAATGCAATAGAATTGCAAGTTTCATGGACTTCTATCAGAAGATCCTTTTTAGTTCTTAACCGAATTCTTGCAGATCTGTGATACTGTTAAGACCAATGGGGTTGATCCCGAGGTCTACAGGCTTATGCTTTTCCCTTTTGCTGTAAGAGACAGAGCTAGAGTATGGTTGGACTCTCAACCTAAAGATAGCCTGAATTCTTGGGATAAGCTGGTCACAACCTTCTTGGCCAAGTTCTTTCCTCCTCAAAAGCTGAGTAAGATTAGAGTGGATGTTCAAACCTTTAAGAAAAAAGATGGTGAATCCCTCTATAAAGCTTGGAAAAGATACAAGCAGTTGACCAAAAAGTGTCCTTCTGACATGCTTTCAGAATGGACCATCCTGGATATATTCTATGATGGTCTGTCTGAATTATCTAAGATGTCATTGGACCATTTTGCATGTGGTTCTATTCATCTGAAGAAAATGCTTGCAAAAGCTCAGGAACTCATTGACATGGTTGCTAATAACCAATTCATGTACACCTCTGAGAGGAATCCTTTGAGTAATGGGACGCCTCAAAAGAGGGGAGTTCTTGAAATTGATACTCTGAATGCCATATTGGCTCAGAATAAAATGTTGACTCAGCAAGTCAACATAATTTTTCAGAGTCTGAATGGATGGCAAAATGCATCCAACAATACTAAAGAGGCATCTTCTGAAGAAGAAGCTTATGATCTTGAGAACCCTGCAATGGCAGAGGTGAATTACATGGGTGAACCCTATGGGAACACCTATAATTCTTCATGGAGAAATCATCCAAATTTCTCATGGAAGGATCAATAAAAGCCTCAACAAGGCTTTAATAATGGTGGAAGAAACAGGCTTAGCAATAGCAAGCCTTTTTCATCATCTTCTCAGCAACAGACAGAGAATTCTGAGCAGAGCCCCTCTAGCTTAGCAAACATAGTCTCTGATCTATCTAAGGCCACTTTAAGTTTCATGAGTGAAACAAGGTTCTCCATTAGAAATTTGGAGGCACAAGTGGGCCAGCTGACTAAGAAAATCACGGAAACCCCTCCTAGTACTCTCCCAAGCAATACAGAAGAGAATCCAAAAAGAGAGTGCAAGGCCATTGACATAATCACAATGGACGAATCCAAAGAGGAGGAGAAGGACGTGAATCCCAGTGAGGAAGACCTCCTGGGATGTCCTCTGAACAAAAGGAGTTCTAAACTGAGGAACCTAAGTAATCTGAGGCTCACCTAGAGACCATAGAGATTCCATTGAACCTCCTTTTACCATTCATGAGCTCTGAGAACTATTCTTCCTTTGAAGAGGATGAAGATGTAACTGAAGAGCAAGTTGCTCAATATCTAGGAGCCATCATGAAGCTGAATACCAAGTTGTTTGGTAATGAGACTTGGGAAGGTGAACCTCCCTTGCTCATTAGTGAACTAGATACATGGGTTCAGCAAACTCTACCTCAAAAGAAACAAGATCTTGGTAAATTCTTGATATCCTGTACCATAGGCACCATGACCTTTAAGAAGGATCTATGTGACCTGGGGTCAGGCATAAATCTTATGCCACTCTCTGTAATGGAGAAGCTGGGGATCTTTGAGGTACAAGCTGCAAGAATCTCATTAGAGATGGCAGACAAGTCAATAAAATAAGCTTATGGATTGGTAGAGGACGTGTTGGTAAAGGTTAAAGGCCTTTACATCCCTGCTGATTTCATAATCTTAGACACTAGGAAGGATAAGAATGAATCCATCATTCTTGGAAGACCCTTCCTAGCCACAGCAGGAGCTATGATTGATGTTGACAGAGGAGAGTTAGTCCTTCAATTGAATGGGGACTACCTTGTGTTTAAAGCTCAAGGTTATCCTTCTGTAAACATGGAAAAGAGGCACGATAAGCTTCTCTCAATATAGAGTCAAACAAAGCCCCCACAATCAAACTCTAAGTTTAGTGTTGGGAGGCCAAAACCAAACTTTATGTTTGGTGTTGAACCCCCACATTCAAACTCTAAGTTTGGTTTTGGGAGGTTCCAACAATGCTCTGATGATCTATGAAGCTCTATGAGAGCTCACTGTCAAGCTTTGACATTAAAGGAGCGCTTATTGCGAGGCAACCCAATTTTTATTTATCTATATTTCTATTGTTCTTTTATGTTTTATTAGGTTTATGATCATGTGGAGTCACAAAACAATTTCAAAAATTAATAACAGAATAAAAAATAGCAGAAGAAAAAGCACAGCCTGGAGGGAGAGCTTATTAGCGTTTAAACGCCAGTAAGGAGCATCTACTGGCGTTCAACGCCAGAACAGAGCATGAAACTGGCGTTGAATGCCAGAAATAAGCAGCAGTCTGGCGTTTAAATGCCAGGATTACACCATGAGGAGAGTTGGCATTAAACGCCAGAAACAAGCATGGAAGTGGCGTTCAACGCCAGAAACATGCTGCAGATTGGCGTTGAACGTCCAAAACAAGCATGGAAGTGGCGTTTAACGCCAGAAACATGCTACAGTCTGGTGTTAAACGCTAGGATTGCATACAGAGGGCATTTTACACGCCTAAAGGGTGCATGGATCAGAAATCCTTGACACCTCAGGATCTGTGGACCCCACAGAATCACCTCAGGATCTGTAGACCCCACAGGATCCCCACCTACCTTCTCCTTCTCTCTCACACCTTTTCATAACACTCTTCCCCAAACACCCTTCACCAATCACCTCAATCTCTCTTTCCCATCACCTCTTCACCACTCACATCCATCCACTCTTCCCCATAAACCCCACATACCTTCAAATTCAAAATCTCTTTCCCACCCAAACCCACCCTAAATAACCGAACCCCATTCCCTCTCCCTCTACTATATAAACCCCTCCATCCTTCTTCATTTTCACACAACACAACCTTCTCCTCTCCCCTTTGGCCAAAACCCACACATCTATCCCTCTCTTCCATGTCTTCTTCTTCTTCTTCTTCTATTCCTTCTTTTCTTTGCTCGAGGGCAAGCAACATTCTAAGTTTGGTATGGTAAAAGCATAGCTTTTTTGTTTTTCCATAACCATTTATGGCACCTAAGGCCAGAGAAACCTCTAGAAAGAGTAAAGGAAAGACAAAAGCTTCCACCTCCGAGTCATGAGAGATGGAGAGATTCATCTCAAAAGCCCATCACTAAGAAGAGGATGGAGCAAACAAGAGAGACTATTCATGGATCTCAAGAGACACATGAGGAAGCTCATCATCAAGAATTCCCTGAGATGCCTCAAGGGATGTATTTTCCTTCGAACAACTATTGGGAACAACTCAACACTTCTCTAGAAGGATTGAGTCATGAACCAATTAAGGGTGGAACACCAAGAGCACTCCATCATTCTCAATGAGATTAGAGAAGATCAAAGAGCTATGAGGGAGGAGCAACAAAGGCAAGGAAGAGACATAGAGGAGCTCAAGGACACCATTGGTCCTTCAAGAAGAAGGCGCCACCATCACTAAGGTGGACTCATTCCTTAACTTCCTTGTTCTTATCTCTCTGTTTTTTGGTTTTTATGCTCTATGTTTGTCTATGTTTTGAGTCTTTACTACATGATCATTGATGTCTAGTGTCTATGTCTTAAGGCTATGAATAATTCCCTGAATCCTTCACCTTTCTTAAATGAAAAATATTTTTAATACAAAAGAACAAGAAGTATATGAGTTTCGAATTCATCCTTGAATTTAGTTTAATTATATTGATGTGGTGACAATACTTTTTGTTTTCTGAATGAATGCTTGAACAGTGTATATTTTTGATCTTGCTGTTTATGAATGTTAAAATTGTTGGCTCTTGAAAGAATGATGAAAAAGAGAAATGTTATTGATGATCTAAAAAATCATAAAATTGATTCTTGAAACAAGAAAAAATAGTTAAAAAGAAAAAGCTTGCGAAAAAAATGGCGAGAAAAAAATATAAAAGAAAAAGAAAAAGCAATCAGAAAAAGTCAATAGCCCTTAAAACCAAAAGACAAGGGTAAAAAGGATCCAAGGCTTTGAGCATCAATGGATAGGAGGGCCCAAAGAAATAAAATCCAGGCCTAAGCGGCTAAATCAAGCTGTCTCTAACCATGTGCTTGTGGCATGCAGGTCCAAGTGAAAAGCTTGAGACTGAGTGGTTAAAGTCATGATCCAAAACAAAAAGAGTGTGCTTAAGAGCTCTGGAAACCTCTAATTGGGGACTTTAGCAAAGCTGAGTCACAATCTGAAAAGGTTCACACAGTCATGTGTCTGTGGCATTTATGTATCCGGTGGTAATACTGAAAAACAAAGTACTTAGGGCCACGGCAAGACTCATAAAAGTAGCTGTGTTCAAGAATCAACATACTTAACTCGGAGAATCAATAAAACTATCTGAACTCTGAGTTCCTATAGATGCCAATCATTCTAAACTTCAAAGGATAAAGTGAGATGCCAAAACTGTTCAGAAGCAAAAAGCTACAAGTCCCGCTCATCTAATTAGAACTAATATTCATTGATATTTTGAGAATTATAGTATATTCTCTTCTTTTTATCCTATTTGATTTTCAGTTGCTTGGGGACAAGCAACAATTTAAGTTTGATGTTGTGATGAGCGGATAATTTATAAACTTTTTGGCATTATTTTTAGGTAGTTTTTCGTAGGATCTAGCTACTTTTAGGGATATTTTTATTAGTTTTTATGCAAAATTCACATTTCTGGACTTTACTATGAGTTTGTGTATTTTTCTACGATTTCAGGTATTTTCTGGCTGAAATTGAGGGACCTGAGCAAAAATCTAATAGAAGGCTGACAAAGGACTGCTGATGCTGTTGGATTCTGACCTCCCTGCACTCGAAATAGATTTTCTGGAGCTACAGAACTCCAAATGGCACTCTTTTGACCGGGTCTTTTTCCCTATTTTCGAATTTATATTGCATTTAGGGGGGCTGGCCATTCGGCCATGCCTGGACCATCACTTATGTACTTTCAATGGTGGAGTTTCTACACATCATAGATTAAGGGTGTGGAGCTCTGCTGTTCCTCGAGTTTTAATGCAATTACTACTATTTTCTATTCAATTCAGCTTATTCTTGTTCTAAGATATTCGTTGTACTTCAACATGATGAGTGTCATGATCCGTGACACTCATCATCATTCTCACCTATGAACGCGTGACTGACAACCACTTTCGTTCTACCTTAGAATGAGCGTGTATCTCTTGGATTCCTTAATCAGAATCTTCGTGGTATAAGCTAGAATCCATTGGCAGCATTCTTGAGAATCCGAAAAGTCTAAACCTTGTCTGTGGTGTTCCGAGTAGCATTCAGGGATTGAATGACTGTGACGAGCTTCAAACTCGCGATTGTTGGGCATAGTGACAGATGCAAAAAAATCACTGGATTCTATTCTGACATAATCGAGAACCGACAAATGATTAGCCGTGCTGTGACAGAGCATTTGGACCATTTTCACTGAGAGGATGGAAAGTAGCCATTGACAACGGTGATGCCCTACATACAGCTTGCCATGGAAAGGAGTAAGAATGCTTGGATGAAAGCAGTAGAAAGGCAGAGATTCAGAAGGAACATAGCATCTCCATACACTTGTCTGAAATTTCCACCAATGATTTACATAAGTATCTCTATCTTTACTTAATGCTTTATTTATCTTTATATTCAAAAACCATTATAACCATTTGAATCACCTGACTGAGATTTACAAGATGACCATCGCTTGCTTCATACCAACAATCTCCGTGGGATCGACCTTTACTCACGTAAGGTATTATTTGGACGACCCAGTGCACTTGCTGGTTAGTTGTGCGAAGTTGTGACAAAGTGTGATTCACGTTTGAGAGCTCCAAGTCTATTGGCGCCATTGTTGATGATTACAATTTACACGCATCACTCCTCACTTCTGTATAAAGTTTCCAACGGAGGAGGGAATTGCCACCATTAAGGGAGACCAAAAGTTGGCGAGAAAATGTTACAATGAAAGCCTGAATTTGCGAGAAAAGGGCAAAGAAGTCAATATAATTGAACTCGGAGGAGTCCGAGTAAAGGAAGAACTATGGCCACAGCCTGAAGGAAGGACGGAGGTAGTCCAGATCGTAGAAGAAGTTGGAAAAGACACCAACATAGGAGCCAATATGAGAATAGAGTTAAAAAATGATCTTATAAAACTCCTAAAAGAGAATTCCAATCTATTTGCTTGGAAGGCTGCCGACATGCCTGGAATAGACCCGGAGCTCATGACACACAAGCTGGTGGTCTGTCCCGGGTTCTGACCTGTCTAACAAAGAAGACGAAAGATCGGACCAGAACGAGCTCAGGTGGTCGAAGAACAAGTTCAAGCTTAGTTAGAAGTCGGATTTATCAGGGAAGTCAAGTATCCAACATAGCTGGTGAACGTAGTGTTGGTAAAAAAGCAAAACGGAAAGTGGAGAATGTGTGTTGACTACACCGACCTCAATAAAGCATGTCTAAAGGACCCCTACCCACTTCCCAGTATAGGTGCTTTAGTGGACTCCAGCTCGGAATACCAGTACCTATCATTCATGGATGCTTACTCTGGATACAATCAAATCCCGATGTATAAGTCGGATCAAGAAAAGACATCTTTCATCACACCTAGAGCAAATTACTGTTACGTGGTCATGTCATTTGGATTAAAAAATGCAGGTGCCACATATCAAAGGCTGATGAACAAGATGTTTGCACCACACCTTGGAAGCCTAATGGGAGTGTACGTGGATGACATGTTGGTAAAGACCAAGGAGGAGGCAAATCTCCTGACTGACCTCTCACAAGTATTCAATACTATAAGAAGGCATGGGATGAGACTAAATCCTGAAAAATGCACATTTGCAATAGAGGCAGAAAATTTTTTAGGATTTATACTCACATAAAGGGGAATTGAGGCTAACCCCGACAAATGTAAAGCAATCATAGAAATGAGGAGTCCAACCTGCATAAAAGAAGTCCAACAGTTGAATGGACGACTTGCAGCTTTAACCAGATTCTTGGTAGGATCAGCCTTGAGATCCTTGCCAGTTTTTTTTTCTCTACTAAGAAAAGGGTGCCAATTTGAGTGGACCTCTAAGTGTGAAGAAGCTTTCCAAGAATTCAAGAAGTTCTTGAGTCAGCCACCAGTCCTTACCCGGCCCAAAGTGGGAGAGGACCTTGTACTGTACCTAGCTATCTTTGAAAAAGCAGTAGCGTCGGCACTAATTCAAGAAGATAAGGTCGGACATCATCCATTTTATTTCACCAGCAAAGTCCTACAAAGACCCAAGTTGAGGTATCAAAAAATAGAAAAGTTTGCCTACGCCTTAATTCTGGCATCCAGGAGCCTCCGACCTTATTTTCAGGCTCACACCATAAGAGTTCGAGCGAACCAGCCCATGAAGCAAATTCTTTAGAAAATGGACATTGCAGGTCAAATGATTCAATGGGCTATAGAGTTATCTGAGTTCAACTTGAGATACAAAACTCGGACAGCGATTAAAGGCCAATGCCTTACCGACTTCTTGGCAGAATACACAGGAAACAAGAACAAGACCTCTACGACTTGGAACCTTTATGTAGATGGGTCCTCTAATAAAGTCAGAAGCAGCGCTGGCATCATCCTAGTAAGAGAAGAGGGGACTCAAATAGAGGTCTCTCTGAAGTTTGAATTCCATGCTTCCAACAACCAAGCCGAATATGAAGCCTTAATCGCAGGCTTGAAACTTGCCAAAGAAGTCGGTGCGACCAAGGTAATAGTCTTTAGTGACTCCCAAGTAGTAACTTCTCAAATTAATAGAGAATACCAGGCAAAAGATCCTAATATGAAAAGGTACTTGGAGAAAATACTTGGGCATCTTAGCCAATTCCTTCAGATCGAGGTCAGACACATAACTCGAAAACTCAACAGCAGAGCCGATGCCCTCTCCAAATTAGCAAGTACCATGCCTGGAAGAAATAACAGAAGTTTGATACAATAGGCTCTCCAGGAGCCCTCGGTTACAAAGACGGATAACAAATTAGACGTTCTACCTATTTTGGGCTTAAACCTTGGTTGGATGAGCCCTTTAGTCTAATACCTGAAATTCGACATTCTTTTTGAGGAACAGAAGGAATCTAAGAAACCTCGGAGGAAAGCACAAAACTATACTTTGGTACAAAAATGTCCTTTATAAAAGAGGGATATCTACTCCATTGTTGAAGTGTGTCCCGACCTCTAAGATGGAGGAAATCTTGGAAGAAGTGCATAATGGCATTTGTTGGAATCACCTCAGAGCAAGGTCTTTAGCCAGGAAAGTGATCCGAGCTGTGTTCTTTTGGCCAACCTTACAAAAGGACGCCACCGACTTTGTTAAAAAGTGCCAACTCTGTCAGAGGCATGCGAACTTCCACGTCGCCCCCCAAAGAGCTCATTAGTGTAACCTCTCTCTGGCCTTTCGCAAAATGGGGATTAGACCTACTCGAACCCTTTCTTCAAGCTCTGGACAAGTCAAATACCTGATTTTGGGAGTGGATTATTTCACCAAGTGGATAGAAGCAGAGCCACTGGCCGCTATCATAGCTCAAAGAAGTCGGAGGTTCTTGTACAAGAATATCATTATCCGATTTGGAGTCCCTCACTCTATTACCACAGATAATGGTACATAGTTCACAGACACAACATTCAGAAATCTGGTAGCCAGTATGAAGATCAAGCATCAATTCACATCAGTAGAACATCCTCAAGCCAATGGCCAGGCTGAAGCTGCCAATAAAGGCATATTGGTGGGTTTAAAAAAGAGATTGCAAGATGTGAAGGGAGCTTGGGTTGAAGAGCTCTCTTAAGTACTATGGGTTTATTGAACTACACCTGACTCCACTACTGGAGAAACACCTTTCTGACTTGCATATGGCATAAAAGCCATGATCCTAGTAGAGGTCAATGAGCAAAGTCTGAGGGTGAGATTCTATGAAGAGATCGGAAATATCCTAGCCCAAAATGAGGAACTCGAACTACTCCCAGAAGTTTGATACCAAGCTCAGATGAGACAAGCAGCATTAAAACAGAGAATGTTGGTCAAGTACAATAGAATAGTCATTCAAAGAAGCTTCGCAGCAAATGACCTTGTCCTCATAAGAAATGACATCGAAATAAACAAGTCGAGCAAAGGGAAGCTTGCTGCAAACTAGAAAGGACCTTTCAAGGTAACTGAAGTCTTGGGAAAAGGTTACTACAAGATATCCGACCTGAGTGGAGCTGAGCTTCCAAGGTCATGGCATGCTTGCAACTTAAAGAGATATTATAGCAAGAAGCGTACTCCGTTCCCTGATGTACTCTTTTTCCCAACTTCATGGTTTTTTTCCCAAGAAGGGTTTTCCTGAAGGGGGTTTTAATGAGGCATCAAAGCGGGGGTAGGGGCAAGAACTCAACTCCCTTAGTAGCAAAAGCATCTCTTGTAACGCAGGTTTCTTAATAAAACAATATTTCCTTTCTCAATTCCAGTATTATTTCTACGACACGCATTAACTTAAGCTAAAAAAATGCAAAAATTTATTGCCTGACCTACATGGTTGGTGATGAGCGGATAATTTGTATGCTTTTTGGCATTGTTTTTAGTATGTTTTTAGTATGATTTAGTTAGTTTTTAGTATATTTTTATTAGTTTTTAGTTAAAATTCACTTTTCTGGACTTTACTATGAGTTTGTGTGTTTTTCTATGATTTCAAGTATTTTCTGGCTGAAATTGAGGGACCTGAGCAAAAATCTGATTCAGAGACTAACAAGGACTGCAAATGCTGTTGGATTCTGACCTCCCTGCACTCAAAGTGGATTTTCTGGAGCTACAGAAGCCCAATTGGCACGCTCTCAACGGCGTTGGAAAGTAGACATCCTGGGCTTTCCAGCAATATATGATAGTCTATACTTTGCCCAAGATTTGATGGCCCAAACCGGCG
>NC_029777.3:67911200-67911524 GCF_000817695.3 Arachis duranensis
TCTAACCTTGTCTGTGGTATTCTGAGTAGGATTCAATGATTGAATGACTGTGACGTGCTTCAAACTCCTGAGGGCGGGGCGTTAGTGACAGACGCAAAAGAATCACTGGATTCTATTCCGGCCTGATCGAGAACCGACAGATGGATAGCCGTGCCGTGACAGGGTGCGTTGAACATTTCCACTGAGAGGATGGGAGGTAGCCACTGACAACGGTGAAACCCTTGCATACAGCTTGCCATGGAAAGGAGTAAGAAGGATTGGATGAAGACAGTAGGAAAGCAGAGAGACGGAAGGGACCCAGCATCTTCATACGCTTATCTGAAA
>NC_029777.3:67911713-67913167 GCF_000817695.3 Arachis duranensis
CGCATAAGGTTTATTACTTGGACGACCCAGTACACTTGCTGGTTAGTTGTGCGAAGTTGTAGTGATCACAATTTCGTCCACTAAGATTTTGGCACCATTGCCGGGGATTGTTGAGTTTGGACAACTGACGGTTCATCTTGTTTCTTAGATTAGGTATTTTTTCTTCAGAGTTCTTAAGAATGAATTCTAGTGTTTCAAGGTGATGTTCTTATCATTACCAAAGCTGATTGATCTTCATCAATTTAGCTCTTGAATGCAATGTTCTGCTGAAGCTTGGCTAGCCATGTCTAATTTCTTTAGACTGAAGCTTTAGACTGACATTGCATGATTCCTGGAATTCTCATTAAGAATTTTGATACCTTTATTTTCTTTTTCCACTTAATTTTCGAAAAAGCACAAAAAAATTTACAAAATCATAAAAACCAAAAATATTTCTTGTTTGAGTCTAGTGTTTCATGTTAAGTTTGGTGTCAATTGCATGTTTCTATTCTTTCTACATTCATGCATGTGTCTTCATTAATCTTCAAGTTGTTCTTGATGGTTTCATTGCTCTGATTTTTAAATTCTATTGACTTGAGTGTTTATGTGTCTCATATGCATTCTCATTAGTGTCAGTAGTATACAAACTGCTAAGTTTGGTGTCTTGCATGCATTGTTATTTGATTTCAGTTGCATTTTGATTATTCCTAACTATTAAAAATCCAAAAACATTTTTTTTGTGTCTTTTCAAGTCAATAATACAGAGAATTGAAGATTCAGAACATACTGTAGAGGAATTACACAGAAAAGGCTGGGTGTTCAAAATGCCCAGTGAGGAAGGCAAATTGGCGTTTAAACGCCAGCCAGGGTGCCTGGCTGGGCGTTTAACGCCCAAAAGGGTAGTAGTTTGGGCGTTAAACGCCAGAATGTGCACCATTCTGGGCGTTTAACGCCAGGATGGCACAAGAGGGAAGATTCTGTTTTCAACTCAAATTTTTTTTCAAGTTTTCAAAATTTTTCAAAATCAAATCTTTTTCAAATCAAATCTTTTCAATCAAATCTTTTTCAAAATCAATTTCTTTCTATTTTCAAAAATACTTGCTCTCAATTAATGATTTGATTCAACATTTCAAGTATGTTGCCTTTTCTGTTGAGAAAGGTTTAATGTTTGAATCATATCTTTTCTTGTTAGCAGAGTCATTAATTTTTAAAATCAAATCTTTTTAAAAAATGTTTTCAAATCATATCTTCTCAATCACATCTTTTTTAAAACCAATCATATCTTCCTAAGCACATCTTTTTCAAAATAGTTTTCAATCATATCTTTTTAATTTCTAATTTCAAAATCTTTTTCAAAAATTCACTTTACTTCTTTCTCATTCTTGGTTTTCGAAAATCAATTAAAGTTTTTCAAAATGTTTTTAAAATCTTTTTCGAAAAATTACTTCCCCTCTTCTCACATCCTTCTATTTATG
>NC_029777.3:67913294-67914517 GCF_000817695.3 Arachis duranensis
CATGGCAGCTGAAAACAACAACAATGCCAACAATGCAAGGAAGGTGCTGGGTGACTTTACTGCACCTACTCCCGACTTCTATGGGAAAAGCATCTCTATCCATGCCATTGGAGCAAACAACTTTGAGCTTAAGCCTCAATTAGTTTCTCTAATGCAACAGAATTGCAAGTTCCATGGACTTCCATTGGAAGATCCTCATCAGTTTTTAGCTGAATTCTTGCAAATCTGTGACACTGTCAAGACTAATGGGGTTGACCCTGAGGTCTACAGACTTAAGCTATTCCCTTTTGCTGTAAGAGACAGAGCTAGGACATGGTTGGACTCACAACCTAAAGAAAGCCTGAACTCTTGGGAAAAGCTAGTCAATGCCTTCTTGGCAAAGTTCTTTCCACCTCAAAAATTGAGTAAGCTTAGAGTGGAAGTCCAAACCTTCAGACAGAAGGAAGGAGAATCCCTCTATGAAGCTTGGGAAAGATACAAACAATTAATCAGAAAGTGTCCTTCTGATATGCTTTCTGAATGGAGCATCATAGGTATCTTCTATGATGGTCTACTGAACTGTCCAAGATGTCATTGGATAGCTCTGCTGGAGGATCTCTTCATCTGAAGAAGACGCCTGCAGAAGCTCAGGAACTAATTGAAATGGTTGCAAATAACCAATTCATGTACACTTCTGAAAGGAATCCTGTGAACAATGGGATTAATCAGAAGAAAGGAGTTCTTGAGATTGACACTCTGAATGCCATATTGGCTCAGAACAAAATATTAACTCAGCAAGTCAATATGATTTCTCAAAATCTGTCTAGAATGCAAAATGCACCAAGCAGTACTAAGGAAGCTTCATCTGAGGAAGAAGCTTATGATCCTGAGAACCCTTCAATGGAAGAGGTGAATTACATGGGAGAACCCTATGAAAACAACTATAATCCTTCATGGAGAAATCATCCAAATCTCTCATGGAAGGACCAACAGAAGCCTCAACAAGGCTTCAACAACAATAATGGTAGAAGAAATAGGTTTAGTAATAGCAAGCCTTTTCCATCATCTTCTCAGCAACAGACAGAGAGTTCTAAGCAGAATAACTCTGACTTAGCAACCATGGTCTCTGATCTAATCAAAACCACTCAAAGTTTCATGACTGAAACAAGGTCCTCCATCAGAAACTTGGAAGGACAAGTGGGTCAGCTGAGCAAGAAAATCACTGAACTCCCTCCTAGTACTCT
>NC_029777.3:67915708-67916140 GCF_000817695.3 Arachis duranensis
GAGGTTCCAACATTGCTCTGAGTATCTGTGAGGCTCCATGAGAGCCCTCTGTCAAGCTACTGACATTAAAGAAGCACTTGTTGGGAGGCAACCCAATGTTATATTTTATATATTTTCCTTTGTTATTTTATGTTTTCTGTAGGTTGATGATCATGAGAAGTCACAAAATCAATTGAAAAAGCAAAAACAAAATGAAAAACAGAAAGAAAAATAGCACACCCTGGAGGAAGAACCTGCTGGCGTTTAAACGCCAGTAAGGTTAGCAGATGGGCGTTTAACGCCCAGTCTGGCACCATTCTGGGTGTTTAACGCCAGAAAGGGGCACCAGACTGGCGTTAAACGCCAGTAAAGGGCAAGAACTTGGTGTTAGACGCCAGAAATGGGCACCAGCCCGGCGTTTAACGCCAGAATTGGCACAAAGGGCATTTTTGC
>NC_029777.3:67917144-67917638 GCF_000817695.3 Arachis duranensis
AAGGTTAGCCTTTCTTCATCTCATTTGTCACCTCTGTTATTCAGTTGGAGTTGACATAGAGGGAGACATCCCCATTGATGAGGACAAAGCCATCACTAAGAAGAGGATGGAACACACAAGAGACCCCACTCATCATGAGATCCCTGAGATGCCTCAAGGGATGCACTTTCCTCCACAAAACTATTGGGAGCAACTAAACACCTCCCTAGGAGAATTGAGTTCCAACATGGGACAACTAAGGGTGGAGCATCAAGAACATTCCATTCTCCTCCATGAAATTAGAGAAGATCAAATAATCATGAGAGAGGAGCAACAAAGACAAGGAAGAGACATTGAGGAGCTCAAGCACTCCATAGGATCTTCAAGAGGAAGAACAAGCCGCCATCACTAAGGTGGACCCGTTCTTTAATTTCATTGTTCTTTATTTTTCTGTTTTTTGAAATTTTATGCTTATGTTTATCTATGTTTGTGTCTTGTGATCATTAGTGTCTTAA
>NC_029777.3:67917891-67918145 GCF_000817695.3 Arachis duranensis
TTGGCTCTTGAAAGAATGATGAAAAAGGAGACATGTTACTGAGGATCTGAAAAATCATAAAAATGATTCTTGAAGCAAGAAAAAGCAGTGAATTCAAAAAAAAAAAACGAAAAAAAGGGAGAAAAAGAAAAAGAAAGAAAAAGAAAGAAATAAAGTTGTGATCCAAGGAAAAAAGAGTATGCTTAAGAACCCTGGACACCTCTAATTGGGGACTCTAGCAAAGCTGAGTCACAATCTGAAAAGGTTCACCCAGT
>NC_029777.3:67918284-67918650 GCF_000817695.3 Arachis duranensis
ATACTTAACTAGGAGAATCAATAACACTATCTGGATTCTAAGTTCCTAAAGAAGCCAATCATTCTGAATTTCAAAGGATAGAGTGAGATGCCAAAACTATTCAGAGGCAAAAAGTTAAAAGTCCCGCTAATCTAATTGGAGCTAAGTTTCATTGATAATTTGGAGTCTATAGTATATTCTCTTCTTTTTATCTTATTTGAATTTCAGTTGCTTGGGGACAAGCAACAATTTAAGTTTGGTGTTGTGATGAGTGGATAATTTGTACGCTTTTTGGCATTGTTTTTAGTATGTTTTTAGTATGATCTAGTTAGTTTTTAGTATATTTTTATTAGTTTTTAGTTAAAATTCACTTTTCTGGACTTTACT
>NC_029777.3:67918861-67919039 GCF_000817695.3 Arachis duranensis
GGCGCGCTCTCAACGGCGTTGGAAAGTAGACATCCTGGGCTTTCCAACAATATATGATAGTCCATACTTTGCCCAAGATTTTATGGCCCAAACCGGCGTTCAAAGTCACCATCAGAATTCCCAGTGTTAAACGCCGGAACTGGCACAATAATGGGAGTTAAACGCCCAAACTGGCACC
>NC_029777.3:67919599-67926396 GCF_000817695.3 Arachis duranensis
AGCTTGCCATGGAAAGGAGTAAGAAGGATTGGATGAAGACAGTAGGAAAGCAGAGAGACGGAAGGGACCCAGCATCTTCATACGCTTATCTGAAATTCCCACCAATGAATTACATAAGTATCTCTATCTTTATCTTTATGTTTTATTCATCATTCATATCCATTTGAGTTTGCCTGACTAAGATTTACAAGGTGACCATAGCTTGCTTCATACCAACAATCTCTGTGGGGTCGACCCTTACTCGCGTAAGGTTTATTACTTGGACGACCCAGTACACTTGCTGGTTAGTTGTGCGAAGTTGTAGTGATCACAATTTCGTCCACCAGTTGGCAAGATGAAGCGAAGAGGTACAAGTCATTGTAAATAAGGTATAAAAGATGATCATATGAAGCTCGGATGGAAACAACTTATAGGTCGGTAAACGTTAGCAAAACAAAATGCATCACAAAAGTATCCTAATTTATGAAAACAACTCAATAATAAAATTAAGTTGAGCACTAAGTAATGGAAAAGGAAAATCCTTGAAAAATCCAAGGTAAAGGCTATCCAAAAAAGCTTTCACAAAAGCCTCTCAAAGAACCTAACAAAAGAGAAAAACCTTTCAAAAACCTTACGATCAAGACCTACGAAGGGAAAATTCAAAAACCTTTCAAAATTTCCCATTACCACTTAAGAGCAAAGGATAAATCCTATTAAAAAGGATAAGTAAATGAAATAACAGTTGTTAAAAAATCCTTTTCAAAAGGATCAATGTTAACAGCAAGCATACCAAAGAAATATTCAAAATGTACATAGAAGTGTTCATAAAAAAGGACCCACAAGCCGGGCCTTAATAGAAATATTAAACAGAGCCAATAAGGGGATTCTGGTCATCAGGCAGAGAGGAAGATGGATTAGCTGCAGAAGTCGGAGGGGTCGGAGGAATCTCTTTGGAGGGCACAACCTCGTGCTGACTCGAAGAACTCGGAGGGACTTTCGAGGAGGTGGCAACTTCTCAGGGAGGAGATTCCACCTAACGTTTCCCAATAGTTTTTAGCTCCGAGTCAGTAGGAGGCCAAGGAGGAAAGATGATCTCCCCCTCAATCACAATTTTGTCAGGGTGAAGGGGAGACAAGTCAAGGTTGGGAGCAAGAACCTGAACCTGATTCTTCAACACTTCAAACACCTCCTTCGTCCCTTCAGCAACTGACTCCTCCAAATCTATATAACTCTTCTTGAGGCCACTTCAACTCCAGATTCTCCCTAAAGACCCTAGCATGATTCTCTTGAGCCTTCTTCAACAACCCCTTAGCCAAAGCACAAGAAGCAGCAGACTCTCTCTCCCTATCTCGAGCCTTGAAGAGCTCGGCCTCCCAACTCATTTTATCCTCTTCCAACCCCTTCTCAGCCTCCCTAAGAGTGGCCACCTCGGCCTGAAGGGCCTCCAAAGAATGTTGTGTAACATTTAGAGGAGCCTTCTCAAACTCTTTAAAGAGGGTAGAGTATACACCAACAGTCCGGATCCCCCCTCGGATTAAGACTTTACGGTAATTTTTGATAGAAGCATCATCCATAGCAATAAAACTATGGGGAAGAATGTGCCTCTCACAAAATTTTACCCCATCAAATCCAGCACCATCAATACTAAGGATGCTGGATTTCAGAGTCTTTCTCTTTTTAGAGGTTGGCTCCGAGAAAGAAGGGACTGGAGGAGTAAGCACTAAAGAAGGAGGTGGAAGAGGAGGAGGAAGAGGAAGTTTTACCGACTTGTTCTGAGAGGAGGACGTCCCTGAATCAGACTTAGTTGGAGAAGATGTATCCAACTTTCTACTTTCCTGCAGTTGAGCAGCTCGGGCACGGGCGTTTCTCTTTGCCTCCTAGACCCTCTGGTACGCTTTAGACCCACTTTTTATTTTTTCTACAAAAATAAATGAAAGGACATCAATAAACAAGTTAGAGAAACAAATAATTTCCTACAAAATTAAAAACAAGGAGGCTACCAAGCTCAGTACGGACATAGCTCGGGGTCTCGAGAAGAAATTTTTTGGTGTCGAGGTTTGGAGCCCGTCCCCAAGCCTCTCAAAAGAATTCGACTACAGCCTCTTCGACTTCATCCAAATCCACCAAATTATATTTTTCAACAGCGGCTGCCTTTATCTAGTACAGTGGGAAGCGATGCTCTTTATTCTCATCTAGAAAAAAAGGATGGCGACCCTCTACGGCTCAGAGTTTGAAAAAGGAATTCTTGAAATCATGAAAGGATTCATCAAAAATAGAAAAAACTTTCCGACCTTGAATGACTCGGAAGGAAATCCATTGTTGCTTATTTTTATTAGAAGTAGCGCTGAAAGGCTTTGTAAGATGAAACAGAAAGAAAAATACCCGTAAAGAAATCGGAAAACCAAGCTCGCGATTGACAAGTTGGTAGATCCCAACAGTTGGAAAGGAGCAACTCTACAGTAAGAAAGGACTTCGGTTTCAAAATCAGAAAAAGGAAACGTCACCCCAAGTCGGGTGAAAATACAACCATACATAAAAATGAAGGGGGAGTCAGAATCTACAACTCTGCCAAAGTAGACTCAGTCCTTTGGGTCAGGACAACTAACTCGTACTTCACCTTGTCCTCCCCAGAACTACAGAGCCTATGGTGCTTTCGAAACTCATCCACAAAAACATTATCTACTAAAGGAATTTTGCAAAGAATTGAGGCATCTACCCATCTCAACAAATCCTCAGGAACCCTCGAAGACATTTTGGAAATGGAGGGACGAGACATCCAGGATGGTATACCTACATTACACAAAAAGAATAAGAACCATTACATACAAGTTCAAAACAGAGGCAGTTTCTTCAAAAAAGCAACCCATAGCCAGAAAGAAATAATCTTTTGAAGAAAAAGCAAAGGTCCCTAGATATATGCAGCACTAAAACGACCTTAAAGATACATAAACTACATAGCATCTCTCAAACACCTAGTCCATCAAGCAGAGATCACAAAAACAATAGGAACACCATAAAAAGTATAGTAGTAAGAAACTAACCTTTCTTTGGGGGAGGAACGAAGGGAGGAGAGCTTTCAACAGGGGAGAAGCAAATGTTTTAAGGCACCAAATGCTGGAAAATGAAAGGGCTGGAGGAAGATGAAGAAAGCGCGAAAGAGAGAAAGAAATTTCACAGAGGAAGACGAAAAAGAACAACGAGAAAAAGGGGGAAAGTATTTATAATGCACTAGGGGTAAAACCGTAAAAAGCCCCACTCATTTAAAGAGTGTGCCGTTACCAATGTAAATACCTGATAAACCATTATTTTATTATTTATAGTGTTTAATTGAGTGGTTTTATCAAGTCTTTCACCCACTTATTCATATGATTAGCGTGATATTACAAGTCCTTCCCAAAATTATTCTATGATTGAAAACTCGCTTCCTAAAGATCTTTTAATTGTATATTTTTATTCTCTTTTATACCATTCGATGCCGTGATCTATGTTTTAAAGTGTTTCAGGCTTCATAGGGCAGGAATGGCTTAAAGAATGGAGAGGAAGATTACAAAAATGGAAGGAACACAAGAAATTGAGGAGATGACCAGCGAGAAGTGACGCGAGCGCATGGCTCACGCAACTGCGCGAAATGGAGGAAATCGAAGTGACGCGCTCGCGTGCCTGATGCGAACGCGTGGATTGGAAGCTGCACGAGTGACGTGAATGCGTGGATGACGCGCACGCGTGGCACGAAAAACGCTGGATGACGCAAACGCGTGGACGACGCGGTTGCGTGACGTGCGTGATCTGCAGAATTTGCAGAAATCACTGGCATGGATTCTGGGCCGCATTTTAACCCAGCTTTCAGCCTAGAAACGGAGATTAGAGCGAGGGAACATGCAGAGACAAAAGACAATTCTCATTCTGCATAATTGCTAGTTTTTAGTTTTTGGGATCTAGAGAGAGAATTCTACCTCTTCCTCTAGGTTTTTCTTTACATTCATAGTTTTAGGATTTGAAGATTTTGCTTTGGTATTTGAGAAGAGTCTACCTCCGGAACTGGTTATTCTAGTTTGTTTACTTACTTTTTACTTACTCTTTCATATCTTTAATTTGTCCAGAGTTACAATTGGATTATTTTTAGAGTTTATTAATACAAATACTATTTTTATTTTTAATTGATCTCTTTGATTATTGTTTATCATGTCTCTTTTTATTTCCCCTTTTAATTTTGTGATGTCTACATTTATGATAATGGAGTAGTTTCCCAACTTGATTGGGAGTTGATTAAAAGGAGAACCTTGAGTTGGAATACTCAAGAGTTCAATTGTAATTGGTTCGTTGTTGGTTGGCTTGTTAGTCACTGACTCTAATCCTTCCCAAGGGAGAGGATTAGGACTTATGAATAGAAGTTGACTTTTAACTTGACTTTCCTTCATTTGTTGAGGGTTAACTAAGTAGAAACAACTACTAATTATTAATTGATCTTGAGAAAATTCCAACAAGGATAGAACTTCCGATTAATCTTCTCCCGGTCAAGATTTTTATTTAAATTACATTAAATTCTCTGATTTAATTTCCTGTTTATCAAACTCAAAAACCTTTTGGAAAACCTCTGATTAATAAAATAGCACATCTTTCTGCAACTCGTTGGGAGACGACCTGGGACTCATACTCCTAGTATTTTATTTCTAAAATTTGTGACAACTCTTTTTGCTAAATTGACAAGTGGATTTTTGCTGGTTAAGAGCTGTACTTGCAACACTATTTTTCTTAATAATTCTTAATCTGCCAATTTTTGCCACGTCAATTTTTGGCGCCATTGCCGGAGAGTTGCAATAGAGTGCTAATTTATTGATTGGAATTTATTTATTCGCATTTTTTTTATTTTGCTACTATGAGCTGCATATTTCTTTCATTGAATGACACGTTCACTACCTGATCCAAGCTTGCAAGTATTTGATCCTGAGATTGAAAGAACTATTTCACGTATAAGGCAAGCTCGGCGTCGGTTAGTCCTCTCCAAGGGCGAATCTGAAACGTCACTTAAGGAAGAAACAAGCTCTTTTTCTACTGATTCGGTTGATTTACGTGCAGGTGACATGGCAGCACCTAGGAGAGTTACTATCCAGGAAGCTGGAGCCCCCGATTTTACACTGCAACCATATCAAGCACATCACCTAGCGGTGGCTGCGGATTTTGAACTAAAGACTGCACTACTCAACTTGATGCCTAAGTTTCATGGCTTACCTGCTCAAGAGCCTATCAAGCACCTTAGGAATTTCTTGGCAGCCTATTCTACTGTCAGGCATGATGGTGCAGATGAAACTTCTATTCTGTTAAAAGCCTTCCCATTCTCTCTTGAGGGAAAGGCGAGAGAGTGGTACTACGCCCAACCTAGAGTGACTGTTGCTAACTGGGATACGCTTAGAAGGGAATTTTTGGAGAAATTATTTCCAGCTGAAGTTATTGATAGATTGAGGAAGGAAATTTCCATGATTGTTCAAGGCAAATATGAGACTCTCCACAAATATTGGGAGCGCTTCAACAATCTTCTGGAAGCATGACCCCACCACATGATTGAGAAGTTAGTGTTGCTTGGCTACTTCACACAGGGCATGAAGCCTCAAGATAAGACCACATTGGAAGGTGCTAGCAATGGGTCTATAAAAAAGTACAAGACCAGTGATGAAGCATGGCAATTGATCAGCGACTTAGCTGAATCTACTAAGAATCACAGGCAGAGGCAAGGCCACTCAAAAGCTATTACAGAGGTATCCTCTATCAAAGAAACTACTGCTCTAACTCAGAGTATATGTGAAATGACCAACTTACTGAAGCAGGTGTAGTTGAGTCAACAACAAGCTCAGTAAGCTCAGCCTTCTCCACCACAGCAAAGCCAACAGTTGGTTCCACAAAGAGTATGCGGGATATGTGCTGATTATAGTCATTATACTGATGAGTGTCCGCAGCTTTAGTAGGAAGACAACTGATGAGCGGATAATTTGTATGCTTTTTGGCATTGTTTTTAGTATGTTTTTAGTATAATCTAGTTAGTTTTGAGTATATTTTTATTAGCTTTTAGCTAAAATTCACTTTTCTGGACTTTACTATGAGTTTGTGTATTTTTCTGTGATTTCAGGTATTTTCTGGCTGAAATTGAGGGTCCTGAGCAAAAATCTGATTCCGAGACCAAAAAGGACTGCAGATGCTGTTGGATTCTGACCTCCCTGCACTCGAAGTGGATTTTCTGGAGCTACAGAAGCCCAATTGGCGCGCTCTCAACGGCGTTGGAAAATAGACATCCTGGACTTTCCAGCAATATATGATAGTCCATACTTTTCCCAAGATTTGATGGCCCAAACTGGCGTGGCAAATCAGCCTCAGAAATTCCAGCGTTAAACGCTGGAACTGGCATGAAACTTGGAGTTAAACGCCCAAACTGGCATGAAAGCTGGCGTTTAACTCCAGAAAAGGTCTCTACACAAAAATGCTTCATTGTTCAACCCAAGCACACACCAAGTGGGCCCAGAAGTGGATTTTTAAGTCATTTACTCATCTCTGTATACCCTAGGCTACTAGTTTACTATTAATAGGATCATTTGACATTGTATTTGCACCTCATGACACTTTACACGTTTTCTTTGTGTACTTTCCACGGCATGAGTCTCTAAACCCCATGGTTGGGGGTGAGGAGCTCTGCTGTGTCTTGATGGATTAATGCAATTACTACTGTTTCTCATTCAATCATGCTTGCTTCCATTCCAAGATAATACTTGTTCTTAACCCGGATGAATGTGATGATCCGTGACAATCATCATCATTCTCAACTATGAACG
>NC_029777.3:67926686-67926957 GCF_000817695.3 Arachis duranensis
GCCGACAATCTCTGTGGGATCGACCCTTGCTCACGCAAGGTATTACTTGGACGACCCAGTGCACTTGCTGGTTAGTTGTGCAGGATTGCAGAAGTGTGATTGCAATTTCGTGCACCAAGTTTTTGGCGCCGTTGCCGGGGATTGTTGAGTTTGGACAACTGACGGCTTATCTTGTTGCTTAGATTAGGACTGTTTTATTTTTGTTGGTTTAGAGTCTTTTAATTGAGTCTAGTTTCATATTTTAAGTTTGGTGTCAATTGCATGCTTTTGT
>NC_029777.3:67931105-67933465 GCF_000817695.3 Arachis duranensis
AAAAGGGACAGAGAACCAAGTAGCTGATCATCTGTCCCGAATAGAACCAGTAGCTGGGGCGTCCCTCCTTTCTACTGAGATTTCTGAGACTTTCCCAGATGAGCAACTCTTTGCCATTCAGGAAGCTCCATGGTTTGCAGATATTGCAAATTATAAAGCTGTGAGGTTCATACCCAAAGAGTACAGCTACGGGCAGAGAAAGAAATTAATTTCAGATGCCAAGTACTACCTCTGGGATGAACCATATCTCTTTAAGAGATGTGCTGACGGAGTAATCCGCAGATGTGTACCCAGAGAAGAAGCATAAAGGATCCTATGGCACTGCCATGGATCACAATATGGAGGACATTTTGGAAGTGAGCGAACAGCCACTAAAGTCCTCCAATGTGGCTTCTACTGGCCTACTCTCTATAAAGATTCCCGAGAGTTTGTGCGTAACTGTGACAGTTGCCAAAGAGCTAGCAACTTGCCTCATGGATATGCCATGCCTCAACAAGGGATATTAGAGATAGAATTGTTTGATGTATGGGGAATTGATTTCATGGGACCATTCCCACCATCATACTCAAACACTTACATTCTGGTGGCAGTGGACTATGTATCTAAGTGGGTAGAAGCAATTGCTACACCCACTAATGATACCAAGACCGTGCTGAAATTCCTCCAGAAAAACATCTTCAGCAGATTTGGTGTTCCCAGAGTATTAATCAGTGACGGGGGCACTCATTTCTGCAACAAACAGCTATACTCTGCTATGGTTAGATATGGAATTAGCCACAAAGTGGCAACTCCGTACCATCCACAGACAAATGGGCAAGCTGAAGTCTCTAACAGAAAACTAAAGAGAATCCTAGAACGGACTGTGATAGCCTGAAGAAAGGATTGGGCAAAGAGCTTGGATGATGCTCTGTGGGCATACAGAACAGCATTCAAGACTCCTATAGGAACCTCTCCGTACCAACTGGTGTATGGGAAGGCCTGTCATTTGCCTGTGGAACTGGAACATAAGGCCTACTGGGCAACCAGATTCCTAAACATGGATGCGCAATTAGCTGGTGAAAAAAGATTGCTGGAGGGGTCCGTATGTGATTACAGGAGTGTCACCATATGGATATGTTGAGCTTCAGGATATTGATTCTGACAAAAAGTTCATTGTCAATGGACAGAGAATCAAGCATTATCTTGAAGGCAATTTTGAGCAGGAGTGCTCAAAACTGAGACTTGAGTGATTCTCAGTGAAGGTCCAGCTAAAGACAGTAAAGAAGCGCTTGCTGGGAGGCAACCCAGTCATTAGTAGGTTGTATGATTTGTTCTTACAGAGGCAAGTATCAAAAATAAAGGAATTCACAGAGTTACAGAAGGATTCAGCTCAAAAAGCAGAGAAAAAGAACTTACTGGCGAAAAAACGCCAGTAAGGAGCATTTTGGGCGTTAAACGCCAGAATGGGTACCATTCTGGGCGTTTAACGCCAGGAATGGTGCCATTTTGGGCGTTAAACGCGAGAATGGGCACCATTCTGGGCGTTTAACGCCAGGTGTGCAGCATTCTGGGCGTTCAGAAAAATGCCCAGTGCTAAAGGATTTCTGGCGTTTAACGCCAGCCAGGGCACCTGGCTGGGCGTTAAACGCCCAAAAGGGGTGCCAATTGGGCGTTAAACGCCAGAATGAGTGCCATTCTGGGCGTTTAACGCCAGAAAGGTGGGGGGACCACAATTTTGTTTTCAAATCAGATTTTTTTAAACTTTCCTTTTCTCACCCATATTTTTTCACAAAAATACATTTCAATCTCTCATCATTCACTTTCAAATTTTCAAAATCATTCTTCAAATCTTCCAAATCATTCCCAAATTTTGTTCAAAAACTCACCCTTCTTTCAACTTCTTTCCATATCTCCTCAAATCTCCTCTCAAATTTTTCTTTTTTTTCGAAAATCTCTCCCCCCCACTCTATAAATAAACGTTTGGCTCCCTCTTTCCACCACACCATTCGAATTTCATCTCCCTCTCTCTCTCTTCTCTTCTTTGTTTTCTTTTGCTTGAGGACAAGCAAACCTCTAAGTTTGGTGTGCTTTTCCGTGATCACTAAGCCAAGATTCATCAAGATCATGGCTCCTAAGGGAAAACAAACCAATTTAAGACGAAAGAAAGAGAATAATCCAAAGAATCTTTGGAATCAAGAGAAGTTCTTAACCAAAGAACATGAAGACCATTATCACAAAATAATGGTTCTGAGGTCAGTGATCCCGGAAGTTAAATTTGATCTGAAAGAAGATGAATATCCGGGGATCCAAGAGCAAATTCGAAACAGAGGATGGGAAGTTCTAACCAATCCTGAAATAAAGGTTGGAAGGAACATGGTTCA
>NC_029777.3:67933665-67966802 GCF_000817695.3 Arachis duranensis
TGGCTAGACTTTATTGGGCGTTCCATATTGCCCACTAGCAACCGTTCTGAGGTCACCATCAAGAGAGCAGTGATGATTCATTGCATTATGTTTGGAAAAGAAGTGGAGGTTCATCATGTGATTGCTTGTGAGATCTACACAATTGCAAATAAGAATTCCACTGTAACCAAATTGGCTTATCCAAGCCTGATCTCCTTGCTCTGTAAAGAGGCTGGAGTGAAGATGGAAGCAGATGAATTCATACCTATTGAACATCCAATCACCAAGAAGTCAATGGAAGGAGCAAGAGAAGCAGGGGCGTGAACTCCAAGAGATGAAACGCCAAAAGTTCTCCTCTCAAAGCTGAGGGAGCATCCACTTCTCAAAATCAAGGTTGTTGAGTCCTAACTCTGTGAAAACCTCTATCATTAGGAGCCTATGTTTTTGCGTTTTCTTTTTCTTTTGTTTTGTTTTCTATTTTTATTTTTTAGTCTTATATCTATTTTTGAGTCTTGTTCTTAATTCATAATTAATAAAATTGAAATTTTATGCCTTAAAGATATGAATGTCCTATGAATCCATCACCTCTCTTAAATGAAAAATGCTTTAATCACAAAAGAACAAGAAGTACAGGATTTCAAAATTTATCCTTGAAACTAGTTGAATTAGTTTGATGTGGTGACAATACTTATTGTTTTCTGAATGTATGCTTGAACAGTGCATATGTCTTTTGAACTTGTTGTTGTTGTTTTGAGAATGTTAAAATTGTTGGCTCTTGAAAGAATGAGGAAAAAGAGAACTGTTATTGAGGATCTAAAAAATTACTAGATTGATTCTTGAAACAAGAAAAAGCAGTGGATACAAAAAAAAAATTTCGAAAAAAAAAGAGAGAAAAGAAACAGAAAAAGAAAGAAATAAAAGTTGTGATCCAAGGCAACAAGAGTGTGCTTAAGAACCCTGGACACCTCTAATTGGGGACTTTAGCAAAGCTGAGTCACAATCTGAAAGGGTTCACCCAGTTATGTGTCTGTGGCATGTATGTATCCGGTGGTAATACTGGAAGACAGAGTGCTTTGGGCCACAGCCAAGACTCATACACTAGCTATGTTCAAGAATCATTATGCTTAACTAAGAGAATCAATAACACTATCAGAGTTCTGAGTTCTTATAGATGCCAATCATTCTGAACCTCAAGGGATAGAGTGAGATGCCAAAACTGTTCGGAGGCAAAAAGCTACTAGTCCCGCTCATCTAATTGGAGCTATGTTTCCTTGATATTTTGGAGTCTATAGTATATTCTCTTCTTTTTATCCTATTTTGATTTTCAGTTGCTTGGGGACAAGCAACAATTTAAGTTTGGTGTTGTGATGAGCGGATAATTTGTATGCTTTTTGGCATTGTTTTTAGTATGTTTTTAGTATAATCTAGTTAGTTTTGAGTATATTTTTATTAGCTTTTAGCTAAAATTCACTTTTCTGGACTTTACTATGAGTTTGTGTGTTTTTCTGTGATTTCAGGTATTTTCTGGCTGAAATTGAGGGTCCTGAGCAAAAATCTGATTCCGAGACCAAAAAGGACTGCAGATGCTGTTGGATTCTGACCTCCCTGCACTTGAAGTAGATTTTCTGGAGCTACAGAAGCCCAATTGGCGCGCTCTCAACGGCGTTGGAAAGTAGACATCCTGGGCTTTCCATCAATATATGATAGTCCATACTTTGCCCAAGATTTGATGGCCCAAACCGTCGTGGCAAATCAGCCTCAGAAATTCCAGCGTTAAACGCTGGAACTGGCATGAAACTTGGAGTTAAACGCCCAAACTGGCATGAAAGCTGGCGTTTAACTCCAGAAAAGGTCTCTACACGAAAATGCTTCATTGTTCAACCCAAGCACACACCAAGTGGGCCCAGAAGTGGATTTTTAAGTCATTTACTCATCTCTGTATACCCTAGGCTACTAGTTTACTATTAATAGGATCATTTGACATTGTATCTGCACCTCATGACACTTTACACGTTTTCTTTGTGTACTTTCCACAGCATGAGTCTCTAAACCCCATGGTTGGGGGTGAGGAGCTCTGCTGTGTCTTAATGGATTAATGCAATTACTACTGTTTCTCATTCAATCATGCTTGCTTCCATTCTAAGATAATACTTGTTCTTAACCCGGATGAATGTGATGATCCGTGACAATCATCATCATTCTCAACCATGAACGCGTGCTTGACAACTACCTCCGTTCTACCTTAGATTAAGTAGTTATCTCTTGGATTCTTTAACCAGAATCTTTGTGGTATAAGCTAGAACTGATGGCGGCATTCAAGAGAATCCGGAAGGTCTAAACCTTGTCTGTGGTATTCTGAGTGGGATTCAATGATTGGATGACTGTGACGTGCTTCAAACTCCTAGCAGGTGGGGCGTTAGTGACAGACGCAAAAGAATCACTGGATTCTATTCCGGCCTGACCGAGAACCGACAGATGAATTCCGCGTGCTGTGACAGAGCATATGCAATCGTTTTCACTGAGAGGATGGGAGGTAGCCATTGACAACGGTGAAACCCTACATACAGCTTGCCATGGAAGGAGACTTGCGTGTTTGAAGAAGAAGACAGTAGGAAAGCAGAGATTCAGAAGATGGAGCATCTCCAAACCTCAACCTATTCTCCATTACTGCAAAACAAGTAATCATTTCATGTTCTTTAGCTTTTCACAATCAATCCTGATAGTTTCTGATATCCTGACTAAGATTTACAAGATAACCATAGCTTACTCCAAGCCGACAATCTCCGTGGGATCGACCCTTGCTCACGCAAGGTATTACTTGGACGACCCAGTGCACTTGCTGGTTAGTTGTGCGGGATTGCAGAAGTGTGATTACAATTTCGTGCACCAACAACACTGTGGCAGCCACTCATAACTTCTATGACTGCCCCAATCAAGGATACAATCAAGGTGGCAGCTACAACCATGGATGGCAGGATAATTCCAACTAAGGTTGGAGAGATAATTCTAACCAGGGTTGGAGGGACAATCATAACAGAGGAGGCAAAGATAATAATGGAAATCAGAGGTGGAATAACAATAACAACATCAGACAGTAGAATCATAATCAAGCCTACAGAGCACCTCATCTAAGGCAGCCTCAAGCATCTCAACAGACCCCTCAGATCACTTATCCCTCCTCATCTTATAATGATGAGTTATTACGATCTATTGATTGGAGACAGCAGGCCATGGAAAACAACCTTACTTCTACTCTAAATGGTCTGAACTCTACCTTGCAAGCTCTTGTCTCACAGATTGGATCACTAAATAACTTCAACAACCAGCCTTTGAGCTCTAGTGGAATTCCCTCTCAACCATTACCCAACCCCAAAGGTGGCATCAATGCTATTACCTTAAGGTCTGGAACCATAGTACAAGGGAGGAATCCTGAGGAGCCAAGCTCGCTAGAACACGCCCCAGCTGAGGACATGGTTGAGGTAGAGGATGTTGAAGAAGAAGATGAAGCACAAGGCATGGCTGAAGCAGAAGCAGCCCAACCAAGGAATGTAGAACCCCAGCAAGCTAAAGCTGTAAGAGACGCCACTCCTATCCCATTTCCACACCTTGCTAGGAAAGCCAGAAAGTAGCGGAACTTGATCCTAAAATGGTAGAAATCTTCAAAAAGGTTGAGGTGACTGTGCCCCTTTTTGATGTTATTCAGCAAGTACCTAAATACGCAAAGTTTCTAAAGGAATTGTGCATACATAAAGATAAAATTAATGAATTAGAAACTATTCCTTTAGGTAGTTCTATATCTGCTTTAATGGGAAATATACCTGAAAAATGTAGTGATCCAGGACCATGTATGGTTAACTGTACCATTGGAGGTGTGATATTTTCTGACTGTATGTGTAATTTAGGAGCATGCGTGAGTATCATGCCCTTGTCTATATATAATGCTTTAAGGCTCCCTCCCTTAAAAAGGTCGGCAGCTCGTTTTGTGTTAGCAGATAAAAGCATTATTACAGTGGTTAGAATTGCTGAAAATGTGTTAGTGAGCATTAAGGGGCTTACGTTTCCTATTGACTTCTATATCTTGGAGATGCCCCAAAATGACTCAGGAAAGCCTTCGTCAATCCTGCTTGGAAGACCATTTTTGAAGACTTCGAAGTTCAAGCTGGATGCCTTTTCGGGAACCTATTCTTTTGAGGTAGATGGCAGAACAGTGAGCTTCAATCTGGATGAAGCTGTGAAGCATCCCCCGGAAGATCACTCCATATTCCAATGCGACATCATTGATGAAATTATAGCTACAACTCACTAGGAAGAAATGAAAGAGAGTCACATGGAGCAAGATCCAAGTATGGGGACACCCTCTGAACACACTGAAGATTCGTTACCATTTTCACCAGCCCCAGATGATCCAGAGCCAAGCCATGAGTAGAAAATGGAATTAAAGCCCCTTCCTCCACACCTCAAGTATGCTTACCTTGAGGACAAGCAGAAGTTTCCAGTTATCATTGCGAGGGAACTCACTTCCTAACAAGAAGAACAACTGCTTAGTATATTGAGGACGCATAAGAAAGCAATTGGATGGAGCTTGGCGGATATAGTAGGCATCAACCCTCAAGTTTGTGAACACAGAATATTCTTAGAAGAAGGAGCAAAGCCTGTCCATCAACCTCAGAGAAGATTGAATCCAACCATCTTATAAGTTGTCAAGAAGGAAGTAACCAGGCTACTTGAAGTAGATATGATTTATCCCATCTCAGATAGCGAATGGGTCAGCCCAGTGCAAGTGGTGCCCAAGAAGTCTGGAGTCACAACAATAAGAAATGAGCAAGGAGAACTTCTGACAACCAGAGTGCAGAACGCATGGAGAGTTTGCGTTGACTACAGGCGTCTCAACCAAGCCACTCGCAAGGATCATTACCCCTTGCCATTCATTAATCAGATGCTTGACCGCCTGTTAGGTAAATCTTATTACTGCTTTTTAGATGGTTATACGGGTTATTTTCAAATCCATATAGCTCCTGAAGATCAGGAAAAGACTACTTTTACATGTTCTTTTGGGACTTATGCTTATAAGAAAATGCCCTTTGGCTTATGCAATGCACCAGCTACTTTCCAAAGGTGTATGATGATTCTTTTCTCTGATCTCATTGAGACCTGTATGGAAGTTTTTATGGATGACTTTAGCATATATGGTGATTCATTTAGCCTTTGTCTGGATAGTTTATCTAGAGTTTTAGACAGGTGTGTTAGTTCAAACCTTGTTTTAAATTTTGAAAAGTGTCATTTTATGGTGAAACAAGGAATTGTTCTAGGACATGTTGTTTCTGATACTGGTATCTCTGTAGACCCAGCAAAGGTGGATGTTATTTCTAGTTTACCTTACCCCTCCTCTGTGAGAGAAGTCCGTTCGTTCCTTGGCCATGCAGGTTTTTACAGGAGATTCATTAAGGACTTCAGTAAGGTAGCACTACCCTTATCCAGACTACTGCAGAAAGATATTGAGTTCGAGTTCAGTGAGGATTGCAAACAAGCGTTTGATATGCTGAAGACTGCCCTGACTCAAGCTCCGATTGTGAGGGGACCAGACTGGAGTCAACCATTTGAAATCATGTGTGATGCCTCCAATCATGCAGTAGGAGCAGCACTAGCTTAGCATGAAGGTAACGATCCTTTTGTAATTGCTTATGCATCTAAGACTTTAGATGCTGCTCAATCTAATTACACTATTACTGAAAAAGAGCTTCTAGCTATTGTTTTTGCTCTAGATAAATTCCGAGCCTATTTACTTGGTACTAAGGTAGTAGTGTACTTAGACCATGCAGCTCTAAAGTATTTATTAGCTAAAAAGGAATCTAAACCAAGGCTAATATGTTGGATGCTACTGCTGCAAGAATTTGATTTGGAAATTAAAGATAGGAGTGGTAATCAAAATTTAGTGGCAGACCACTTGAGTCGCCTTGAGCACATTAAAGATGACTCCATTCCTATCAATGATACTTTACCATTTGATAGCTTACAGTCAGTATCTAATGTAGTTCCTTGGTATGCACCTGTAGCTAATTATCTAGTTAGCCACACTTTTCCTTCCGATTTTACTAAACATCAGAGAGACAAGCTGAAAAGCGAGTCCAAATATTATATATGGGATGATCCCTATCTATGGAGGTTTGGTGCTGACCAGGTAATTAGACGGTGTGTACCTCAATCAGAATTCCAGTCCATTTTAGAGGCCTGGCACTCATCTGAGAGTGGAGGACATTTTGGCCCTCAACAAACAGCTAGAAAAGTTTTGGACTGTGGATTCTGGTGGCCAACCCTTTTTAAAGATGTTGCTGACCTTTGTAAATCTTGTTCTCCTTGCCAAAGATTTGGTAATATATCCAAAAGGGATGAAATGCCTCAACAAATTATGCTTTTCTATGAAATTTTTGATGTTTGGGGCATTTACTTCATGGGTCCAATTCCAAATTCTAATGGTCACCTTTATATACTGTTAGCTGTAGATTATGTTTCTAAATGGGTGGAAGCAATTCCGACTCATACTGATGGTGCTAACACTGTTGTTTCCTTTGTTAGAAACCATATTATTTGTCGCTTTGGATCACTACGAGCAGTCATGAGCGATCAAGGCACTCACTTTTGTAACAGGAGACTAACAGGATTACTGAAGAGGCATGGGATAATTTATAAAGTATCAACATCCTATCACCACCAGACTAATGGGCAAGCCGAGGTGTCTAACAAAGAGATAAAGCGCATACTGCAAAAGATAGTCAAACCTCATAGAAAGGACTGGAGCACCAGGCTCCAAGATGTGCTTTGGGCATATCGGACAGCATACAAGACACCAATTGGGATGAGTCTTTTACGCTTAGTTTATGGAAAGGCCTGTCATCTCCCAGTTGAACTAGAACACAAAGACTTCTAGGAGGTAAAGGAATGCAACATGGACTTTGGAAAAGCCGGAGCTGAACGGAAGTTGCAATTGCAAGAATTAGAGAACCTTCGCCTAGAAGCTTATGAAAACTCCAGGCTAAATAAAGAGAAGGTGAAAGCTGTGCATGATAAGAACATCAAGAGAAGAGAGTTCCAACCTGGGGACTTAGTCCTCCTTTACAACTCCAGAATGTGGCTCATGCCAGGCAAGCTGAGATCCAGATGGGACGGTCCCTATCGGGTAGAGAGGGCGGAGCCATATGGAGTCTTTCACTTGAGCCATCCCTCAAGCCCTGAACTTATAAAGGTCAATGGGCATCGCTTGAAATTATTTCATGGTGAAAAGATGGCGAAAAACACGGAGCTAGAGATCTTTTTCTTGGAAGATCCAACCACAGCAGAAGACTGAGCTAGTAGAGCGTCCAACTTAAGGACGTTAAAGCAAAGTACTGGGTGGGAGACAACCCACCATGGTATGATCGTTCCTTCCCCTCTCCTTAATTCCTTTTTTAAATAACTCTTCTCAGTACTAGTGTTTATATTTTGCATCTACATTTGCATATTGCATAAAAAAAAGGGCACGCGACGCGACAACGTCGCCGACGCGTCCGCGTCATATGTGCCTCAAGGAAGAAAAGAGATTTTATAGAGAGTCATGCGAGAGCGTGGCTGGAGGCGTGCCTTTGGCACAATTTGACCCACGCGACCGCGTCGCTAACGTATCCGCGTCATGCGCGAAAAATGCCTCCCACGTATCCGCGTCACCTGTACAATCGACGTAAATGGGTGTATGGCAGTAAGTTGAGCTGAACTTGGGCTGTACTCATGCTAAAAGCATAAGCCCTACCACGAGTCATTTTCAAAATATGGCCATTCACGCGATCGCGTCAACCACGCGAACGTGTCACCCTAAAATTTGGCAACATGAGTTTTCACACAGAGAGTTGTGCGAACGCGAGGCTGCCCTCGTGCCACTAGCACAAATCATGTCACGCGTCCGCGTGACTGACGCGTCCGCGTCAATTCATATAAGCGCTATTCGCGCGAACGCGTGACCCACGCTTCCGCGTCGCATGCGTTGCACAACTTATCCAAATCTGCCAAAATATCTTATCTTTTTCTTCCCCAAATCCTACTTTTTCTTGTCCCTTCTTATTTCTTTCCCCCATTTTTCTTCTTTCTCCCTTCTTTCTCACTTTCTACTTCCTTTTTCTCACCATCATTATCAAGGTTTTTCTTTTCTTCTTCCCTCTTTACTTTTCCATTCTTATTCTTATTTTTATGTTTTCTTCTTCCTTTTCTTTTTCCTTTCATTATCTATGTTTTCTTTTTCTTTTTTCTTTTTTCTTTTTAAACCCTTTTTTATTGGTTTTGGAAATTTATTTGGGTCATTATTTCTTATATTTTGCTTGTGGATTGTTAAGGAATTGTTTGACAATTATATATTATTTTTATAGGGTTGCTTGCATGTTCAATTTAATACTTTCAATACCTTATTTACCATGCATGCTATTTGTTTGTGAAAACACCCGTATGGCATTGTACACTATTTTTAGATTTCTTTTAATCTACTACTCTAAATGCTTGCTTTTCATAAAACTCTTTTTATATTTTATTAATTAAATATAATTGTTATTACAAACATATTGTTAGTTTGACAGACTTGGTAATCTAACTTGGACATTGAATGCTTGATCTATGCTACTCATGCCTTTGCCGGCATGCCAATAAACACCTTGCATTTAAGTGTCATCATATGCACTTGCTATATTTCCATTGATGACTTTTCACATGTAGTCATGACCATGTGTTAACGTCATTCTCTTTCCCTTTCAGGATGGCCACCAAGAAAAGAAAGGAGAAAGCTACTCCCAAACCACCAGCAAGGAGGGGAACAAAAAGAGCATTAGTGGCAGAGCCATCGTCAACTGCAGTTAAGCCTTCAACAAAAAGAATTAAGAGGATTATAAAGATCGATGAAAAAGAGAAAGCTTTTCCAGCGAACGACACTGCGCAATTTTCCAACCGCTACTATGAGCAGATGTTCCCCATCCTGGCAGAAAGGAGTTACAACAACGAATACCTTCTTATCCTCCCGACCCGTATTACTAAATTTGTTGAGCCACAGATTGAGCAACAACAATGGGGATTCCTACAAGACAGCCACGACAGGTTAATCTTTCATGGGTAGTTGAGTTCTACTCTAATTTCCACTTGCCAACCCTGTAGTCTGTCTATGTCCGTCAGAAGCAAGTCCCTATTACAGAAGAGGCCATTCAACGAGCTCTAGATCTTCCCCCTGGTCCAGAAGGATTGGACGCATTCCAGGAAACCTCACTCAAGTGCCAGACATACCAATTCGACTGGGATGCTGTTCTCAGTGTTATCACATAACCTGGCAGCAGATGGATTTATGGATACCATTGTTCTGACCTAAGGGAATATCGGCTTCCGCACTTACCTTGGAGGCTCGCGTATGGGCACAAATTATGTCCCATTACGTCTTTCTGAGCACTCATAAGTCCTCCTTCACTGCAGACATGGCCGTTCTACTATGGTGCATCCTTACAGACCAGCCTCTAAATCTACCAAGACACATCCGGAATGCCATGGGACACATACAAATTACAGGCAACCTACCTTTTTCTGTCTTGGTCTCAGATCTTGTCTCAGTAGCCGGAGTCTCCTACAGAGCTGGGGACACCAAAGCCATGCTTCCACGGGATGATCAGTACGTCCCTAACGGGAAATATCTCAGGCCACCAACAGCCACTACCAGCCAGTCTACAGAACAAGCTGCAGAAATTCCTCCTTCAACACCACAAGCACCTTTAACAAGTCAGCTGCTCCATCAAATACTAGAGAGGCTGGACCGGCAAGAACAGAAAGCAAAGCTACGAGAGCACAGCAACCAGCACCGATTCAAATACCTCAAGGAGCTACTCACAGGCAACCACAGACCTGACAAAGACCCAGACACTCCGGACTCCACTTCCTTTACCAGCACAGGGAGCCATGACGTTCCCGTCTGTGGAGATACTGCTACCAGCCCACATTTGTTCCTGACAGATGGCACCGAGGACAGTGCAAAGCTTTAAGTATGGGGAGGTCGGTCAGTACCTGACTTCCGGAGGTAATCTCTCTTCCCTAACATCAATAAAGTAGGATATTTAGTCAGTTTTTCTTTAAGATAGATTGCATAGTAATAGGTTAATCGCATGCATCTTCTACTTGATTGAAAAGATAATAAGTTTCTCTTAAGACCCTATTTTTGAAAAAAAATTCACTAATTTAAATCAAAACCTTTATATTAAATTTGTTTGAAGTTGTAATTGGAACATGGTTTTTGAGCTAAAGAACACACAACCTGTGAGACTTTGAGCCTAAATACATGGTTACATTATTTAACCATAAATATTTTATTCTTGTGTGTTTACTTCTCTATGATTGTAATTTGAATTTTGTTTTATCCTATATGTCCAATGTTAATGTGTTATATGCATGCATATGATTGAGTCCATTGTTTGTTTAGCTCACTTATCCCAAATAAGCCTACCCTTTAAATTACCTTTGTTAGCCACTTTGAGCCGTTTTAATCCCATTTGTTCTACATTTTACCACATTACTAGCCTTAAGCAGAAAAATAATTAAATATCCCAATTGAATCTTTGGTTAGCTTAAGGTAGAAATTGTGTGTTAATTGAGTATGGAGAGATTGTGGGAACAAAGGTTAATAAAGAAATGTGTCATGATAAAATAATGGGAATTTGGGTACCTACTCATGTGAAGTTATAAAAGAAAATTAAAAATCTATGTGCATTGATAAGCTATGTTTATTTTCATGTAAAAAAAATAATAATAAATAAAATTTAGTAAAGAAGGGGACAAAATTACCCCAATGATAAGTTAAAGTTCAACAATTAATGCACATGTGAAAAAATTAAAATAAAGGTTGATGCATGAGTATGGAATGTGAAAAGGAAATTCTAGGTAACTAGGTGATGAGCGGATAATTTATACGCTTTTTGGCATTGTTTTTAGGTAGTTTTTAGTAGGATCTAGCTACTTTTAGGGACGTTTTTATTAGTTTTTATGAAAAATTCACATTTCTGGACTTTACTATAAGTTTGTGTGTTTTTCTGTGATTTCAGGTATTTTCTGGCTGAAATTGAGGGACCTGAGCAAAAATCTGATAGGAGGCTGAAAAAGGACTACAGATGCTGTTGGATTCTGACCTCCCTACATTCAAAATGGATATTCTGGAGCTACAGAACTCCAAATGGCGCGCTCTCAATTGTGTTGGAAAGTAGACATCCAGGGCTTTCCAGCAATATATAATAGTTTATACTTTATTCGAGTTTAGATGACGCAAACTGGCGTTCAACGCCAGTTCCATGCTACATTCTGGAGTAAAACGCCAGAAACACATCAAAAACCAGAGTTAAACGCCAAAAACACGTTACAACTTGGCGTTTAACCTCAAGAGAAGCCTCTGCACGTGTAAAGATCAAGCTCAGCCCAAGCACACACCAAAGTGGGCCCCGGAAGTGGATTTCTACACTAAGACTTATTTCTGTAAACCCTAGTAACTAGTTTAGTTTAAATAGGACTTTTTACTATTGTATTTGGATCTTTAAATCGATCTTTGGATGTTTAGTCCTTAGACCAGAGTCTTGGTTATCCTGGTTCCCTCTCTGGGGCCGGAACCAATGAACACCTTTATCACTTATTTATTTTCAACGGTGGAGTTTCTACACACCATAGATTAAGGTGTGGAGCTTTGCTATACCTCGAGTATTAATGCAAAGTACAACTGTTTTCTATTCAATTCATGCTTATTCTTATTCTAAGATATTCATTCGCACTTCAACCAGATGAATGTGATGATCTGTGACACTCATCACCACTCTCACTTATGAACACGTGCCTGACAAACACTTCCGTTCTACCTGGGAAATCTAGAGTGTGTATCTCTTGGATTCCTAGTCCACGATGCATAGTTGCCTCTCCTAACAACAGAGCCTTCCATTCCGTGAGATCAGAGTCTTCGTGGTATAAGCTAGAATTATTGGCGGCCATTCCTAAGATCCAGAAAGTCTAAACCTTGTTTGTGGTATTCCGAGTAGGATCTGAGATGGGATGACTGTGACGAGCTTCAAACTCGCGAGTGTTGGGCGTAGTGACAGACGCAAAAGAATCGCTGGATTCTATTCCAACATGATCGAGAACCGACAGATGATTAGCCGTGCGGTGACAGTGCATCTGGACCATTTTCACTGAGAGGACGGACGGTAGCCATTGACAACGGTGATCCCCCAACATACAGCTTGCCATGGAAAGGGGTAAGAATTATTGGATGAAAGCAGTAGGAAAGCAGAAATTCAAAAGGAACACAGTATCTTCATGCGCTTATCTGAAATTCCCACCAAAGAATTACATAAGTATCTCTATCTTTATTTTATGCTTTATTTATCTTTATATTCAAAAACTATTATAACCATTAGAATCCGCCTGACTAAGATTTACAAGATGACCATAGGTTGCTTCAAGCCGACAATTTCCGTGGGATCAACCCTTACTCATGTAAGGTTTATTACTTGGACGACCCAGTGCACTTGCTGGTTAGTTGTATGAAGTTGTGAAAAAGAGTGATATTACAATTGTGCGTACCAAGTTGTTGGCGTCATTGAGATCACAATTTCGTGCACCAAGTTTTTGGCGCCGTTGCCGGAGATTGTTTGAGATTGGACAACTGACGGTTCATCTTGTTGCTCAGATTAGGTAATTTTCTTCTTATTTTGTTTTCCAAAAAGTTTTCAAAATTTTTTCAAAAAATTTTTTTCTTTGTTTTCGTTTTTCAAAAAAATTTTTGAAAAAAATACAAAAAAATTTTAATAAAATCATAAAAATAAAAAATAATTTTGTGTTTCTTGTTTGAGTCTAGTGTCAATTTTTAAGTTTGGTGTCAATTGCATGTTTTTAAAATTTGTGCATTTTTTTCGAAAAACTCATGCATGGTGTTCTTCATGATCTTCAAGTTGTTCTTGACAAGTCTTCTTGTTTGATCTTTAAATTTTCTTATTTTGTGTCTGTCCTTTTTTTTTCATATGCATTCTTTAATCCATAGTGTCTAAACATGAAAAATCTCTAAGTTTGGTGTCTTGCATGTTTTTCTTTTCTTGAAAATTTTTCAAAAATAGGTCTTGATGTTCATCTTGATCTTCAAAGTGTTCTTGGTGTTCATCTTGACATTCATAGTGTTCTTGCATAAATTAGTTGTTTTGATTCATACTTTTTATGTCTTGAGTCATTTTGTTGTTTTTCTCTTTCCACATTAAATTCAAAAATAAAAAATATCTTTCCCTTATTTCTCTCATAAATTTTGAAATCTTTAGGTTGACTCAGTCAAAAATTTTTAAAATAAGTTATTTCTTGTTAGTCAAGTCAAGATTTTAATTTTAGATTTCAATTTTAAAAATTTTATCTTTTCAAAACTTTTTCAAAAATCAAATCTTTTTCATTTTTTATTATTTTCGAAATTTTTTTTAAATTGATTTTCAAAATTTTTTCTTATCTTTATTTCATGATTTTCAAAAACTTTACTAACAATTAATGTGATTGATTCAAAAATTTGAAGTTTGTTACTTTCTTGTTAAGAAAGGTTCAATCTTTAATTTCTAGAATCATATCTTTTAGTTTCTTGTTAATCAAGTCATCAATTTTAAAAATCAAATCTTTTTCAACCATATCTTTTCAATCATATCTTTTCAAATCATATCTTTTTCAAAATGAATTTCAAAATCTTTTCTAACTTCTTATATTTTCAAAATTCTTATCTTATTCAAAACCACCTAACTACCTTCCTCTCTCTAATTTTCAAAAATCACCTCCCTCTTTTCCAAAAATCTTTTTATTTAACTAATTGTTTTAAATTTTAATTTTATTCCTTTTTATAAATTCAAATTTTAACTTTAATTTAAAATAAAAACAAAAATATTTTTCTTTTATTTTAGTTAATTTTTGAAAACTCCTCTCCATCATCTTCTTCTATTTATTTATTTATCTACTAACACTTCTCTTCTACTCAAAATTTGAACCCTCTTCTCCCCTCTACCTGTGTTCGGATTTTCTTCTTATTTTCTTCTACTCACATAAAGGAATCTCTCTACTGTGGTAAAGAGGATTCCTATTATTATTTTCTGTTCTCTTCTTTTTCATATGAGTAGGAGCAAGGACAAGAACATTCTTGTTGAAGCAGATCCTGAACCTAAAAGGAATCTAAAGAAGAAACTAAGAGAAGCTAAAATACAACAATCCAGAGAAAACCTTACAGAAATTTTCAAAAAAGAAGAGGAGATGGCAGCTAAAAATAATGACAACAACAATAATGCAAGGAGGATGCTTGGTGATTATACTACACCTACTTCCAATTTTTAGGGAAGAAGCATCTCAATCCCTGCCATTGGAGCAAACAATTTTGAGCTGAAGCCTCAACTAGTTACTGTAATGTAACAGAACTGCAAGTTTCATGGACTTCTATTAGAAGATCCTTATCAGTTTTTAACTGAGTTCTTGCAGATCTGTGATAATGTTAAGACTAATTGAGTAGATCCTAAAGTCTACAGGCTCGTGCTTTTCCCTTTTTCCGTAAGAGACAGAGCTAGAACATGGTTGGACTCACAACCTAAAGATAGCCTGGACTCTTGGGATAAGCTGGTCACGGCCTTCTTGGCCAAGTTCTTTCCTCCTCAAAAGCTGAGCAAGCTTAGAGTGGATGTTCAGACCTTCAAGCAAAAAGATAGTGAATCCCTCTATGAAGCTTGGAAAAGATACAAGCAGTTAACCAAAAAGTATCCTTCTGACATGCTTTTAGAGTGGACCGTTTTGGATATATTCTATGATGGTCTCATAGGTGAGTGTCACTAACGTTCTCGAAGGTGATAGGTTCCACGTTAAGAGCTACGTTAGCTAAGCTAACGTAAGACCTAACGTAGGAGGAAAAAGGCAAGCAACGTTAATGGGAAAAGTGATTCCCATTAACGTTTGCGAAAAGGGGCACAAGCCAACGTTAATGGGAAAAGTGAGTCCCATTAACGTTGGCCAAGCATTGAGAAGGAACGTTAGAAGTCACGTTAAGACTTCTAACGTTGAGAATAACGTGGGCATATAAAGGTGGAACGTTAGTGGAAAAGGTAAATGCCACTAACGTTCTCGCACCCAGAAATTTATTCCATGATTAATCTCACTAAATGCCCAAGCCTAATTCATATTTCTCTGCAAGATGGGCCCACTAAAGATGAGGATTGCTTCAACTCAAGGTCCAAAGCCCCACTAAAGATGAGAATTGCTTCAACTCAAGGTCCAAAGCCCACATCCAAGACTTGAAGAACTCACTAGAAGATCATGAAGAGTAGTATATATAGGAGTAGTTTTGAACTAGAGAAGGACTTTTGGCACCTTGGAGAACTACTCTTTGCATATTTACCTTTCTGCACTTCTAGCATGGATGATTCTTTTCTGCCATTTTTGATTCCTAGAGCTATGAACAACTAAACCACTTTCATTGGGTTAGGGAGCTCTGCTGTAATTTGATGGATCAATATTAGTTTTCATTCTTCTTCTTCTATCTTTTCTCTTGATTTTACTAGAAAGCTTTCAATCTTAATTCAATTGGTTAGTTATCTTGGAAAAGAAACTCTCCATAATTGGATCTCTTCGGAACCTTGGAAGAGGAATGAAGAGATCATGCTAGAATTGCTTTCTCATGCTGGACCAATTTGGGTTGGGATGGATATGTGACTATAATCCCCTCAATACTTGAATTGGGAAATGTATGTGGTATAATCAGTGACCATACTTCATCTCTTCTCATGAGCAATTGACCAAGGAATTGGCTATTGATCAAGATTTGAGAGATTGGATTACTAAGGAATTGGGATTCAATCACTTAAGATTGCCAAGGAGATCAATGAATGCATTGATTGAGGAAGAGATGAGAATGAACTTGATCTGGAGAATTGCAACATCTCCTAAACCCAATGATTCCCCCATTTCTGATCTTACTCATTCTCTTTAATTTTTGCCATTTACTTTTATGAGCATTACCCAATTCCCCATTTAAGATTCTGCACTTTAATTTCTGCTATTTACTTTTTAGTCATTTAAATTTTTGCATCTCAATCTAAATTCTGTTTAGCTCAACTAGCATATTCTTCTAACTAAAGTTGCTTGACCAATCAATCCTTGTGGGATTCGACCTCACTCTATAGTGAGTTTTACTTGATGATAATTCGGTATACTTGCCGAAAGAAAATTTGTTGAGAGACAAGTTTCCATGCATCAAGTTTATGGCGCCGTTGCCGGGGATTGATTTTGAATCAACAATGATTAAGCTAGAAGATCACTAAATTGAGCATTTTTTTCGTTATTCTTTTCTATATTCAGTAATTTACCTTAGTCTGTTTTTAATTTCTTCCTTATCCCCTATTCCCTCTCTAATTTCTGTTCTCCTTTCTTAGTTTACCACAATTCAGCTCACTAACCCACTAACTGTTTGATAAATTGCATCACTCACACTAACAATCATTCTAACAAAAATTGTCTTCATTATATCTCCTGTTGTGCATTCTGTTTGTTGTATGACATGGAGAAGAGAAGGAATCTCAACATCCTTTGATTCCAAGCCTGAGAGAACTCTTTAGAGACGAAAAAGGGAAGTAAGAGGAAAAAGAATTGTTGGTGCTGAGGAAGAGGAAGAGTATTTTGAACCCAACATAGAAGAGAATTTGGAGAACAATTAGGAAGAAGAAGCTCATAATCATGCCAGAGAAGGCCATGCAAACCGGGTTGGGCATGAAAGGAGGGTCTTAGGATCCTATATCAATCCTAATCCAGGAAACTGTGGAAGCAGCATTCAGAAACCCACCATTCATGCCAACAATTTGAGCTAAAACCTCAGCTCATCACTTTGGTGCAAAATAATTGCTCATTTGTAGGAGGTGCTCAAGAAGACCCTAACCAACACTTGACCACCTTCTTGAGGATCTGTGACACAGTGAAGACAAATGGAGTCCACCCGGATGTCTATAGGTTGCTCTTGTTCCTCTTTTCACTCAGGGACAAGGCAACAAAGTGGCTTGAATCCTTCCCAAAAGAAAGCCTAACAGATTGGGAGGAGGTAGTTCAAAGTTTTTAGCAAGATTTCACCCTCCTCAAAAGATCAATAGGCTAAGAACTGATGTGCAAACTTTCAGGCAACAAGATGGTGAGACACTTTATGAAGCATGGGAGAGATTCAAAGACTTGACAAGGAGATGCCCATCAGGGATGTTTAATGAGTGGGTTCAACTTCACATCTTCTATGAGGGTCTTTTCTATGAGTCAAAGAAGGCTGTAAAGATCATTCATCAGGAGGTTCTTTAAACAAGAAGAAAACTATTGAAGAAGCCATAGATGTAATTGAATTAGTTGTTGAGAATGACTACTTCTATGCCTCTGAAAGAAGTAACACTAGAGGAGTAATGGAGCTAAACCACATGGATGCACTGTTAGCCCAAAATAAGATGATCACCAAGCAGCTAGCAGATCTTACCAAGAAGGTGGAAGAGAACCAAGTTACAGCAGCCATCACCTCATCACCAACTCATGAAGGAGTAAACATAGGAGAAGAAAGTGACTGAGAGCAAGCCAACTATGTAGGAAACTCACCTAGACAAGTCCATGATCCATACTCTAAAACATACAACTCTGGATGGAGAAATCACCCCAACTTTGGATGGGGAAACCAACAAGACCAAGGACAAGATTCGAGACGCTCCAACTTCAACTCCAACAACAATGCCACTCATCAAAACACCTCACAGAGATATTACCAGCATCCATCTAGCCAACCTTCTCAACCACCTAATCTCAACCTACCATCATCCACAGATGATAGGCTTTCAAAGATTGAAGGTCTACTCAAAATTCTATGCAAAGATATTCAAGATAGTAAAGATTTCTGGGAAGAAGTGCAGTCTAACATGCAGAATCAAGATGTTGCCATTAAGAAACTGGAAACACAGATTGAATTCTTATTCAAGCAAACCCCTGGGCAAAACAATTGCAGCAATATTAACTTAATACCAAGGGAAGAATGTCAGGCCATCAACCTCAGGAGTGGGAAGGAATTGAAGGAAACCCACAAGAAACCATCAGAGAAAGAATTGGATGAAGAAAACAAGGGACATGAGGAATCTCACACCTCAATCCCCAAGTCACATCAAGAAAGAGAAGTACCCAATCTATGCCTCTCAAAGGCCCCATACCCACAGCAGTTGCAATTAAAGAAGAAGGGAGAGGACAACCAATTCTCAAGATTCTTGGAGATCTTCAAGAAATTACAAATAAACATACCCTTTGCTGAAGCAATCGAGTAAATGCCACTCTATGCCAAGTTCTTGAAGGAGTTGATGACCAAAAAGAGAAGCTGGAAGAATAATGAGACTGTGGTACTTACAGAAGAATGCAGCGCCATCATCCAACACAAATTGCCTCAAAAATTGAAGGATCCTGGGAGTTTCCAAATCCCCTGTATCATTGGAGAAATCACTGTGGAAAAGGCCTTATGTGACCTAGGAGCCAGCATAAATCTAATGTCTCTAGCAATGATGAAAAAGATGAAGATTGAAGAAGCTAAACCAACAAGAATGGCCCTCCAACTAGCAGATAGGTCATTCAAATTTCCCCATGGGGTAGTAGAAAACTTGTTGGTGAAGGTGGGAGACTTCATTTTCCCAGCAGATTTCGTAGTACTAGACATGGAAGAAGGAGCTAAGACCTCCATCATCCTGGGGAGGCCATTTTTAGCCACTGCCGGAGCCATTATTGATGTCTAAAAGGGTGAACTTGTCCTCAGATTACACGAGGAGAAACTGACATTCAATGTGTTTAAGGCCATGAGATACCCACATGACTTATTGGGAGAATGTATGAGGCTGGACTCAGTAGAAGCTTTGGTACAAGAAACTCTTGAAGAAGAGCTTGAAGCATCAACAGAAGAGGAGTTAGCAACAAGCGAAGAAGCTGCAGCCGCTGAAATACATGTTCAAGGTGGGCTAGAAGAGAAGGAGGAAAAAAAAGAAGCACCCAAATTGGAGCTTAAGGCACTGCCAACCACTCTTAAGTATGCATACTTGGGAGAAAATAAAAGCTATCCAGTAATCATAAATTCAGCTCTCAGCCAAGAACAGGAGGAAGAGTTGCTTCAAGTCTTACGACGGCATAAAGATGCGATTGGATGGACACTTGCTGACTTGAAGGGAATCAGTTTAGCCATATGCATGCATAAAATACTCTTAGAATAAGGTGCTAGACCTTCCATTCAGGCCCAAAGAAGGTTAAATCCATCAATGAAAGAAGTAGTGTAGAAAGAAGTCATGAAGATGTGGCAGGGAGGAGTAATCTATCCAATCTCAGACAGCCAATGGGTAAGTCCAGTTCAGGTGGTTCCCAAGAAAGGGGGAATCACTGTGGTGCCCAACGAAAGGAACGAGCTAATCCCTACAAGAACCATTACAGGTTGGAGAATGTGTATTGACTACAGGAAGCTTAATGAGGCCACAAGAAAAGATCATTTCCCACTTCCCTTCATGGACCAAATGTTGGAAAGACTTGCGGGACATGCATCTTATTGTTTTCTAGATGGGTATTCAGGATACAACCAAATAGTGGTTGATCCAAGAGACCAAGAGAAAACATCATTCACTTGCCCATATGGAGTGTTTGCCTATAGGCGCTGATGACAAGTCATCATATACCCATTTTTCAAGCTAATTTCACTTGTTTTATTAGTCTTTATGCACTTTCTTGCATCCTAAGTAAGAGATTTGGAATGAAAATGCATAACTTCTTTAAATCAAACAACTACCATTAAATTGATGCTAACTCATGAGGTTTAAGCTAAATTTAATTGATTTTGAATTGATTTATAAGCCTTGTGAATTTAGTGATACTTTGAGTGGTTGTTTTGGTTTTATTATAGGTGAAGAAAAGAAGAAAAGAGGAAGCGTGGCTTAAGAAAGCGTGGCCCAAGAGAGAAGAAGTGTGGCGCATAAAAGGAGGAAGCAAGCATTGCCCTCCACAAGGGCACACTGCCCTCAAGGAAGGCAACATAAGGAAGCAAGCTTTGAGAGGCAACACTGCCCTGTCCACAACAAGGGCGGAGCACAATTTGATGCCAAGGACCAAAGGAAGCAAAAACTCTGCCCTGCCCTCCTCAAGAGCAATATCGGGCTCCAATCAAGAATAATTCAAAGGAAATTGCTTCCTAGTGCTTCCTATGGGTTTCGAACCCAAGGACAAGGAGGGAAGGAGTAGCGTTCAAACAAAAAGAAAACAAGCTTGATTTCATTCTCCATGAATCGAACACGGCACCATGAGGAAGTAAGGAACTAGGCGTGACTTTGGTGCCAAGAAAACCAAGGAAAAGAAGCAGCGTGCGCCTCCACCAAGTTTCGAACTTGGAACTTCACTTTTGGAAACATTGCCCTGCCCTCCGCGAGGGCAGGGCAGCATTTTCAAAAGCCCATCCAAATTCCAAAATCCAAGAATAGAAAGTGTATAAATAGGAGATAGTTTGATGTAATTAGGACCTTTTTCCTTTACTTTGGAACTTTAACCTTTCTTTTGAGCTTTTGAACTTTTACTTTTATTTTTGGAACTTTTGAACTTTCTCTTGGAGACTTCACTGAGATTTCAGAGAATTGGGGAGGAGAATTGATCTCTCTTCTTCCTCGTTCTTGCTTGAGCATTTTAACTTTTCTTGTTTGAGTCTTGGGTGTGAAGAATTGAGGAATTTCTGTCTCAATCTCCATTCAAGATCTCTTTAATTTCCTTGCTGCATAATTGAGTTCAATTACATTTTCTTTGCTGCTTCTTCTTTAATTTCTTGTTAATTGCTTTGTGAACTTGGATCTGGGAAGGGAATTGAGATCTAGACTCTGCTATCTAGTCTCTAAAGCCCTGAGATCTCATTTTTCTTTTGGTTCTTCTGTGAACCCCTGCTGCAATTTAATTTCATTTTCCTGTTTGAATTCTAGTTGCTTCCAATTCATCTTCTGCTGTATTAATCGTTGCAATTTAATTTTCCTTGCTGAAATTCTGAATTCCCTATCCTCAACTCCCCTTTCCATTCAAGCAATTTACATTTCTTACAATTTAAGTTACTGCAATTTACATTTCTTGCACTTTAAGTTTCAGTCATTTAATTTCTTGTTCTTTAAGATTCAGCATCTTTTACTTTCCTGCTCTTTAATTTACTGCAATTCTCCCTTCTCCCTTTACATTTCAAGCAATTTAGTTTCTGTTAATGATAAACCACTCAACCAATACTTGATTTGCTTGACTAAATCAACTACTAAACTAAAATTGCTCAATCCTTCAATCCCTGTGGGATCGACCTCACTCCCGTGAGTTTTATTACTTGATGCGACCCGGTACACTTGTCGGTGAGTTTTGTGTTGGATCGTTTTCCACACATCAAGTTTTTGGCGCCGTTGCCGAGGATTGAAATAGATTGACAATGATTAAGTGAAGTGGAGATCTAGATCAAGCACTTTTTCTTTTCTGTTTCTTTAATTCTGACTAACACACTAACTGTTTGAATTTTTGCTTAAACTAACTAAAACTTCATTCTAGCAATAGATTGAAGTTTCACTGGTTTTCTGGATCTGTGTGTTTATTGTTGTATGTTTGTATGTCAAGTACAGGAAGATCTTCCCCTATCCTCTCTGAAATTGACCAAAGAACTCTTCGAAGAATAAGAAGAGCTGAAAGAGGGAAGAACATTATTGGAGAGGAAGAATCTGAGGAGGAATTCCAAGAAATGGAAGGAGATCCATCAAATCTCAATTAACCAGGAGGAGGAGCTAACAATAACCCACAACAAATAAGAGTACTGGCTTCCTACACATTTGCAAATGCTAGACACTGTGGGAGTAGCATTCTTACTCCTAATGTCAATGCAAACAACTTTGAACTAAAGCCACAACTCATCACTTTAGTCCAAAACAATTGCTCTTTTGGAGGAGGACCATTGGAGGACCCGAACCAGCATTTATCCACTTTCCTGAGGATTTGTGACACTGTCAAAACCAATGGTGTGCCTCCTGACAGCTACAAGTTACTGCTCTTCCCATTCTCTCTCAGGGACAAAGCCACTCAATGGCTAGAAACATTCCCAAAGGAGAGCATCAACACTTGGGATGACTTGGTGAGCAAGTTTCTTGCCAAATTTTATCCCCCTCAAAGGATCATAAGATTAAAGACTGAGGTGCAGACATTCACTCAAATGGAGGCTGAAAATTTATATGAAGCATGGGAAAGATATAAGGCACTGCTGAGGAAATGTCCACCAGAGATGTTCACTGAGTGGGACAAGCTGCAAAACTTATATGAGGGACTTACTCTGAAGGCTCAAGAAGCACTTGATCATTCAGCTGGAGGCTCTTTGCAACTCATGAAAACTACAGAGGAAGCTCAAAATCTCATTGATATGGTGGCCAACAACCAATATTTCTTTGCTCACCAAAGGTAACGCCAACCATCACAAAGGAGAGGAGTAATGGAGTTGGAAGGAGTGGATTCAATCTTAGCTCAAAACAAAATGATGCAGCAGCAGATTCAGCAACAATTTGAGCAAATGACCAAAAGGATTGATGGCCTGCAAGTTGCATCAGTGAGTGCCACAAGCCAACCATCAACTATTTGGGGGCAAAATGAAGAAATTCAAGAGGAGCAACAGCAAGAGCAAGTCCAATACATGCACAACCAAAATCCTGGAACAAATGAAGCCTATGGAGATACTTACAATCCATCTTGGAAGAGTCTATGGTGATACTTACAATCCCTCTTGGAAAAACCATCCCAACCTCAGATGGGGAGACAACCAGAATCAAGCTCAGCAGCCATGGCAAAGGAACTCAACTCAAAACAATTGGAGAAACACAAACCACAACAACCAGCCAAACACTAACCAAAACACATACAGAAAACCACAAAATACTTATCCCAACTCTAACCATTATCCACCCAATAATCACCCAACTAACCAAAACACCTATCATCATCCATCAACACCCCAAAACCAACCAATCTCACAAGACTCTCAGAGGATCACTAATCTAGAGATGCTCATGGAAAAGATGATGAAGAACCAAGAATTGACAACAAAGAACCAAGAAGCTTCCATGAAGAACCTAGAGAGGCAGATTAGGCAAATCTCCAAACAAATTTCTGTTGAAAAACCATCAAGCTCACTACCAAGTGACACCATTCCTAATCCAAAAGAGGAGTGCAAAGCAATACAGTTAAGGAGTGGAAAAATCCTGCTGAAAGATGAAGAAGCCACCAAGAAACCCAAGGAAAGTGACGAGAAACAAGTTGAAAAAGAGGCAACCAATGATGGAGATGCAACAGCAAACAAGCACCCTCAGAATCAACCTCAAGAAAAAGAAGATAGACCACAAAATCTGAAGAAGGGAAATCAGATCATGGAAGAACCAAATCCAAGACAACATCAAGTGGAGAAAAGCTTGACATCTCCATTGCCTTATCCCCAAAGATTCCACAAAGAGAATAGGGACCAACACTTTTCTAAATTCCTAGAGACTTTCAAGAAGCTGGAAATCAACATACCTTTAGCTGAGGCATTGGAGCAAATGCCTCTGTATGCCAAATTCTTAAAGGAACTCATCAACAAAAAAAGAGACTGGAATGAGAAGGAGACGGTAATGCTCAGTGAGGAATGTAGCGCCGTGTTACAAAAAGGAATCCCACCAAAGCTTAAAGATCCGGGGAGTTTTGTAGTATCATGCACCATAGGCAATTTAACCTTGGATAAAGCTCTCTGTGATCTTGGAGCCAGCATCAACTTAATGCCCCTATCCATGATGAGGAAGCTTGCTATAGAAGAACTTAAACCCACCAGGATGTCAATAGTCATGGCCGACAGATCAATCAAGACACCCAATGGAATTGTGGAAAATCTATTGGTGAAGGTTGGGAAGTTTATCTTTCCTGCAGATTTTGTGATTTTGGACACCGACGAGGAAGGAAACAATTCAATCATCTTGGGAAGACCATTTTTAGCAACTGCAAGAGCCATTATAGATGTGGAAAAAGGAGAAATGATCTTCAGAGTACACAATGAGCAAATGATCATAAATGTTTTCAAGTCAATGCAACACCTTCCTGAGCAAGAAGATTACCTGAGGGTGGATATGATAGAGAGTCTGGTGGAAGAAATATTAGACACTAATCAGCATGAGCAAGAAGAAGAAATTAATCAAGAGACAATAGAGGAACACGCAGCTGAGATCTCTATTGACAAGGAGGTGAAACCAAGCAAGAAAGAAGAGGTGCATAAACAAGAATTGAAGCCATTACCTAATCATCTCAAATATGCATTCCTTGGCACATCAGAAAGTTTCCCAGTGATCATCAATTCATCCCTGACAAAAAAAGAAGAAGGAGAGCTTCTTGATGTACTCAGAGCTCACAAGGATGCTTTAGGATGGACCATTGATGATCTGAAAGGCATTAGCCCTGCAGTATGTATGCATAAAATTCTTTTGGAGGACAATTTCAAAGCAGTAGTTCAACCTCAGAGAAGGTTAAATCCTGCAATGAAGGAAGTTATCCAGAAGGAAGTAATGAAATTGTGGAATGCAGGGATAATATATCCTATATCTGATAGCTCATGGATAAGCCCAGTCCAAGTGGTACCAAAGAAGGGTGGAATGACAGTCATTGTTAATGAGAAGAATGAACTCATTCCCACAAGAACTGTGACAGGATGGCGGATGTGTATTGATTATAGGAGGATGAATGATGCCACACGCAAAGATCATTTCCCACTTCCTTTCATTGATCAGATGCTTGAAAGATTGGCCGGCCATGCTTATTATTGCTTCCTGGATGGCTATTCTGGATACAATCAAATAGTGGTAGATCCAAAGGACCAAGAAAAGACTTCATTCACATGCCCGTTTGGAGTTTTCGCTTATAGAAGAATGCCATTTGGATTATGCAATGCCCCAGCCACTTTTCAAAGGTGTATGCTCTCCATTTTTTCAGATATGGTCGAAAAGTTTTTAGAGGTTTTCATGGACAACTTTTCTGTTTTTGGTGACAATTTCAATACTTGCCTGAAACATCTAACTCTTGTTTTGAAACGATGCCAAGAAACTAATTTGGTTTTAAACTGGGAAAAGTGCCATTTCATGGTGCCTGAGGGGATTGTTCTTGGTTACAAAGTTTCAAGAAAAGGGATAGAGGTTGACAAGGCAAAGGTGGAAATTATAGAGAAGCTTCCCCCACCAACTAATGTGAAATCTGTTAGAAGTTTCTTAGGACATGTAGGATTTTATAGAAGGTTTATCAATGATTTTTCTAAAATAGCTAAACCTTTGAGTAATCTGTTAATGATTGATAATCCTTTTGTTTTTGATGAAAACTGCCAGCATGCTTTTAAAACTTTAAAACACAAACTCACAACAGCACCAATTATCACACCCCCGGATTGGGAATTACCCTTTGAACTCATGTGTGATGCAAGTGATATTGCAATTGGTGCTGTACTTGGACAAAAAAGGGGAAACTTACATCATGTCATATATTATGCAAGTAAGGTGTTGAATGAGGCTCAAAAAAATTACACCACAACAGAGAAGGAATTGTTAGCCGTAGTTTATGCGTTTGATAAGTTTAGATCATACTTGATTGGATCTAAAATTGTGGTTTATACTGACCATGCTGCCCTCAAGTATTTGATGTCAAAGCAGGATGCTAAACCAAGACTTATCAGGTGGATACTACTTCTACAGGAGTTTGATATTGAGGTAAGGGACAGGAAAGGTACTGAAAACCGAGTTGCTGACCATTTGTCAAGGTTACCACAAGAAACAATTCAAGAAGCCTCACAACCTGTGAATGAAAGCTTCCCAGATGAACATCTTCTGCTGGTTCAACAAATACCGTGGTTCGCTGATATAGCAAACTACAAAGTGGGGAGGAAGATACCTCAAGAATTCACTAAGCAACAAGTGAAGAAGCTAATCAATGAAGCAAGGAAGTTCTTGTGGGATGAACCCGAATTTCATTTTGGAATTAGAATTATTTGATCTATGGGGCATTGATTTCATGGGACCCTTTCCCCCTTCCTATTCTTTCAGATATATCTTGGTAGCAGTGGAGTATGTTTCAAAGTGGGTGGAAGCCATAGCCACAACTACCTGTGATGCACAAATTGTCCTTCAATTCCTCAAGAAGCACATCTTCACTAGATATGGAGTACCCAAGGGTCTTATCAGTGATGGTGGTGGTCATTTTTGTAACAAACAAATGGAGAAACTTCTTCACAAATATGGAGTTATTCATAAAGTAGCCACACCATATCACCCTCAGACTAATGGGCAGGCTGAATTAGCAAACAGAGAATTGAAGAAAATCCTAGAGAAAACAGTAGGTAGCACAAGAAAGGATTGGGCCAGGAAGTTGGAAGATGCACTCTGGGCGTATAGGACAGCTTTCAAAACTCCCATTGGGAAGTCCCCCTTTCAGCTATTATACGGCAAATCTTGTCATCTCCTTGTAGAGCTTGAACACAAAGCCTTTTGGGCTACTAAACTTCTAAACCTTGATTCTGAAGCAGCAGGGGAGAAAAGGTTGTTGCAGCTAAATGAGCTGGATGAATTTAGGCTAGAAGCCTATGAAAATACCAAGATATACAAGGAAAAGGCCAAGAGGTGGCATGACAGGAAGATTTTGAAGAAAGAATTCAAACCTGGACAACAAGTACTCTTGTACAACTCACGACTCAAAATATTCCCTGGCAAGCTTAAGTCTAAGTGGACTGGTCCATATTTGGTAACTAAGGTCTTTCCTTATGGGAGTATTGAATTGCTAGATGAAGCAACAAAGAGTCGATTCACAGCAAATGGTCACAGAGCAAAGCTATACCTAGGAGGACAATGGGACAAGGAAAAAGAGGTTCAGAACCTAAATCCTTCTTGAAGTAAAAACAGAAGATGTCAAGCTAGTGACAATAAAAGAGCGCTTGTTGGGAGGCAACCCAACCTGAGGTAGTTTTCTTTTCATAGCTTTTTCAATAAAAATGTTGAATAATTGGTATGCATTACAAGGAGCTAAGTTTGGTGTTGCACACCAAAACAATTTAAGGGAGAATGAAAGATTCTAAGTTTGGTGTTCCACCAAAAATCTCATTTAAAAAAAAATACATTCTCACCTTTTGCATAATGCTAGCTCTAAGCAATCAAACAAATTATCCAACTATTTAACTGCTTTCTAGCTTTAATTCCATAACCTTTAGCAAGGATACAAGGTTTCACATATGGTTAACTTGTTGCATCAGAGGCTGTGGCAAGCAATTAAGTTTGGTGTTCCCAACACCTAAATAAATCTGAAAGCCACACTCAATTTATGCATACTAACCATGCAATTAATGGCTTGAGAAGCAAGCAACTTTGAGAACTATGCAGGACATGAGTCAACAATTGAAGATATTGTGCATCTTAACTCAAAGAAAACACAACAGAAGGAAGAATCAAAGGGCTGCAACTTCAAGGGTTGTATCTAAACTTAATCCTTGCTGCTGTGAATTGTTTTGGACACGGGAACTATTGTATGTTTTGCTAAAGTGTTCATCTAGTTGCAAGTGAAGTTGTTTGATTAAAAATGCTAATCTGCATATTGCTTGTCATCCATCACAGATTTGAATTTTGTTTTGTTTCCCATATGCTTGAATAAAAGAGAATTGTTTGAAATGGAAAGTAAATATCCAATGTTGCATGAGTAGAATGGAAGTTAATGGTGGTGTATGTGTTTGATTTAATGCACAACTCATGAAATAATTGCTGCATAGTATCATTTTCATTGAAGTGTGAGCTAGCTTGCTGTTATAAAGGTTCTTATCAATAAAGAAAAAGCCCTTGAGAACAAAAGAAAATAAAACAGAAAGAAAAGGAAGAAGAAAAAGCCAATGTGGCAAGAAAAACAAAGAATAAAGGTTGGACACCAATAGCTTGGACCCTAGGACACATGCCTGTGGTGTTCTTGTACTAAGATATGCTTGGATAAGTAAATTCTGAGGGGTATTTTAAAACCCGGTTACTTAGATCAACTGATCTGGGATGGCCAATTGAAAGTCCACAATAAAGAGCAACTTAGATACAGAACATTTAGTTATCCAAAGAGATGCTGGGCATCAATGATCCTAGGAGGAAATAGTGAGCCATGTGTCTGTGGTGGAAAGATGTTGAGTAAAATAAAGCCAAAGGCTACTACTGCAACATTAGACACCAAGCCTCCAAAAGAATAATAAGCTTGTTAAGCATCATAAGAAAAGAAAAGTTAGCAAGGGAGAAATTAAAGAGTAAACCTTATAACAAAAAGTTTAGTAAGCCTTTGAGGAAAATGTATATTATGTAACAGCAAACAATAACTTGGGTTGTCATTATCTATGTAACAGCAACAATAATTGAGTTATCATTGTCTGCATAAAGACTCCATAAATCAAGTTCTTCTATATGCCTAATAAGGATATGTGTTCTTTTCTTGTTCATTTCATTTTCTCTTAGTTTTGATGCTTGCTTGGGGACAAGCAAGATTTAAGTTTGGTGTTGTGATGACAAGTCATCATATACCCATTTTTCAAGCTAATTTCACTTGTTTTATTAGTCTTTATGCACTTTCTTGCATCCTAAGTAAGAGATTTGTAATGAAAATGCATAACTTCTTTAAATCAAGCAACTACCATTAAATTGATGCTAACTCATGAGGTTTAAGCTAAATTTAATTGATTTATAAGCCTTGGGAATTTAGTGATACTTTGAGTGGTTGTTTTGGTTTATTGTAGGTGAAGAAAAGAAGAAAAGAGGAAGCGTGGCTTAAGAAAGCGTGGCCCAAGAGAGAAGAAGTGTGGCGCATAAAAGGAGGAAGCAAGCATTGCCCTCCACAAAGGCACACTGCCCTCAAGGAGGGCAACATAAGGAAGCAAGCTTTGAGAGGCAACACTGCCCTGCCCTCCTCAAGGGCGGAGCACAAATTGGTGCCATGGATCAAGGAGAGCAAAAACTCTGCCCTGCCCTCCTCAAGAGCAATATCGGGCTCATCAAAGAAAGAAAATCAAAGAAAAAGCTCACCAATGCTTGCCACAAGGATCGAACACGGCACCATGAGGAAACAAGAAACTAGGCCTTAGTTTGGTGCCAAGAAAACCAAGAAAAAGAGTAGCGTGTGCATTGCCCGAGTTTTGAACACGGGGCTTCAACTTTGGAAACATTGCCCTGCCCTCCGCAAAGGCAGGGCAGCATTTTGTGGTGCACGGCCAGCGCACCAGATTGGCGCACCAAGGGAGCTTTGGCAGCAACATAGCGCACGCACGGGCAGAATCTGGCGCACCAAAAATTTCTGCCCTGCCCTCCACAAGGGCAGGGCAGCATCCTGCAGCACCAACACGCACACATCTGACGCACCATGACAACTCTGCCCTGCCCTCCACAAGGGCAGGGCAGCATTCTGATGCATCACACGCACCAAGCACGGACGCAAGGGCAGGGCAGCCTCTTGGAAGCCATTTTCTCATGGGCTGAAAATTGGATTAAAAATCCAATTTAATTCATTTCTTCACCAAATCAAAAGCCCATCCAAATTCCAAAATCCAAGAATAGAAAGTGTATAAATAGGAGATAGTTTGATGTAATTAGGACCTTTTTACTTTACTTTGGAACTTTAACCTTTCTTTTGAGCTTTTGAACTTTTACTTTTATTTTTGGAACTTTTGAACTTTCTCTTGGAGACTTCATTGAGATTTCAGAGAATTGGGGAGGAGAATTGATCTCTCTTCTTCCTCGTTCTTGCTTGAGCTTTTTTTTACTTTTCTTGTTTAAGTCTTGGGTGTGAAGAATTGAGGAATTTCTGTCTCAATCTCCATTCAAGATCTCTTTAATTTCTCTTCTGCATAATTGAGTTCAATTACATTTCCTTTACATTTCCTTTACTGCTTCTTCTTTAATTTCTTGTTAATTGCTTTGTGAACTTAGATCTGGGAAGGCAATTGAGATCTAGACTTTGCTATCTAGTCTTTTGAGTCCTGAGATCCCATTTTCCTTTTTGGTTCTTATGTGAACCCCTGCTGCAATTTAATTTCATTTTCCTGTTTGAATTCTAGTTGCTTCCAATTCATCTTCTGCTGTATTAATCGTTGTAATTTAATTTTCCTTGCTGAAATTCTGAATTCCCCATCCTCAACTCCCCTTTCCATTCAAGCAATTTACATTTCTTGCAATTTAAGTTACTGCAATTTACATTTCTTGCACTTTAAGTTTCAGTCATTTAATTTCTTGTTCTTTAAGATTTAGCATCTTTTACTTTCCTGCTCTTTAATTTACTGCAATTCTCCATTCTCCCTTTACATTTCAAGCAATTTAGTTTCTGTTAATGATAAACCACTCAACCAATACTTGATTCGCTTGACTAAATCAACCACTAAACTAAAATTGCTCAATCCTTCAATCCCTGTGGGATCGACCTCACTCCCGTGAGTTTTATTACTTGATGCGACCCGGTACACTTGCCGGTGAGTTTTGTGTTGGATCATTTTCCACACATCAGGCGCATGCCATTCGGGCTATGTAATGCACCCGCAACCTTCCAACGTTGCATGCTTTTCATCTTCTCAGATATGATAGAGAAGTTCATTGAAGTTTTCATGGATGACTTCTCAGTATTTGGAGATTCCTTCCCTAGTTGCCTAACCCATCTTGCCTTGGTATTGAAAAGATGTCAAGAAACTAACCTAGTCTTGAACTGGGAAAAATGTCACTTCATGGTGACAGAGGAAATAGTTCTTGGCCATAAAGTTTCTAATCAAGGCATTGAGGTAGACAGAGCTAAGGTGGAGTTAATTGAAAAGTTACCTCCACCCAGTGATGTCAAGGCAATTAGGAGTTTTTTTGGGGCATGCTGGCTTTTATAGAAGGTTTATTAAATATTTTTCAAAGATAGCCAAGCCCTTAAGCAATCTCCTAGTGTCTAATACACCATTTAATTTTGATGAGAAATGCATGCTAGCATTTGAAAACTTGAAAAAGAAATTGTCCTTTGCTCCTATCATTTCTCTGCCTGATTGGAACTTACCCTTTGAATTGATGTGTGATGCATCTGATTTTGCACTTGGAGCCGTGTTAGGGCAGAGGAAAGACAATTTAGTCCATGTGATATACTATGCTAGCAAAGTCCTCAATGATGCTCAAAGAAACTATACCACTACTGAAAAGGAGTTGCTAGCAATAGTTTTTGCATGTGACAAGTTCAGATCATATCTTATTGGTGCTAAAGTGATTATTTTCATAGATCATACAGCACTTAAATATTTATTTGCCAAGCAAGAATCAAAACCAAGACTAATAAGATGGATCTTATTGTTGCAGGAATTCAATATTGAAATCAGAGACAAGAAAGGAGTGGAGAACAAGGTAGCAGATCACTTATCCAGAATCCATCATGAGGAAGGTGGAACACATGATACAAGTATGAACGAGCTCTTCCCTGATAAGCAATTAATGACAATTCACAAAGCACCATGGTTTGCAGACATTGCCAACTTCAAGGTAACCGGGGCTCTACCTCCAGGGATCAATAAACATCAAAAAAGAAAGCTCATAAATGATGCAAAATATTTTGTCTGGGATGAGCCATATCCCTTCAAGAAGTGTTCAGATGGAATCCTTAGAAGATGTGTCTCGGAAGAAGAAGGATGAGAGGTCCTATGGAATTACCACGGCTCATGCTATGGAGGCCATTTTGGAGGGGACAGAACTGCAGCAAAGGTGTTACAAAGCGGATTCTTTTGGCCCACCCTTTTTAAGGATGCTAAAGAACTAGTAAAGAGCTGCAATGAATGCCAAAGATCTGGAAACTTGCCCAAAGGAAATGAGATGCCACAAAATTTCATCCTGGAATTGGAACTGTTTGATGTGTGGGAATCGATTTTATGGGACCATTCTCATCCTCATACTCAAACAAATACATCTTGGTAGCAGTGGATTACGTTTCCAAGTGGGTAGAGGCTATTGCCACTCCAATGAATGATAACAAGATAGTCATGAACTTCCTCAGGAAGAACATCTTTAGCCGTTTTGGAGTCCCTAGAGCACTTATCAGTGATGGAGGGAGTCATTTTTGTAACAAACCACTAAAAGCTCTCCTCCTACGATATGGGGTAAAACATAAGGTTGCCACACCTTATCATCCCCAAACAAGTGGGCAAACTGAGATATCCAACCGAGAGCTAAAAAGAATTTTGGAAAAGACTGTAGGTGCATCAAGAAAGGATTGGGCGAAGAAGTTAGATGATGCTCTTTGGGCATACCGAACAGCTTTCAAAACACCAATTGGAATGTCCCCATATCAACTGGTGTATGGGAAAGCGTGTCATTTACCGCTGGAGCTGGAACATAAAGCTCTCTGGGCTCTCAAGATACTAAATTTTGACAGCATTAGTGCTGGTGCAAAGAGGATCTTGCAGCTGCAAGAAATGGAGGAATTTAGATCACAAGCCTATGAAAATGCCAAGATTTATAAAGAAAAAGCAAAGATAAGACATGACATGCATATTGCACCTAGGAGTTTCGAAAAGGGGCAACAAGTACTCCTCTACAATTCCAAATTGAGACTGTTCCCAGGAAAACTCAAATCAAGGTGGTCCGGACCATTCCTTGTCACAAAAGTCTCGCCATATGGACACATAGAAATCATGGATGAAGGTTCAGAGAGGACTTTCACTGTGAACGGAAAAAGGCTGAAGCATTATATGGGCAACATGGGGGAAAACCCCAGAGTAAAGTATCATCTCAAGTAATGGAGGAATCGTCGAGCTAGCAACGCTAAAAGAGCGCTCTGTTGGGAGGCAACCCAACCTGAGATAGTTTCCTTTTCATCTTCACCTCAATAAAAATCACAAGTTGTTTTCCCTGTATTGCGAGGAGCTAAGTTTGGTGTTCCACACCAAAACAATCAAGGAGTGAAAGTGTAATTCTAAGTTTGGTGTTCCACCAAAGATATTAGTTAGAATCACACTACACCCAAAAAAAAATATATTGCTAACTCCAACCAATCAAGGGAATCACTTAGCTGTAGTTTAGTTTCCATTAAGAATTGTTTGGTTA